>NC_084616.1:15959011-15986511 GCF_033978795.1 Nerophis ophidion | reverse complement strand
AAAATACATGGTCTTTTTTCTGCAACATCAAGGTATATATTGACGCTTGCATAGGTTTGGTGATAATGCTCCCCTTTAAACAAAATGTTGAACATACTAGACAACTTGTCTTTTAGTAGTAAGTAAACAAAGGCTGCTAATTAGTCTACTGACATATGCAGTAACATATTGTGTAATTTATCTACCTATTATTTTGTCAACATTATGAGGGACAAACTGTAAAAATTGATTATTAATCTACTTGTTAATTTACTGTCAATATCTGCTTATTTTCTGTTTTAACATGTTCTATCTACACTTCTGTTAAAATTTAATAATCACTTGTGCGCCAGTAAAAAAACATAACTGTCTTGAATTTGAAAAAAAAAAATTTAAACATTTTATTTTTCACTAAAGGAGGGTTCGGTGAAAGCGCATATGAAACTGGTGGGGTTCGGTATCTCAAACAAGGTTAAGAACCACTGCTTTAACTGGAAGCGAAAATGCTCGAAACTGCAAATTAAAGCGTAACAGAACGGCAAAAGACAGCTCGTACCTCAAAGTACTAGTGCGTAGCGGTACAACTAATCTGCTGATATCAGACCGATATCATTATCGAATTGGAATACCATACACACAAAGACACCATGAAGGATACTAGAGATGCGCAAACAGGCAATTATAACATCCGCATCCGCATCACCAGAGTAGTCATCCACCCGCCGTCCACCCGAACCAACATTTTATCAGGACCGTACCCGCCCGCTGAAATACATCAGTGGTTGTCCGCCTTTACCACTCAGACAGCTATTTAAACCTGTTTCACAGAGTAATGATGACAATTTGAGCCGCTAACGTTCCCGCGACTATCCAATAGCGTTCATCCTGATTACAACAATATGGGCGTGCTGTGAAGCCATTGCCTTAGACACCTTCAACAACATGTACGAACCGATTGTTGGTCCAGCAACATGTGTGCAGCTTCCGCAATTACACGTTCAAGATTGAAAGGCATACTGGGTGATACAGAGTACAATGAAAGTTGTGATATAAACAACTTTAACACTTACTAATATGCGCCACGCTATGAAGCCACACCCAACAAGATTGACAAACACATTTCGGGAGAACATCCTCACAGTAACACAACATAAACGCAACACAACAAATACCCATAATCCTTTGTATCCGCGACACAACCTGAATATATTTGACACCCCCGTGCCCCCAACCCCGCCCATCTTACCGACGCACGGGGGGAGGGGGGCTCTAAAATATATTCAGGATTTGTCACGGATACAAAGGATTATGGGTATTTGTTGTTTTGCGTTTATGTTGTGTTACTGTGAGGATGTTCTCCCAAAATGTGTTTGTTGTTTTTAATTGGTGTGGCTTCACAGCGTGGCGCATATTACTAAGAGTGTTAAAATTGTTTATATCACAACCATTAGTGTACTCTGTGTCACCCAGTATGCCTTGCAGTCGTGTGCGTGTTGCCGCGGAAGCCACACACAACATGATGCTGGACTGACAAGCAGATTTTGTAGTAGGCGACAAAGCTAATGGCTTCATAGCACGCCCTAATACTTATTATCTGGGTGACTACCGGCAGTCATTCAGGAGAATAGTAGCGTCTCTTATTGTCTTCTTCGCTTTATGACACGGGTCTTAAATGGCACTTTGAATGGCAAAGGATACCGATCACAGAACCATGCATATCAAATATTTCCGGATGGTTCAACCCCCACCCGCCCGAATCTAATTAAAATCAATTTTTTCGTCATGTCAACCGCCCGACCTGCGGTTTATCCGCGGACTCCTCGGATGAGACTGCAAACCGCGCATCTCTAAAGGATACGCACTCCGTTGACTCCAGAGATCTTGAAGTCGTCAATCAGTTGGACAATAGTCTCTCTGTGGGATCAGAAGGATCACTGTCCCTCACCTGGCCACAAAAAGAAAGGGTGTAGAATGAAGTGTGGGACTAGTTGCTTAACAAATACGGTGTAGGGTGTGACGCTCACACATCTGAGCAGTTTGATCTCATCCAGCGCCGTCTCCGTGTAATGGGGTGCGCTCTTCACTACCTTCAAAGCCACAAAACGCTTCTTCCTAAAACACACATGGGGAGGGACAGGTGGTCAGAAGGCCAGGGGCGGAGTCAGACCAGGGCATGTGGACGGAGTGTGTGGGGTCATACTGTAGGTCCCAGCACAGCCAGACGGTGGAGAAATGTCCCCAGCCGAGCTTGCGGACCACGTGGTACCGCCCGTTGAATAGGTCCCCGATCTTGACCGGGTAGTAACCGCCTGGAAGACAACAACTGACAGTCACGCAAAGAGGACACAAATAACACTTTTTTTTCCACTGAGGGCCGCACACTGAAAAAAAATAAGCATGAGGGGGCCATTATGTACATTTTTCATGATCTAAACCAGTGGTTCTCAACCTTTTTTCAGTGATGTACCCTTGTGAACATCTTTTTTTAATTCACGTACCCCCTAATCAGAGCAAAGCATTTTTGGTTGAAAAAAAGACAAAGAAGTAAAACACAGCACTATGTCATCAGTTTCCGATTTATTAAATTGTACAACAGTGCAAAGTATTGCTCATTTGTAGTGGTCTTTCTTGAACTATTTGGAAAAAAAGATATAAAAATAACTAAAAACTTGTTGAAAAATAAACAAGTTATTCAATTATAAATAAAGATTTCTACACATAGAAGTAATCATCAACTTAAAGTGCCGTCTTTGGGGATTGTAAAAGAGATCCATTTGGATTCATGAACTTAATTCTAAACATTTCTTCACAAAAAACTAAATCTTTAACATCAATATTTATGGAACATGTCCACAAAAAATCCAGCTGTCAACACTGTATATTGTATTGTTGTATTTCTTTTCACAGTATATGAACTTACATTCATATTTTGTTGAAGTATTATTCAATAAATATATTTATAAAGGATTTTTGAATTGTTGCTCTTTTTAGAATATCTTTAAAAAAATCTCACGTACACTTTGGCATACCTTCAAGTACTCCCAGGGGTACGCGCACCCCCATTTGAGAACCACTGATCTAAACCAATACAATATACAGATTTTTTTTTTTACTTATAGGGCTCCCCTCATGGTTGGTCTTGGGGACCCGGAAGGGTCTCAATCACAAAAATGTTAAAGGGGAACTGCACTTTTTAAATAATTTTTGCCTATCAATTACGATCCTTCTATAGGACAAAAACACACGTTTTTCTTTTTTTTATGCATTTAAAAGTTGCCTTACAATGTAGTTCATAGGAGTCGCTGTATTCTGCATATACAGCCTTTACATACATGATGTAAGTATATATGTAATGTAGCAACATTTATAATAACATGTAATATATACATGATGTAAGTATTAATGTCATGTAGTAACATTCATAATAACATGTAACGTATACATGTAAGTATATATGTAATGTAGCAACATTTATAATATGTATTATATACATGACGTAAGTATATATGTCTTCTAGTAACATTCATAATAACATGTAATATATACATGATATAAGTATATATGTAATGTAGTGACATTTATAATAACATGTAATATATACATGATGTAAGTATATATGTAATGTAGTGACATTTATAATATGTAATATATACATGTAAGTATATATGTAATGTAGAAACATATAAATCATGTAATATAGGTACATGATGTAAGTATATCTTTTGATTTGAATCGAGAATCGATTCTGAATCGAATTGTTTTCCCCAAAAATCTAATTGAATATTCACAGCCCTATAAAATATGCATAATTTTCCCCCCAAGTATTTTCAAAGTAGAATATTGGAAGTAAAGTAATTGGAGCTTTAAATAGGGCAATTATTCATAACACCATTGATTTTAATGTATTATTACTTTAAAGTTGAAAAAGACAAAACACAAACATTCTTAGGGATCCAAAATTGCCCCACTCATAAAATTGTTAAAAATAAATTATACATTATTTTTTAATACTTTCAACACTTAGGTTTCTGGATCAACTTCAGATGCATCCGTTTATTATTAGTTTTTTTATATATTTTTTTTTTTACGTTTTTGCGTGTCTCATGCACTCTTTGTAAAAAAAACTTAATGGCAAACACACAAAATATACAATATTAACAGGGTTTCTGCAGGTATCAGCAAATGTAAAAAAATCATTTTTAATTCCACTTAATCCAAATTTGATGCATGTCTTTGTGCAGTTATTAAGTATGGTCCAAAGCATACAACTTTCTGTATAAAAACATGCATTTGACTATGATCATTTTAAATAGTCGAACAGCTGACATTAACTGTTACTCTCGAGTGAATTAGAAATGGTTCACAAGACTGTTTAATCGGAGAATGTATTTGTATACATTTTTTAGGAAATGGTAGCAGCTGATGCCAGTTATGGTGGCGACAGCAAAATGAGCTTTTGTTAGTTACGCCAAAATGTTTTGGCACCGCCTGCCTTTAATCGGCGACTTGTGATCAGCATGTGTGACTTCACCGCGTTACATGTTTTTAATGCCTCTGGACATTGGATTGAATGCTTTTTAAAGCTATTTAAGGCTTTATTTTTTGCAAAAATCCATTTAATGATTTTTAATGACCCGCAGAAACCCTGATTTAAGTTTATCAGATTCCACATTGCAACTTTTTCACATGACATTTAACCTATTTGCTCTTTTTTCCCACTTTTTTATGTTTTGTTTTTTTGAATAATATTTACAAAATGTTCCGCGGGCTGTTAAAAAATGAGGTGTTGGCCCCCGGGCTGCACTTTAGACACCCCTGCTTGAGTGGTAAAACCCTTTCCAGGACCAGACTCAACTCACCTTTGCAGTAGTCTGACGGGTCCTCCTGCTCCTCATCGTCAGAGCCCAGAAGCTGGGCAGGGGGCGGGGTCACGGGGGGCGGTGGGGGCGTGGCCGTGCAGCAGGCAGGCGTCAGTGACATCACGGAATTTGGAACAACGTGAGGCGCCTCGGTGTCAAAGGACGTGAGGAAGGAGGCAGAGGAGGAGCACAGGGGGGACGAGGTCACGGAGGGGTGGGCTGGGCTTAAATGAGTGGGGGCGTGGGCGCTGATGTTTGGTGTGGTTGATTTCGAAAGATTGTGATTGGAATTCTCAAACGTTAAAGGAGTCAATGTGCTGAAATCGTACGTTTTATTGTTTAGCGCGGAGTGTGTAGGGCTGTGGGCGGGGCTCTGAGATTTGACAGGATGCGATTGGTTAAAAAGTAGGACAGGAGGTGATTTGTTGTGGGCGGGGCTTTCCGATGTGGTCGGGAGTGACCGGCTATGGGCGTACCCTTCTGTTTTGGTAGGAGCATATTTGGTGTGGGTGGGGCTCTGAGATAAGACCAGAGGTGATTGGCTGGGGGCGTACCCCTCCGCTGTGATGAGAGGCGACTTTGTCCGAGATTTGGCAATAGGCGCTTGCCCATCGTTGGGGTTCAGAGATTGACTGTGGGCGGAGCCCTCTGATGTCGTGGGAGGTGATTGGCTAAGAGCATGGCATTGAGTTACAACGGGAGGCGACTGGCTGTGGGCGGAGCTCTGAGATGCAACAGGAAGTGATGGGCTGAGAGGGTCCCCCTCTGTTTTTGTCGGAGGTGACTCGGTGTGGGTGGGGCCCCGAGACGAGCTAGGAAGATATTTGGCACGGGCGGGGCTCTCGGATAAGACAGCAGGGCTGTGGGCGTGGCTCTGAGACGAGGCTGAAGGTGATTGGCTGGTGTGTGGCACTGTCGGGGGGATGACAAGAGGGGGAAGCATGGCACTGTGGGGGACATTCTCGGGACACTGGAGGGTGGCTAGAGGCTTATGTTGTATATCTGGAGTGGGGGTGTTGATCAGGGGAGAAGATTCCTGGGGGTCCCCGCGGGGGACACGTGCATCCACTGCGACGGTGGCATCGTGACATGCACTTCCTGGGGGCGGGGCTGTCTTGCAAGCATTTTGTGGGGGTAAGGGCGGGACTGGGGGGTGGTCCTGCGTCTGGGGCGCGCTTCTGTCATCAGGGTTCAGGTTCTGAAGGTCACTGAGGTCGTTCGCGCTAGAAGGGGGGAAGAGGAGACACATTTAGCTTCATTCAACTGCCGTATCTTCCGGACTAAAAGGCGCACTTTAAATCCTTTCATTTTCTCAAAACTCGACAGTATGCCCTATAACCCGGTGCGCCTAATGTACAGAATAATTTTGGTTGTGCTGACCGACTTTGAAGCCATTTTATTTGGTACATGGTATAATGATAAGTGTGACCAGTAGATGGCAGTAACACATAAGAGGTAAATGTAGACTGCAATATGATAGCAGTCACACATAAGAGATATATGTATGCGGCTTTATGACGCAAGTAAACAACACCAACATTTTATATAATCCATTGAAAATATAGAACATTACACACGGCGCTAAAAAATCTGGCAAAATTATTTAGAATGACTTCGGTAAGCTATGAAGCCGCACTTGTACTGTGATTCAACATACAGGTATTATTATGGTGTGTGTATAAGGTAAGACATTATCTGGCATTTTGTTTCGCAATATTATGCAAAAGCAACTTTCCTTACCTTCTGGTACCTGCTGATCTGTATTTGAGATCTGCATAAGTCCTGAAAATTTGTGCGTGTCTGCCTTTGTAGTCTGTACCGACGACGTAGTCGATAAGCTTCTTTTTTTTTCTCTATCTTCTTGTTATAGGATATTCATTCACTGCTGTTGCCATTTCTAATAAAAAGTAGCGTAAAGTTCTTACTTATATCTGTCAGTAAACTCGCCATGAAAACGCTAAAACATACTGGTGTAGTGAGTTTACATTATTCACCCAAGGAACTTTATAGTTATCAGAAAGTTCTGGTTGGACGGTTTTTCACGGGACACATTCCCAGCGTTGTTGTTGCACTAGTGAGTCACGGATTAGATGCTTCTCCGTTATTGATTGAAGTAAAGTCTGAATGTCATTAAAACAGTTAGCGCCATCTTTTGAAACTTCTTCCACTCCCATCCTTGCACGCTACACGGCTACAACAAAGATGACGGGGAGAAGATGCTGCCGAAGGTGAGCCACGTAAATATGACTGCCCACAAAAGCGACTGTCAGAAAGCAGCTTGAAGATGGTCTGTAAAACATTAATCCATGCAACATTTTGACCAAAGAATTACCATTACATGTTATGTATACCACATGGAAGTCTTTCACGTTTAGAAAAAAATAATAATACGACTCCTTTAACGCGCCTTATAATTTGGTGCGCCTTTTGTATGAAAATAGACCTGACTAGACCCACTCATTGGCAGTGTGCCTTATAATCCGGTGCGTCCAAAGGTCTGAAAAATACAGCGATATAAAGTAAGGCTGGGCGATATATCGATTATACTCGATATATTTCGTGTTTGTCTCTGTGCGATATAGAAAATAATTTTATCGTGATATTCGAGTATACGTTCTCATGCAGTTGCTTTTAGCTAGGGGCATTAAACTACAGGCTCTTCTCACTCTTTCTTGTCTCTCCTTCTCACAGACACATAAAACAAGCGCACCTTCTTACATAAGTCACATACTGTCGCGCCTGCAACGTCACACGCTCTCGCCGAGCAGAGAGGTAGCAGCGCGGGTAACGCTAGCTGTGATGCTAGCGGAGTGGTGCGGGTGGTAATACGAGAGAAAGAAGGTGCAAATTTGGTAACAAATGAAGTAATAATTCATTCCCAAGAAAAACAGCACAGGGTTTATCGTCTGGCGGTGGTTTGGCTTCAAGCGGGAAGATGTCGAAGAAGTATGCGGCAAAAGCGTTGCTACAAAAAGTAGCACCTACTGCTAATTTGTAGCATGACTTGAAAAGTGACTTGAAAAGTCACCCGCTAGAGAATGACGAGAGCTTGAAACTCTGCATGTCAACATCTCCGGCCAGTGCCACACCCACAAAATTTCCAACACAACACCGTATGAAAAAAATAGTCAACAACAGAAGGAGATAGCGTCTGCACTAACCTACCACATAGCGAAGGACATACACTATTTGATTTCCTATTATGCAGCTCATTTTTTATTTGACAGTTATTGAAATATCTTGTGTGACATCATGCACAAAAGTGCACTTTATTTGTTTTAAACTATTGTAGTGGCGTTCTGTACAACAAGTGCACTTTAATTTAGTGTTGTTTTGATAAGTCATTTTAGTGACATCATGCACAAAAGTGCACTCATAGCTTGTTTTAAAATGCCTCAGACAATCTTGAACTTTCTGTTTTGGAAATGAAATGAATGTTTAATAACTGTTTAATAAATACAGCTTTGGTAAATTGACTTAATTGTGATTTCCCTCTTTGCATGAAAGTTTAAAATGAGCATATATTAATGCAGATTGAAGAAGAATGTTTTAATGTAGACACATAGAATCATCATACTGCTGTGATTATATGCATCAAGTGTTCATTCAAAGCTAAGGAAAAATATCGAGATATATATTGTGTATCGTGACATGGCCTTAAAAAAAAAAATCGAGATATTAATAAAAGGCCATATCGCCCAGCCCTACAATAAAACCAATCGATTCAATTAATCCGTGCGGTGGTCCCGATGTCTTGAGCAGGTCTTCCTTCTGCAGTGTAAACATAACTGACCTGGCAGCAGTAATTATGGCCATTTATGCACATTTGCCAATGGCGCCATCTTAACGTAAAATGTCTGATGGCGATAGGATGACACAAAAACTGAGCTGACACACACAGAAACACACACGCACGCAGGGCTGCGATGACTCAGTGACATTGTTGAAGCCTGCTGGAGATGCATGGAAATAGACTCTGTGTGTGCGTGTGTTGTGGTATCATAATTCAGCGTGTGCTGCTATTAATGGCAATGACTAGTCGTGGTCGGCTGGACAAGCTAGAGACTGCTGTGAAGCAGAACTATTAGCCGAGCTTAGCCCGGTCAACACAGGAGTGCCGTGGTGACGTGTGTAGGAGACTTTTAAAAGCAGAGAAAACAATCAGGCTTTGGGATACAAGGTCCGCCACCAGCAGCGGATCCCGCTTTTTGACGTCCTAAATTTAGTGTCCACGCGTGTCGGCCTTACCCGGTCTTGTCAGTGTGGACTTTGCGGTGCTTTTTGCCTCGCCGCCTGTGCTTCTTGGCGCTGGTGGCGGGGCTTTCGCTTCCAGTCCCCACTGCAGCTGTAAGCAGAGATTCACCAAGTGTAAACATGTGCGCTCCTCCATAAGCTCAAAGAATTCATGCTTATTAGTGATTCCCAGGGCCCCAAAAACAGTCTGCGGGCTATCGAGCGTTTTCTATTTGGGCTCCAGTACTGTGTAATGCCCTCCCGGTAAAAGTTAGAGATGCTACCTCAGTAGAAGCATTGAAGTCCCATTTTAAAAATAATTTGTACACTCTCGCCCTTAAATAGACCCCCCCTTTTAGAACAGTTGATCTGCCGTCTCTTTTCTACTCTGACGCGCTCTCCTGAGTGGAGATGTTAATAAGTGACCAGAGATGAAGTGCTAGCTGTTCAAAGTCGGGACCTGGGGTTAGGGTTGTCAATATTTGCCCAAAAATGCGTGTCGCCAAGGCATGGGAAAATGCCGATCCAGATTCAGTTTAAAAAAAAAAAATCCGGTCCTTGTTTTCCAATGCACCGATTTAAATAGTACATTCCACTCTTCTGCTGCTCCCTTCCGCATTTTCCAGCACACCTTCAACACATCCACAGGTCTGTGTTCTAACCGTTGAGACGGCCGTGTGAATTAAAAGTTATGGTAAAATGTCAGATGTGTGGGATTATTTTACCCTACAAAACGAAAAAGATGAAGAGGTGGAGTGCAAAACATGCCACAATAAAGTCAAGCGTGGTGGTAAAGTTGTAAGACATTTTAATGACTCTTGAGAGTGAGAGGCTTTTTAGCACAGCCTCACTCATCATTGATGAACACAGGAACAGGCTGACACCTGAGCATCTTGAAGTGCTCGTCTTTGTTAGAAAGAATCTCCCCATTATGCTTGGACTTCAATTGTTTGCCCCCCCTGACTGGGGCAAACAATTGAAAGGAGTGTGTGGATATATATATATATTTTTTTAAGTTTAAACTTGTTCTAGAGCAAGTATTGATGTTGAGTTATAGACATTTTATCCCACTCAGGTTGTTTGTGTGTTTTGCTTTTTTTTTTAAACAATGTCTACAGCATTATTTGCACTTTATATTGTTCACTTTTTTACTGTTTAATGATGCCATTTCTGTTTGTTATGTATATTTTTTTCTATTTTGTGTTTATCCTTGAATACCAACCATTGTGTATTATTCAAACTCAACTAATTCAGCTGGCTAGTTGTTATCAAGAGTACTAAAACCCTTTTCAACATGAATCTGACAACTAAGTAGGCTAAATAACTTTAAACTTTAATACATGCTCAGATAGGCCAGTATCGGATCGGAAGTGCAAAAACCAGAATCGAGACGTCCCTACCTAGGGTGGACCACTCATCTGTGCATCAGTCTACAGATCTCTCCATTTTATGCTGCAGCTGTTACATATACTGTAATATTGTACATGGTAATTGTTTTATATTTTATATATGATATAAACATATCAGTATATATCTAATACTGTACATATATTATGTAAATATTACACGTTATATTTTATATTGCTACTACGGTACATTTTTTGTCTATTTTATACCTGCATTGTCCTTTCCATCCTTACACTTTCCATCCTTTGTAACTGAGCTACTGTGTGGAACAATTTCCCTTGTGGATCATTAACGTTTGTCTAAGTCTAAGTTGGTGATGGCTCTGTACTGCCGACTTGTCTCCATTGAAGATGATCCTTTGCCGGCCCCACTATGCACTGGACCCTCACACTATTATGTTAGATCCACTATGGACTGGACCCGCACACTATTATGTTAGATCCACTATGGACTGGACTCTACATTATTATGTTAGATCCACTATGGACTGGACTCTCACATTATTATGTTAGATCCACTATGGACTGGACTCTCACACTATTATGTTAGATCCACTATGGACTGGACTATCACACTATTATGTTAGATCCACTATGGACTGGACTCTCACACTATTATGTTAGACCCACTATAGACTGGACTCTCACACTATTATGTTAAATCCACTATGGACTGGACTCTCACACTAGTATGTTAAATCCACTATGGACTGGACTCCCACACTACTATGTTAGATCCACTATAGACTGGACTCTCCCTATTATGTTAGATCCACTATGGACTGGACTCTCACACTATTATGTTAGATCCACTATGGACTGGACTCTCAAACTATTATGTTAGATCCACTATGGACTGGACTCTCAAACTATTATGTTAGATCCACTATGGACTGGACTCTCAAACTATTATGTTAGATCCACTAAGGACTGGACTCTCACACTATTATGTTAGATCCACTATAGACTGGACTCTAACACTATTATGTTAGATCCACTATGGACTGGACTCACACTATTATGTTAGATCCACTATGAACTGGACTGTCACTATTATGTTAGATACACTATGGACTGGACTCACACTATTATGTTAGATCCACTATGGACTGGACTCACACTATTATGTTAGATCCACTATGGACTGGACTCTCACACTATTATATTAGATCCACTATGGACTAGACTCCCACTCTTATGTTAGAACCAATATGGACTGGACTCCCACACTATTATGTTAGATCCACTATGGACTGGACTCACACTATTATGTTAGATCCACCATGGACTGGACTCACACTATTATGTTAGATCCACCATGGACTGGACTCTCACACTATTATGCTAGATCCACTATGAACTGGACTCTCACACTATTATGTTAGATCCACTATGGACTGGACTCTCACACTATTATGTTAGATCCACTATGGACTGGACTCTCACTCTATTATGTTAGATCCACTATGAACTGGACTCTCACACTTTTATGTTAGATCCACTATGAACTGGACTGTCACTATTATGTTAGATCCACTATGGACTGGACTCTCACACTATTATGTTAGATCTACTATGGACTGGACTCTCACACTATTAACTAGATCCACTCCACGTCCATTGCACTGGTCTCCCATGAGGGGGTCCTCACATCTGCAGTCCCCTCCAAGGTTTCTCATTGTCATCCCATTGGGTTAAGTTTTTCCTTGGCCATGATGTGGGATCTGTCAATGTGGCTTTTGTAGCCCTTTGAGACACCCGTGATTTAGGGCTATATAAATAAACATTGATTATTTGATGGTTTCTGCTGGCCCAGTTCGAACCCCGGCCGAGTTATACCAAAGACTAAAAAAATGGGACCCATTACCTCCCTGCTTGACACTCAGCATCAAGGGCTGGAATTGGGGGGTTGAATCGGCAAAAACGATTCCCGGGCTCGGCCACCGCTGCTGCTCACTGTTCCCCTCACCTCCCAGGGGGTGGTCAAGGGTGATGGGTCAAATGCAGAGGGTAATTTTGCCACACCTAGTGTGTGTGTGTGTGTGTGACAGTCACTGGTACTTTAAAGGCCTACTGAAACCCACTACTACCCACCACGCAGTCTGATAGTTTATATATCAATGATGAAATATCAACATTGCAACACATGCCAATACGGCCTTTTTAGTTTACTAAATTGCAATTTTAAATTTCCCGCCAAGTGTCCTGTTGAAAACGTTGCGGTTTGATGACGCGTGCGTTCGACGTCTCGGATTGTAGTGGACATTTTTTTCCAGCCCGAACTAAGTAGTCTGCTTTAATCGCATAATTACACAGTATATTGGACATCTGTGTTGCTGAATCTTTTGCAATTTGTTCAATTAATAATGGAGACGTCAAAGAAGAAAGATGTAGGTGGGAAGCGGTGTATTGCGGCTGCCTTTAGCCACACAAACACAGCCGGTGTTTCCTTGTATAAAATTCCCGAAGGTGAAGCTTTACTATGGAACAGAGCGGTCAAGCGAACATGGATCCCGACCACATGTCAACCGGCAGGTTTCGGTGAGAAAATTGTGGTAATAAGTCGGCTCTTACCGTAGTTATGAGCGGAGGTTGCATCCTCCTGCAGCTGCTGCAGACTATTACCTCCTCCCACCGGAGACACTGGCGGTCACCACACCCAAGGCCACACCTCTTTGACTTTCAGGTACCATATAATCTCACTAAAACACTAGAAACACAATAAGCATATAAGGGATTTTCCAGAAGTATCCTAGTAAATGTGTCTAATAACATCTGAATCGCTACCACTGCCCTGGTCTTTTTTTTTTTTCTTTCTATCTTCTAGTCCTTCACTCTCACTATCCTCATCCACGAATCTTTCATCCTCGCACAAATTAATGGGAATATTGTCGCTTTCCCGGTCCGAATAGCTCTAGCTGCTGGTGGCTATGATTGTAAACAAAGTGAGGATGTGAGGAGCTGTCACGGCAAATTTCTTCCCACCTACAAAAACCTAACCCCTCATTTACTTCCGGGGTCATGTTTCCTTTTATGTAACACTTCGGCTTTGACTGCCCGTCGCTGGAAGGATACTTCGCTGCTGGAATCTGAAGAAATCGATTAACACGATAAAAAAATTCTCTATTCCTTCTCATTTGCAAATATTGCTCTTTGTAATTTGTTACTTAAGTATACAACCATTTTCATTGTAAAAACGTATTCATATTTTGTTTTGTGTTTTACCTCTCATAGCTTGCTAACTAGCTAGATACTTTGGTTGTCGCTACCTCGCAAATGTTTTTACCAATTGACTAATAGATTCGTTGACTGGATTGTGTTAGCTTATAGAGGAAACGTGACCCCGGAAGTAAATGGGGGGGAAGGTCACAACCCGTGACGTCACGCGCACATCGTCTGCTACTTTCAGTACAGGCAAGGCTTTCTCATTAGCGACCAAAAGTTGCGATAAAGTCGATGTTTTCTACTAAATCCTTTCAGCAAAAATATGGCAATATCGCGAAATGATCAAGAATGACACATAGAATGGACCTGCTATCCCCGTTTAAATAAGAACATCTCATTTCAGTAGGCCTTTAACTTATATATAGTGATGTTATGAGCCCGGTAACATAAGAACTACATTACCCAACATGCCACAGCTGTAGCTAGCTCGGACGGTGGCTAACACCGGCAAACTTATACGGTCTTTTACCGCCTCGAAGACGGACCGACGGCGGTACACGACGCGGACCCGGTGAAAATACGTTACCTATCAACATTCTGGCTCCCAGAGCTCCAACGGAAGCGGGTCAGCGGGCACTGTCCCGGTGCTATGAGAGCTTAGCCGTGAGAGCCTCCGTTAGCTGGCGGGGCGAGGGGGGGCTCCGTCCGTGGTCCGGTACGGTGCGGTACGGTCGGCACCGGCGACCTCTCCGGTTATTCTTGGCGAGTTGTTCCCTGCTGTCTCGATGCGAGGAGAGGAGGAGAGAGAGAGAGAGAGAGACTTCCACCTAAAAACCTCCGACAGCTGCTGACACTTGACACCGTGCTGTGCGCATGTGCAGTGGACGACACCACTCGGATCTAGTCCTTGAACGCAACACACCCATTTATAAAGTCGTGGTCAAAAGTTTACATACACTTGTAAATAACATTATGTCATGACTTCTAGTCATTTCTACAACTCTTTTTTTTTTTTTTTGGTAATAGAGTGATTGGAGCACATACTTGTTGGTGACAAAAAAAAACAAAAACATTCATGAAGTTTGGTTTTATTATCAATTTATTTTGTGTACTGAAAATGTGAGCAATTACAGCAATGTTGATATTTGGTGACATGTCCCTGGGCAAGTTTCAGCACAATACAGTTGTGATCAAAATTATTGAACCCCCACACCATTTTGGTGTTTTAGCAAGTTGGACATTTATTCCGTATTTTGTTTATAGTCATATCAAATAAAAATGCATTTAATAGACAAATGCAACTTGAATTACAACATTATATTTTGTAACATACCAAACAGTGTCATTTCTCTTAATATCTCATTGACAAAATTATTCAACCCTTTGAAGATCATAACTCTTAAGAACAGAATTTGAATAAGGTCTTTTCAATCAGGTCTTGAAAACACCTGTAGATGTGATTAGAACCATAACCAGCAACAATGAAACTGATTGAAAAAGACTGTGACGCTCAGCTTCTTGAAGACGGTCAAAGGTGTATTTGCAACATGGTGAAGTCCAGGGAGTGGTCAAAGAAGTCAAGAGAGGAGGTAATTTCTCTTCATAAGAAAGGATATGGATATAAGAAAATAGCAAAGAAATTACACATTCCAAGAGACATAGTTGGGAGCATAATTCGCAAGTTTAAAGCTAAAGGCACAGTGGAAACACTACCTGGGCGTGGTAGAAAGAGGATGCTGTGTGCAACTGCTGTCCGGTATTTGAAGCGTACAGTGGTTAAAAAAACCCCCGGGTAACAGCTGAGGAACTACAACAGGACATTGCAGAGGGGGGAACGCAGGTTTCGTCCCAGACAATAAGGCGCGCACTACGAGATGAAGGCCTCCATGCCAGAACTCCCAGGCGCACCCCACTTCTGACTACCAGGCACAAGAAAAGTAGACTCCAGTATGCCAAAAATCATTTGGACAAACCCCAAAGGTTTTGGGAAACTGTTCTATGGAGTGATGAGACAAAAGTGGAAATCTTTGGGCCTAGGAATCAACGTTATGTCTGGAGGAGAAAAAAAATGAAGCTTACAAAGAGAAGAACACACACACACCGGCGCACAATTAATTCATCTACTCCTGCTGTATAAAAGGGGAGAAGGAGGAGGGATCGAGGAAGGGGTCGGAGAGCCTGCAGGAATAGATGAAGAGCGGACCGCGAGCGATCAGTGGAAAGGAACAGCTGCAAAGCGATCCGACCTACACTAAAGACAAGCTTTATTTGAAAAAATAAAACAGTCAAACCTGCTTAAAAGCATGTCCTTCCTGGGTGGTCCACTGAACCTGAGCGAGGACAGCAAGCAACTGTCACAAGTGCTTTTTCTCTAGCGGCCTGTGATGAGATGGCGACTTGTCCAGGGTGTACGCCGCCTTCCGCACGATTGTATAAGAGATAGGCACCAGCGCTTTCCGCGACCCCTAAAAGGAGTAAGCGGTAGAAAATGGATGGATGGATGGACTCAAAGCGCTTTTACATAGTGAAACCCAATATCTAAGTTACATTTAAGTTGTATTGCCCAAGGACACGACGGCAGTGACTAGGATGGCGGAAGCGGGGGTCGAACCTGGAACCCTCAAGTTGCTGGCACAGCCACTCTACCAAGCGACCTACGGCGCCTATTTCTGGGGTTTAGTTTTTGACCACTCCTCTTGACAAAATTGGTGCACGAAATGTGTTGGTTTCCTGACATGGACTTGTTTCTTCAGCATTGTCCACAAGTTGAAGTCAGGACTTTGGGAAGGCCATTCCAAAAACGTAATTCTAGCCTTATTTAGCCACTTTTGACGTGTGTTGCAACACCCAACCTCCGGGCTGATGATTTTAGCTTGTCCTGAAGAATTTCTGATTGTCCCATTTACTCTCCGTACAGCATCAGTTCCATTGGCACCAAAACAGGCCCAGAGCATAATGCTACCACCACCATTCTTGACCGTAGGTATGGTGTTCCTTGGTTTAAAAGGCCTTACCTTTTCTCCTCCAAACATATTGCTGATTATTGTGGCCAAACAGCTCCATTTTTTGCTTCATCTGACATTACATGGACAAAGATGTCTTGCTCAAGGACAAAACGGACGTGACTAGGTTGGGGATCGAACCAGGAATCCCCGGGTTGCTAGCACGGCCACTCTCCCAAAGCGGCGCGCCGTCCACAAGATAAGACCTTCTGGAGGAAATTTCTGTGGTCACTATTTTTTACAGGTTATAACTACTTTCCAACCTAAAGTAATACAAGTATACCTTACATTACTATATACTGTATATATATATATATATATATGTATATATATATTATATATATATATGAATACATATATATATATATATATACATATATATACATATATATATTATATATATATATATATATATATTATATATATACTCTTATTCTAAATCCACTATTGACTGGACTCTCCCACTATGGACTGGACTCTCACTATTATGTTGGATCCACTATGGACTGGACTATCACTATTATGTTAGATCCACAATGGACTGGACTCACACTATTATGCTAGATCCACTATGGACTGGACTATCACTATTATGTTAGATCCACTATGGACTGGACTCTCACTATTATGCTGGATCCACTATGGACTGGACTCTCACACTATTATGCTAGGTCCACTATGGACTGGACTCCCACTATTATGTTAGATCCACTATGGACTGGACTCCCACTATTATGCCAGATCCACTATGGGCTGGACTCTTCCACTATTATGTTAGATCCACTATGGGCTGGACTCTCACTATTATGTTAGATCCACTATGGACTGGACTCTCACTATTATGTTAGATCCACTATGGACTGGACTCTCACTATTATGCTAGATCCACTATGGACTGGACTCCCCATATTATGTTAGATCCACTATGGACTGGACTCCAACTATTATGCTGGATCCACTATGGACTGGACTCTCACAATTATGTTAGATCCACTATGGACTGGACTCACACTATTATGCTAGATCCACTATGGACGGGACTCTCACTATTATGCTAGATCCACTATGGACTGGACTCACACTATTATGCTAGATCCACCATGGACGGGACTCTCACTATTATGTTAGATCCACTATGGACTGGACTCTCACTACTATGTTAGATCCACTATGGACTGGACTCACACTATTATTTTAGATCCACTATGGACTGGACCCTCACTATTATGCTGGATCCACTATGGACTGGACTCCCCCACTATTATGTTACATCCACTATGGACTGGACTCACACTATTATGTTAGATCCACTATTGACTGGACTCTCCCACTATTATGTTAGATCCACTATGGACTGGACTCTCCCACTATTATGTTAGATCCACTATGGACTGGACTCTCACACTATTATGTTAGATCCACTATGGACTGGACTCACACTATTATGTTAAATCCACTATGGACTGGACTCTCACACTATTATTCCAGATCCACTATGGACTGGACTCTTGCGCTATTATTTTAGATCCACAATGGACTGGATTCCCACTATCATGGTCGAACCACTATGGACTGGATTCTCACACTATTATGCTAGATCCTCTATGGACTGGACTCCCACTATTATGCTAGATCCACTATGGACTGGACTCCGACTATTATTCTAGATCCACTATGGACTGGACTCACACTATTATGCTAGATCGACTATGAACTGGACTCCCACTATTATGTCAGATCCACTATGGACTGGACTCTCATCCTCTCCAAGGATTATTGACGAACAAAGTCCAGGGAACTGTTAAAAATGATACTTTAATGTTTGTTCTGTTTGTCCCGTTACAAAGTGTTTTGTCTGGCCTTCTCGCAAAAAAAAACAACAACAAAAAAAAACAGGTCGTCACCCTCAGCATTCTTCTTATGTACATCACATTCGCACAGTCCGTAGAAAAAAAAGAAAAAAAAAAGATGACATCGTTCCTGCACGTCTTGTAGAAAAAAAAGTAACAAAGTGCAAGTGTCACCCCTCCCCCCCCCCCCCCCCCCAAAAAAAACTGTACAGAGATCAGGTTAGACATCTTCATCTCGCGCATGCAAAAATGGAGAAGAAATCCACAAAGACAAAAAGCGGGCGAAAAAGAGGCAGAACAAGAAGAAGAAAAACATTTTTTTGTTTTTTGTTAGCATCCGTTTCAACGTTGGATTTTTTTTTTTTTTCACGACGACATCACGTCCGTAAAAAGAAGTGTCATAACAAGAATATGTACATGGACAAAGACCGGGAAAACAGCCCTGTGCTTCTTTTTATCGTTATTAAAATTATTGCTTTTTTTTTTTTTCCTCTCTTTTCTTATCGTCTTTTCCATTTTGGCTTCAGTCACGCCCGCTGGTAGGTGTCAGGAGACAAGCATAAAACAAACAAAAAACAAAACAAAAAAACATGCATGTCAAGTTAATCCGGAAAACTAGAGTGACGCCGGAAGTGTTTGCCGCCAAAAACCGAGAAATTATAGCATATCATACGCCAAAGATGTTTACATTGCTAACATGCGAACAGTTTTAACTGATTTTGCACGCTTAAAAACTATGAAAAAAACCTATTTGTGGCTAACATTCAGTCTTTATAAGAGCTAACACTTTAGCATGTTGGGTGCTAACACCTGTCATGTTAGCTCGCTAACAATTTTGTTCTAATACCTGTTGTGTAGGATCGCAAAAAATTTGGTCTTGACTATTTTGTGCTAATACCTGTCATGTAATCTCGATAACTATTTTGTGCTAACACATGCCATGTTAGCTCACTAACAATTTGTGCTAGTGTCTACCATGTTAGCGCGCTAGCAATTTGTGCTAATGTCTGTCATGTTAGCTCGTCAACAATTTTGTTCTAACACCTGTTGTGTAAGATCGCTAACAATAGAGTGCTAACAGTTGTCATGTAAGCTAGCTAACAATTTTGTGCTAACATATGTCATGTCAGCTCGCTAATAATTTTGTTCTAACACCTGCCGTGTTTGATCGCTAACAATTTGTGCTAGTGTCTGTCGTGTTAGCTCGCTAACAGTTTTGTTCTTACACCTGAAGTGTTAGCTCGCTAAGAATTAGGTGCTGACTTCTGTCATGATAGCTCGCTAAAGGTTAGGTGCTAACACCTGTCATGTTAGCTCGCTAACAATTAAGTGCTAATAGCTGTCATGTTAGCCCGCTTACAATTTTGTTCTTACACCTGTTGTGTAGGATTGCTAGCAATTTAGTTTTGACACCTGTCGCGGTATCTCGCTAACTATTTTGTGCTAATACCTGTCATGTAAGCTCGCTAACCATTTTGTGCTAACACCTGTCATGCAAGCTCGTTAACCATTTTGTGCTAACACCTGTCATGTAAGCTTGCTAACCATTTTTTGCTAACACTTGCCATGTTAGCTCGATACGATTATCGAGCTAACAACTGTCATGTTAGCTCGTCAACAATTTTTTTCTAACACCTGTTGTGTAAGATCGCTAACAATAGAGTGCTAACACTTGTCATGTAAGCTAGCTAAAAATTTTGTGCTAACACGTGTCATGTCAGCTCGCTAACAATTTTGTTCTAACACCTGCCATGTTAGATCGCTAACAATTTGTGCTAGCGTCTGTCGTGTTAGCTCGCTAACAATTTTGTTCTTACACCTGTCGTGTTAGCTCGCTAAGAATTAGGTGCTGACTTCTGTCATGTTAGCTCGCTAACAGTTAGGTGCTAACACCTGTCATGTTAGCTTGCTAACATTTAAGTGCTAATACCTGTCATGTTAGTTCGCTAACAATTTTGTTCTTACACCTGTCGTGTAGGATCGCTAACAATTTGGTCTTGACACCTGTCGCGTTAGCTCGCTAACTATTTTGTGCTAATACCTGTCATGTAAGTTTGCTAACCATTTTGTGCTAACACATCCATTTTAGCTCACTAACAATTTTTGCTAGCGTTTATCATGTTAGCGCGCTAACAATTTGTGCTAATGTCTGTCATGTTAGCTCGTTAACAATTTTCTTGTAACACCTGTTGTGTAAGATCGCTAACAATTAAGTGCTAACACTTGTCATGTAAGCTAGCTAACAATTTTGTGCTAACATATGTCATGTCAGCTCGCTAACAATTTTGTTCTAACACCTGTCGTGTTAGATCGCTAACAATTTGTGCTAGGTTCTGTCATGTTAGCTCGCTAACAATTTTGTGCCAACATCTGTCATGTTAGCTCACTAACAATTTGTGCTGGCGTCTATCATGTTAGCACGCTAACAATTTGTGCTAATGTCTGTCATGTTAGCTCGTTAACAATTTTGTTGTAACACCTGTTGTGTAAGATCGCTAACAATTAGGTGCTAACACTTGTCATGTAAGCTAGCTAACAATTTTGTGCTAACATATGTCATGTCAGCTCGCTAACAATTTTGTTCTAACACCTGTCGTGTTAGATCGCTAACAATTTGTGCTAGCGTCTGTCATGTTCGCTCCCTAACAATTTTGTGCCAAGATCCGTCATGTTAGCTCGCTAACAATTTGTGCTAGTGTCTGTCGTGTTAGCTCGCTAACAATTTTGTTCAAACACCTGTTGTGGAAGATCGCTAACAATTAAGTGCTAACACTTGTCATGTTATTTGCTAACAGTTTTGTGCTAACGTCTGTCATGTTAGCTCGCTAACAATTTTGTTCTAACACCTGTCGTGTTAGATCGCTAACAATTATGTGCTAACACCTGACATGCTAACTCGCTAACAATTTGGTTATGACACCTGTCGCGGTAGCTCAATAACAACTTTGTGCTTACACCTGTCGTGCTAGCTTGCTAACAGTTTTGTGCTAACATCTGTCATGTTAACGAGCTAACAATTTAGTGATAACTCATGTCATGTTAGCTTGCTGACAGTTATACTACAAAACTTTTCGTGTTAGCTTGCTAACAATTATGTGCCAACACCTGTTGTGTAAGATCGCTAACAATTAGGTGCTAACACCTGACATGCTAACTTGTTAACAATTTCATTCTAACACCTGTGGTGTTAGCTCGCTAACAATTATGTGGCAACACCTGTTGTGTAAGATCGCTAACAATTAGGTGCTAATGTGCTAACACCTGACATGCTAACTCGTTAATGAAATTTTAACACTTGTCACGTTAGCTTGCTAACAATTATGTGCCAACACCTGTTGTGTAAGATCGCTAACAATTAAGTGCTAACACTTGTCATGTAAGCTAGCTAACAATTTTGTGCTAACATATGTCATGTGAACTCGCTAACAATTTTGTTCTAACACCTGTCGTGTTAGATCGCTAACAATTTGTGCTAGCGTCTGTCATGTTAGCTCGCTAACAATTTTGTGCCAACATCCGTCATGTTAGCTCGCTAACAATTTGTGCTACTGTCTGTCATGTTAGCTCGCTAACAATTTTGTGCCAACATCTGTCGTGTTAGCTTGCTAACAATTTTGTTCAAACACCTGTTGTGTAAGATCGCTAACAATTAAGTGCTAACACTTGTCATGTTATTTGCTAACAGTTTTGTGCTAACATCTGTCATGTTAGCTCGCTAACAATTTTGTTCTAACACCTGTCGTGTTAGATCCGTAACAATTAGGTGCTAACACCTGACATGCTAGCTCGCTAACAATTTGGTTATGACACCTGTCGCGGTAGCTCAATAACAACTTTGTGCTTACACCTGTCGTGCTAGCTTGCTAACAATTTTGTGCTAACATCTGGCATGTTAACGAGCTAACAATTTAGTGATAACTCATGTCATGTTAGCTTGCTGACAGTTATACTACAACACTTTTCGCGTTAGCTTGCTAACAATTATGTGCCAACACCTGTTGTGTAAGATCGCTAACAATTAGGTGCTAACACCTGACATGCTAACTTGTTAACAATTTCATTCTAACACCTGTGGTGTTAGCTCGCTAACAATTATGTGCCAACACCTGTTGTGTAAGATCGCTAACAATTAGGTGCTAATGTGCTAACATCTGACATGCTAACTCGTTAATGAAATTTTAACACTTGTCACGTTAGCTTGCTAACAATTATGTGCCAACACCTGTTGTGTAAGATCGCTAACAATTAGGTGCTAACATCTGACATGCTAACCCGTTAACAATTTCGTTGTAACACTTGTTGCGTTAGCTTGCTAACAATTATGTGCCAAAACACCTGTTGTGTAAGATCGCTAACAGTTAGGTGCTAACACCTGACATGTTAACTGGTTAACAATTTTGATGTAACAATTTCGTTGTAACACTTGTTGCGTTAGCTTGCTAACAATTATGTGCCAACACACCTGCTGTGTAAGATCGCTAACCGTTAGGTGCTAACACCTGACATGCTAACTCGTTAACAATTTCGTTGTAACACTTGTTGCGTTAGCTTGCTAACAATTAGGTGCTAACACCTGACATGCTAACTCGTTAACAATTTCGTTGTAACACTCGTTGCGTTAGCTTTCTAACAATTATGTGCCAACACCTGTTCTGTAAGATCGCTAACAATTAGGTGCTATCACCTGACATGCTAACTCGTTAACAATTAAATATTAACACTTGTCACGTTAGCATGCTAACAATTATGTGCCAACACCTGCTGTGTAAGATCGCCAACAATTAGGTGTTAACACCTGACATGCTAGCTCGTTAACAATTTCATTCTAACACTTGTCGCGTTAGCTTGCTAACAATTAAGTGCTAACACCTGATATGCTAGCCCGTTAAAAATTTCATTCCAACACTTGTCGCGTTAGCTTGTTAACAATTAGGTGCTAACACCTGACATGCTAGCTCGTTAAGAATTGTCGCGTTAGTTCGCTAGCCATTAAATGTTAGCTGGCTAACCATTTTGTGCTCATATAGTTGCCATCACGGCCTCTACATTCCGAGGTTAGCAACACCCGCCCCTTGCGCCCCCTGCAGTCAGCTGGCTGCGAGGGCGAAGGCACAGCTGGGATAAATAACTTTAAATAGGACTCAGTATGTACACTCATAAGTTAGTCCCTGGAGGCGGAGCTTGTGCGCCCCCTTCTCATTGGCCCCCACACCTGTCAATCACACACACCTTTTTGTAGTCCACGTGTCCCTGCTTGGACCCGGGAGAAGACCCCGGTCCTGGTGTGACATCCATCAAGTGATGCTGCCTTCAGGGTCATTCAGCCATGATTGACATGTCACCACTTGATTGACATGTGACCACTTGATTGACATGTGACCACTTGTGCTTTGTGACAGGACTTGTAGTGCAAGTTAGATTGTCATAGTGGGGACCACACACACACACACGCACACACACACACACATGGACACACGCACACACACACACACACACACACACACACAGGAAGTGTGGCGGTGGAGCCGTCATCAGAGGTCAGTGACTTTGTTCTCCAGCAGGGCGGCGACCTGCTGCAGCCTGTAAGCCAACTGCATCTTCTGACCACTGCTGTCTTCTTCCAGCGACATCATCACCTGTGTCACACACACACACACCTTGCTCACTCTCTCTCTATCTCTGTCTGTGTGTGTGTGTTTTGTATGTTTGTGTTTTGCGGTTGTGTGTGTGTTTTTTGTAGGTTTTTGTGTGTTTTTGCATGTGTTTTGTGTACGTGTGTTCTGTGTGTGTGTGTGTGTTTTTGCGTGTGTGTTTTTTATAGGTTTGTGTGTGTGTTTTGTGTGTGGGTGTGTGTGTCTGGGGATGTTTTTTGTATGTTTGTGCGTGTGTTTTGTGTGTGCGTGTGTTTTTTGTAGGTTTGTATGTGTGTTTTGTGGTTGTGTGTGAGTTTAGTTTGTGTGTATGTGTGTTTAGTGTGTGTTTTTTGTAGGTTTGTGTGTGTGTTTTGTGGTTGTGTGTGTTTTGTGCGTGTATTTTTTGTAGGTTTGTGTGTGTGTGTGTATTTTGTGGTTGTGTGTGTATGTTTTGTGTGTGTGTTTTCGCGTGTGTTTTGTGTGTGTGTTTTTTGCGTATGTTTTGTGTGTGTGTTTTTTATAGGTTTGTGTGTGTGTTTTGTGGTTGTGTGTGTTTGTGTTTTGTGCGTGTATTTTTTGTAGGTTTCTGTCTGCGTGTGTATTCTGTGGTTGTTGTGTGTGTGTTTTGTGTGTGTGTTTTTGCATGTGTTTTGTGTTTGTGTGTTTTGTGGTTGTGTGCGTGTGTGTGTTTTGTGCATGTATTTTTTGTAGGTTTGTGTGTGTGTGTGTGTTTTGCAGTTGTGTGTGCGTGTTATGTGTGTGTTTTTGTAGGTTTTTGTGTGTTTGTGCGTGTGTGTGTGTTTGATGTGTGCGTGTGTGTTTTGTGGTTGTGTGTGAGTTTAGTGTGTGTGTGTGTTTTTGTGCGTGAATTTTTTGTAGGTTTGTGTGTGTGTGTGTTTTGTGTGTGTGTTTTGTGTGTGGGTGTTTTTTGTATGTTTGTGTGTGTGTTTTGAGTGTGCGTGTGTTTTGTGTGTGTGTTTTTTGTAGGTTTGTGTGCGTGTTTTTTCTGGTTGTGTGTGTATTTTCCAGGTGGGTGGGTGTATTTGTGTGTTCTTTTGTAAGTTTGTGTGTGTTTTGTGGTTGTGTCTGTTTTGTGTGTGTATTTTCTGTAGGTTTGTGTGTGCGTGTGTTTTGTTTTTGCGTGTGTTTTGCATGTATTGTGGGTGTGTGGGTGTCTTATGTGTGTGTGTGTGTGTGCATGTTTGTGTATGTTTGTGTGTGAGTGTGTGTGTTTTGTGGTTGTGTGTGTGTTTTGTGCGTGTGTTTTTTGTAGGTTTGTGTGTGAGTGTGTGATTTGTGTTTGTGTTTTGCACGTATTTTGGGTGTGTGGCTGTCTCTTGTGTACGTGTGTTTTATGTGTGTGTGCGTGTATTTGTATGTTTGTGTGTGAGTGTGTGTTTTGTGGTAGTGTGTTTTTTGTGGATGTGTGTTTTGTGTGTGTTTTTTGTATGTTGGTGTGTTTTCGTGTTTTGTAGTTGTGTGTTTTTTGTATGATTGTGTGTTTTGTGGGCGTGTGTGTTCAGTATGTTTGTGTGTGTGTTACCTGGTCGTAGTATTTGTTGATGTACTTGTAGAGTTCATGAAGTGCGACCAGACTGTTCATCTCAGAGGCAAAACTCTGCACACACAAACACAAAAGTTCCTTTTTGACCTCAGAGGGGCCCCAACTTTTCCACTACACACGGGGCCCGGGGGCCACTCCAACACTAACACTGAATCTTCATCTAATGGCAAAGCCAAGTTACATCATTCTGAGATGCACGGCTGCAAAATTAGCTTAATAATTTAGCTTGCTAACAGTTAGCATGTGTTGAGTGCTAAGTTATGTGACTGAGATATACAACTGAAAAAATATCTTAAAAAGTTAGCTTGCAAACATTAGCATGCTAACAGTTAGAATGTGTCAAGTACCAAATCATATGACTGAGATGTACGGCTGCAAGATTAGCTAAAAAATGTAGCATGCTAATAAAATTAGTATGCTAACATTTTTTTAAAGAATGCTAACAGTTAGCACGTGTCAAGTACCAAGTTATATGACTATGAGATGTACAAGCCACAAGATTAGCCAAAAAAGTTAGCTTGCTAACATTAACATGCTCACATTTAGCATGTGTCAAGCACCAAGATATATGTGTCCGAGATGAGGCTGCAGGATTAGCTAAAAAAGTTAGCATGTTAAACATTTTTTAGAATGCTAACAGTTAGCTTGTCTCAAGTACCAAGTTATATGACTCTGAGGTGAGTCTGCAAGTTTAGCTGAAAAAGTTAGCATGCTAACTTTTTGCATGCTAACTTTTTGCATGCTAACTTTTTATTCCATGCTAACAGTTAGCATGTGTCAAGCACCAGGTTATATGACTCTGAGATGAGGGTGTAAAATTAACCAAAAAAGATAACTACCCCCCCACCCTGGCATGCTAACAGTTAGCATATGTAAAGTACCAAAGTATATGACTCTGGCTGTAAGATTAGCCAAAAGCGTTAGCATGCTTTTAACATTAGCATGCCAACTTTTATTTTCAGCATGCTAACAGTTAGCATATGTCAAGTACCAAGGTATATGACTGAGATGAGGCTGTAAGATTAGCCAAAAACATTAGCATGCTAATAACATTAGCAGGCCAACTTTTTTTCCAGAATGCTACGGTTAGCATATGTCAAGTACCAAGGTATATTACTCTAAGATAAGGCTGTAAGATTAGCCAAAAAGTTAGCATGCTAATAATATTAGCATGCCAACTTTTTTTTCAGCATGCTAACGGTTAGCACATGTCAAGTACCAAGGTATATGACTCTGAGATAAGGCTGTAAGATTAGACAAAAACGTTAGCATGCTACTAACATTAGCATGTCAACTTTTTTTTCAGCATCCTAACAGTTAGCATATATCAAGTACCAAGGTATATGACTCTGAGATAAGGCTGTAAGATTACACAAAAAACGTTAGCATGCTACTAACATTAGCATGCCAACTTTTTTTTCAGCATGCTAACAGTTAACACATGTCAAGTAGCAAGGTATATGACTCTGAGATGAGGCTGTAAGATTAGCCAAAAACGTTAGCATGCTATTTTTTCCAGCATGCTAACAGTTGGCACATGTCAAGTACCAAGGTATGTGACTCTGAGATGAGGCTGTAAGATTAGCCAAAATTGTTAGCATGCTACTAACATTAGCATGCCAACTTTTAATTTTAGCATGCTAACAGTTAGCATATGTCAAGTACCAAGATATATGTCTAAGATGAGGCTGTAAGATTAGCCAAAAACATTAGCATGCTAATGTTATTAGCATGCCATCTTTTTTCCCCAGCATGCTAACAGTTAGCATATGCCAAGTACCAAGGTATGTGACTCTGAGATGAGGCTAT
>NC_084616.1:15921511-15956511 GCF_033978795.1 Nerophis ophidion | reverse complement strand
TCGGTAAATATCCTCATGTTTACTAATGTTACCTTCAGGATCAGTTGTTTAGTGAGTAATTCACATAGTTTCTACTAATGCTACCTTCATGGTCAGTAATTCAGTCAGTAAATATCCTCACGTTTACTAGTGTTACCTTCATTGGCAGTAGTTTAGTCAGTAAATCACATAGTTTCTACTAATGCTACCTTCATGGACAGTAGTTTAGTCGGTAAATATCCTCGCATTTACTAGTGTTACCTTCATGGTCAGTTGTTTAATCAGTAAATATCCTCACGTTTACTAGTGTTACCTTCATGGTCAGTAGTTTAGTCAGTAAATCACATAGTTTCTACTAATGCTACCTTCATGGTCAGTAGTTCAGTCAGTAAATATCCTCACGTTTACTAGTGTTATCTTCATTGGCAGTAGTTTAGTCAGTAAATCACATAGTTTCTACTAATGCTACCTTCAGGGTCAGTTGTTTAGTCAGTAAATCACATAGTTTCTACTAATGCTACCTTCATGGACAGTAGTTTAGTCGGTAAATATCCTCGCATTTACTAGTGTTACCTTCATGGTCAGTTGTTTAATCAGTAAATATCCTCACGTTTACTAGTGTTACCTTCATGGTCAGTAGTTTAGTCAGTAAATCACATAGTTTCTACTAATGCTACCTTCATGGGCAGTAGTTTAGTTGGTAAATATCCTCGCATTTACTAGTGTTACCTTCATGGTCAGTAGTTTAGTCAGTAAATCACAGTTTCTACTAATGCTACCTTCATGGACAGTACTTTAGTTGGTAAATATCCTCGCATTTACTAGTGTTACCTTCATGGTCACTTGTTTAGTCGGTAAATATCATGTTTACTAGTGTTACCTTCATGGTCAGCAGTTTAGTCCGTAAATCACATAGTTTCTACAAATGCTACCTTCATGGTCAGTAGTTCAGTCAGTAAATATCCTCACGTTTACTAGTGTTACCTTCATTGGCAGTAGTTTAGTCAGTAAATCACATAGTTTCTACTAATGCTACCTTCATGGACAGTAGTTTAGTCGGTAAATATCCTCGCATTTACTAGTGTTACCTTCATGGTCAGTAGTTTAGTCAGTAAATCACATAGTTTCTACTAATGCTACCTTCATGGACAGTAGTTTAGTTGGTAAATATCCTCGCATTTACTAGTGTTACCTTCATGGTCACTTGTTTAGTCGGTAAATATCATGTTTACTAGTGTTACCTTCATGGTCAGCAGTTTAGTCGGTAAATATCATGTTTACTAGTGTTACCTTCATGGTCAGCAGTTTAGTCCGTAAATCACATAGTTTCTACAAATGCTACCTTCATGGTCAGTAGTTCAGTCAGTAAATATCCTCACGTTTACTAGTGTTACCTTCATGGTCAGCAGTTTAGTCCGTAAATCACATAGTTTCTACAAATGCTACCTTCATGGTCAGTAGTTCAGTCAGTAAATATCCTCACATTTACTAGTGTTACCTTTATTGGCAGTAGTTTAGTCAGTAAATCACATAGTTTCTACTAATGCTACCTTCATGGACAGTAGTTTAGTCGGTAAATATCCTCGCATTTACTAGTGTTACCTTCATGGTCAGTTGTTTAATCAGTAAATATCCTCACGTTTACTAGTGTTACCTTCATGGTCAGCAGTTTAGTCAGTAAATATCATGTTTACTAGTGTTACATTCATGGTCAGCAGTTTAGTCCGTAAATCACATAGTTTCTACAAATGCTACCTTCATGGTCAGTAGTTCAGTCAGTAAATATCCTCACGTTTACTAGTGTTACCTTCATGGTCAGTAGTTTAGTCAGTAAATTACATAGTTTCTACGAATGCTACCTTCATGGTCAGTAGTTTAGTTGGTAAATATCCTCGCATTTACTGGTGTTACCTTCATGGTCACTTGTTTAGTCGGTAAATATCGCGTTTACTAGTGTTACCTTCATGGTCAGCATTTTAGACGGTAAATACCCTCCCGTTTACTCGTGTTACCTTCATGGTCAGCAGTTTAGTCGGTAAATATCATCACGTTTAATAGTGTTACCTTCATAGTCAGCAGTTTAGTCGGTAAATCACATAGTTTCTACAAATGCTACCTTCATGGTCATTAGTTATGTCGGTAAATATCATCGCGTTTACTAGTGTTACCTTCATGGTCAGTTGTTTAGTCGGTAAATATCATCGCGTTTACAAGTGTTACCTTCATTGTCAGCAGTTTAGTTGGTAAATCACATAGTTTCTACAAATGCTACCTTCATGGTCAGTAGTTTAGTCTGTAAATATCATCGCGTTTACTAGTGTTACCTTCATGGTCAGTTGTTTAGTCGGTAAATATCATCGCGTTTACTAGTGTTACCTTCATGGTCAGCAGTTTAGTCGGTAAATCAAATAGTTTCTATGAATGCTACCTTCATGGTCAGTAGTTTAATCGGTAAATATCCTCACATTTACTAGTGTTACCTTCATGGTCCGTAGTTTAGTCGGTAAATATCCTCACGTTTACTAATTTACCTTCAGGGTCAGTTGTTTAGTCAGTAATTCACATAGTTTCTACTAATGCTACCTTCATGGTCAGTAGTTCAGTCAGTAAATATCCTCACATTTACTAGTGTTACTTTCATGGTCAGTAGTTTAGTCAGTAAATTACATAGTTTCTACTAATGCTACCTTCATGGACAGTAGTTTAGTTGGTAAATATCCTCGCATTTACTAGTTACCTTCATGGTCAGTAGTTCAGTCAGTAAATATCCTCACGTTTACTAGTATTACCTTCATGGTCAGTAGTTTAGTCAGTAAATCACATAGTTTCTACTAATGCTACCTTCATGGACAGTAGTTTAGTTGGTAAATATCCTCACATTTACTAGTGTTACCTTCATGGTCAGTTGTTTAGTCGGTAAATATCATGTTTACTAGTGTTACCTTCATGGTCAGTAGTTCAGTCAGAAAATATCCTCACGTTTACTAGTGTTACCTTCATGGTCAGTAGTAGTGTCGGTAAATCACATGGTTTCTACAAATGCTAACTTCATGGTCAGTAGTTTAGTCGGTAAATATCCTCACATTTACTAGTGTTACCTTCATGGTCCGCAGTTTAGTCGGTAAATATCCTCACGTTTACTAATTTACCTTCAGGGTCAGTTGTTTAGTCAGTAATTCACATAGTTTCTACTAATGCTACCTTCATGGTCAGTAGTTCAGTCAGTAAATATCCTCACGTTTACTAGTGTTACCTTCATGGTCAATAGTTTAGTCAGTAAATCACATAGTTTCTACAAATGCTACCTTCATGGTCATTAGTTATGTCGGTATATATCATCGCGTTTACTAGTGTTACCTTCATGGTCAGTTGTTTAGTCGGTAAATATCATCGCGTTTACAAGTGTTACCTTCATTGTCAGCAGTTTAGTTGGTAAATCACATAGTTTCTACAAATGCTACCTTCTTGGTCAGTAGTTTAGTCTGTAAATATCATCGCGTTTACTAGTGTTACCTTCATGGTCAGTTGTTTAGTCGGTAAATATCATCGCGTTTACTAGTGTTACCTTCATGGTCAGCAGTTTAGTCGGTAAATCAAATAGTTTCTATGAATGCTACCTTCATGGTCAGTAGTTTAATCGGTAAATATCCTCACATTTACTAGTGTTACCTTCATGGTCCGTAGTTTAGTCGGTAAATATCCTCACGTTTACTAATTTACCTTCAGGGTCAGTTGTTTAGTCAGTAATTCACATAGTTTCTACTAATGCTACCTTCATGGTCAGTAGTTCAGTCAGTAAATATCCTCACATTTACTAGTGTTACTTTCATGGTCAGTAGTTTAGTCAGTAAATTACATAGTTTCTACTAATGCTACCTTCATGGACAGTAGTTTAGTTGGTAAATATCCTCGCATTTACTATTTACCTTCATGGTCAGTAGTTCAGTCAGTAAATATCCTCACGTTTACTAGTATTACCTTCATGGTCAGTAGTTTAGTCAGTAAATCACATAGTTTCTACTAATGCTACCTTCATGGACAGTAGTTTAGTCGGTAAATATCATCACGTTTAATAGTGTTACCTTCATAGTCAGCAGTTTAGTCGGTAAATCACATAGTTTCTACAAATGCTACCTTCATGGTCATTAGTTATGTCGGTAAATATCATCGCGTTTACTAGTGTTACCTTCATGGTCAGTTGTTTAGTCGGTAAATATCATCGCGTTTACAAGTGTTACCTTCATTGTCAGCAGTTTAGTTGGTAAATCACATAGTTTCTACAAATGCTACCTTCATGGTCAGTAGTTTAGTCTGTAAATATCATCGCGTTTACTAGTGTTACCTTCATGGTCAGTTGTTTAGTCGGTAAATATCATCGCGTTTACTAGTGTTACCTTCATGGTCAGCAGTTTAGTCGGTAAATCAAATAGTTTCTATGAATGCTACCTTCATGGTCAGTAGTTTAATCGGTAAATATCCTCACATTTACTAGTGTTACCTTCATGGTCCGTAGTTTAGTCGGTAAATATCCTCACGTTTACTAATTTACCTTCAGGGTCAGTTGTTTAGTCAGTAATTCACATAGTTTCTACTAATGCTACCTTCATGGTCAGTAGTTCAGTCAGTAAATATCCTCACATTTACTAGTGTTACTTTCATGGTCAGTAGTTTAGTCAGTAAATTACATAGTTTCTACTAATGCTACCTTCATGGACAGTAGTTTAGTTGGTAAATATCCTCGCATTTACTAGTTACCTTCATGGTCAGTAGTTCAGTCAGTAAATATCCTCACGTTTACTAGTATTACCTTCATGGTCAGTAGTTTAGTCAGTAAATCACATAGTTTCTACTAATGCTACCTTCATGGACAGTAGTTTAGTTGGTAAATATCCTCACATTTACTAGTGTTACCTTCATGGTCAGTTGTTTAGTCGGTAAATATCATGTTTACTAGTGTTACCTTCATGGTCAGTAGTTCAGTCAGAAAATATCCTCACGTTTACTAGTGTTACCTTCATGGTCAGTAGTAGTGTCGGTAAATCACATGGTTTCTACAAATGCTAACTTCATGGTCAGTAGTTTAGTCGGTAAATATCCTCACATTTACTAGTGTTACCTTCATGGTCCGCAGTTTAGTCGGTAAATATCCTCACGTTTACTAATTTACCTTCAGGGTCAGTTGTTTAGTCAGTAATTCACATAGTTTCTACTAATGCTACCTTCATGGTCAGTAGTTCAGTCAGTAAATATCCTCACGTTTACTAGTGTTACCTTCATGGTCAATAGTTTAGTCAGTAAATCACATAGTTTCTACAAATGCTACCTTCATGGTCATTAGTTATGTCGGTATATATCATCGCGTTTACTAGTGTTACCTTCATGGTCAGTTGTTTAGTCGGTAAATATCATCGCGTTTACAAGTGTTACCTTCATTGTCAGCAGTTTAGTTGGTAAATCACATAGTTTCTACAAATGCTACCTTCTTGGTCAGTAGTTTAGTCTGTAAATATCATCGCGTTTACTAGTGTTACCTTCATGGTCAGTTGTTTAGTCGGTAAATATCATCGCGTTTACTAGTGTTACCTTCATGGTCAGCAGTTTAGTCGGTAAATCAAATAGTTTCTATGAATGCTACCTTCATGGTCAGTAGTTTAATCGGTAAATATCCTCACATTTACTAGTGTTACCTTCATGGTCCGTAGTTTAGTCGGTAAATATCCTCACGTTTACTAATTTACCTTCAGGGTCAGTTGTTTAGTCAGTAATTCACATAGTTTCTACTAATGCTACCTTCATGGTCAGTAGTTCAGTCAGTAAATATCCTCACATTTACTAGTGTTACTTTCATGGTCAGTAGTTTAGTCAGTAAATTACATAGTTTCTACTAATGCTACCTTCATGGACAGTAGTTTAGTTGGTAAATATCCTCGCATTTACTATTTACCTTCATGGTCAGTAGTTCAGTCAGTAAATATCCTCACGTTTACTAGTATTACCTTCATGGTCAGTAGTTTAGTCAGTAAATCACATAGTTTCTACTAATGCTACCTTCATGGACAGTAGTTTAGTTGGTAAATATCCTCACATTTACTAGTGTTACCTTCATGGTCAGTTGTTTAGTCGGTAAATATCATGTTTACTAGTGTTACCTTCATGGTCAGTAGTTCAGTCAGAAAATATCCTCACGTTTACTAGTGTTACCTTCATGGTCAGTAGTAGTGTGGGTAAATCACATGGTTTCTACAAATGCTAACGTCATGGTCAGTAGTTTAGTCGGTAAATATCCTCACATTTACTAGTGTTACCTTCATGGTCCGCAGTTTAGTCGGTAAATATCCTCACGTTTACTAATTTACCTTCAGGGTCAGTTGTTTAGTCAGTAATTCACATAGTTTCTACTAATGCTACCTTCATGGTCAGTAGTTCAGTCAGTAAATATCCTCACGTTTACTAGTGTTACCTTCATGGTCAATAGTTTAGTCAGTAAATCACATAGTTTCTACTAATGCTACCTTCATGGACAGTAGTTTAGTCGATAGATATCCTCGCATTTAATAGTGTTACCTTCATGGTCAGTTGTTTAGTCAGTAAATATCCTCACGTTTACAAGTGTTACCTTCATGGTCAGTAGGTTAGTCAGTAAATCACATAGTTTTTACTAATGCTACCTTCATGGTCAGTAGTTTAGTCGGTAAATATTTTCACGTTTACTAGTGTTACCTTCATGGTCAGTAGTTTAGTCTGTAAATATCATTGCATTTACTAGTGTTACCTTCATGGTCAGTAGTTTAGTCTGTAAATATCATCGCTTTTACTACTGTTGCCTTCATGGTCAGCAGTTTAGTCGGTAAATCAAACAGTTTCTACGAATGCTACCTTCATGGTCAGTAGTTCAGTCGGTAAATATCCTCACGTTTACGAGTGTTACCTTCATGGTCAGCAGTTCAGTCGGTAAATATCCCCACGTTTACTAGTGTTACCTTCATGGTCAGCAGTTTAGTCGGTACAATACATAGATTCTACAAATGCTACCTTCAAGGTCATTAGTTTAGTCGGTAAATATCAGCACGTTTACTAGTGTTACCTTCATGGTCAGTAGTTTAGTTGGTAAATCACATAGTTTCTACAAATGCTACCTTCATGGTCAGTAGTTTAGTCTGTAAATATCATCGCGTTTACTAGTGTTACCTTCATGGTCAGTAGTTTAGTCGGTAAATATAATCGCATTTACTAGTGTTACCTTCATGGTCAGTAGTTTAGTCGGTAAATATCATTGCATTTACTAGTGTTACCTTCATGGTCAGCAGTTTAGTCGGTAAATCAAATAGTTTCTACGAATGCTACCTTCATGGTCAGTAGTTTAGTCGGTAAATACCCTCCCGTTTACTCGTTTAATCTTCATGGTCAGCAGTTCAGTCGGTAAATATCCTCATGTTTACTAGTGTTACCTTCATGGTCAGCAGTTTAGTCGGTACATTACATAGATTCTACAAATGCTACCTTCATGGTCATTAGTTTAGTCGGTAAATATCAGCACGTTTACAAGTGTTACTTTCATGGTCAGCAGTTTAGTTGGTAAATCACATAGTTTCTACAAATGCTACCTTCATGGTCAGTAGTTTAGTCTGTAAATATCATCGCGTTTACTAGTGTTACCTTCATGGTCAGTAGTTTAGTCGGTAAATATAATCGCATTTACTAGTGTTACCTTCATGGTCAGTAGTTTAGTCGGTAAATATCATTGCATTTACTAGTGTTACCTTCATGGTCAGCAGTTTAGTCGGTAAATCAAAGTTTCTACGAATGCTACCTTCATGGTCAGTAGTTTAGTCGTTAAATATCATCGCATTTACAAGTGTTGCCTTCATGGTCAGCAGTTTAGTCGGTAAATCACATAGTTTCCACAAATGTTACCTTCATGGTCAGTAGTTTAGTCAGTAAATATCTTCACGTTTACGAGTGTTACCTTCATTGTCAGCAGTTTCGTTGGTAAATATCTTCACATTTACTGGTGTTGCCTTCATGGTCAGCAGTTTAGTCGGTAAATATCATCGCGTTTACTAGTGTTACCTTCATGGTCAGCAGTTTAGTCGGTAAATATCATTGGATTTACTAATGTTACCATAATAGTCAGTAGTCTAGGTAGTAAATATTTTTATGTTACCTTCATGAACAGTAGTTCAGTCAGTAAATCACTTTGTTTCAATTTATTCTACCTTCATGGACAGTAGTTCAGTCAGTAAATCGCAATGATTCTACTAATGCTACCTTCATGGACAGTAGTTTAGTCAATAAATCATGTTGTTTCTACTTATGCTACCTTCATGGACAGTATTAAAGTCAGTAAATCACATTGTTTCTACTAATGCTACCTTCATGGACAGAAGTTTAGTCAGTACATCACATTGTTTCTACCAATGCTACCTTCATGGACAGTAGTTTTGTCGGTAATTCACAATGTTTCTACTAATGCTACCTTCATGGACAGTAGTTTAGTCAATAAATCATGTTGTTTCTACTTATGCTACCTTCATGGACAGTATTAAAGTCAGTAAATCACATTGTTTCTACTAATGGTACCTTCATGGACAGTAGTTTAGTCTGTAAATCACATAGTTTCTACCAATGCTACCTTCATGGACAGTAGTTTAGTCAGTAAACCACATTATTCCTACCAATGCTACCTTCATGGACAGTAGTTTTTTCATTAAATCACAGTGTTTCTACTAATGCTACCTTCATGGACAGTTGTTAATCAGTAAATCTGTTTGTTTTTACTAATGCTACCTTCATGGACAGTAGTTTAGTCAGTAAATCAAATTGTTTCTACTAATGCTACCTTCATGGACAGTTGTTAATCAGTAAATCACTTTGTTTCTACTAATGCTACCTTCATGGACAGTAGTTTAGTCAGTAATTCACATAGTTTCTACTAATGCTACCTTCATGGTCAGTAGTTCAGTCAGTAAATATCCTCACATTTACTAGTGTGTACCTTCATGGTCAGTAGTTTAGTCAGTAAATTACATAGTTTCTACTAATGCTACCTTCATGACAGTAGTTTAGTTGGTAAATATCCTCGCATTTACTAGTGTTACCTTCATGGTCAGTAGTTCAGTCAGTAAATATCCTCACGTTTACTAGTATTACCTTCATGGTCAGTAGTTTAGTCAGTAAATCACATAGTTTCTACTAATGCTACCTTCATGGACAGTAGTTTAGTTGGTAAATATCCTCACATTTACTAGTGTTACCTTCATGGTCAGTTGTTTAGTCGGTAAATATCATGTTTACTAGTGTTACCTTCATGGTCAGTAGTTCAGTCAGTAAATATCCTCACGTTTAATAGTGTTACCTTCATGGTCAGTAGTAGTGTCGGTAAATCACATGGTTTCTACAAATGCTAACTTCATGGTCAGTAGTTTAGTCGGTAAATATCCTCACATTTACTAGTGTTACCTTCATGGTCCGCAGTTTAGTCGGTAAATATCCTCACGTTTACTAATTTACCTCCAGGGTCAGTTGTTTAGTCAGTAATTCACATAGTTTCTACTAATGCTACCTTCATGGACAGTAGTTTAGTCGATAGATATCCTCGCATTTAATAGTGTTACCTTCATGGTCAGTTGTTTAGTCAGTAAATATCCTCACGTTTACTAGTGTTACCTTCATGGTCAGTAGGTTAGTCAGTAAATCACATAGTTTTTACTAATGCTACCTTCATGGTCAGTAGTTTAGTCGGTAAATATTTTCACGTTTACTAGTGTTACCTTCATGGTCAGTAGTTTAGTCTGTAAATATCATTGCATTTACTAGTGTTACCTTCATGGTCAGTAGTTTAGTCTGTAAATATCATCGCTTTTACTAGTGTTACCTTCATGGTCAGCAGTTTAGTCGGTAAATCAAACAGTTTCTACGAATGCTACCTTCATGGTCAGTAGTTTAGTCGGTAAATACCCTCCCGTTTACTCGTTTAATCTTCATGGTCAGCAGTTCAGTCGGTAAATATCCTCACGTTTACTAGTGTTACCTTCATGGTCAGCAGTTTAGTCGGTACATTACATAGATTCTACAAATGCTACCTTCAAGGTCATTAGTTTAGTCGGTAAATATCAGCACGTTTACAAGTGTTACTTTCATGGTCAGCAGTTTAGTTGGTAAATCACATAGTTTCTACAAATGCTACCTTCATGGTCAGTAGTTTAGTCTGTAAATATCATCGCGTTTACTAGTGTTACCTTCATGGTCAGTAGTTTAGTCAGTAAATATAATCGCATTTACTAGTGTTACCTTCATGGTCAGTAGTTTAGTCGGTAAATATCATTGCATTTACTAGTGTTACCTTCATGGTCAGCAGTTTAGTCGGTAAATCAAATAGTTTCTACGAATGCTACCGTCATGGTCAGTAGTTTAGTCGTTAAATATCATCGCGTTTACAAGTGTTGCCTTCATGGTCAGCAGTTTAGTCGGTAAATCACACAGTTTCTACAAATGCTACCGTCATGGTCAGTAGTTTAGTCGTTAAATATCATCGCGTTTACAAGTGTTGCCTTCATGGTCAGCAGTTTAGTCGGTAAATCACACAGTTTCTACAAATGCTACCTTCATGGTCAGTAGTTTAGTCAGTAAATATCTTCACGTTTACTAGTGTTACCTTAGTGGTCAGTAGTTTCGTTGGTAAATATCTTCACGTTTACTGGTGTTGCCTTCATGGTCAGCAGTTTAGTCGGTAAATATCATCGCGTTTACTAGTGTTACCTTCATGGTCAGTAGTTTCGTTGGTAAATATCTTCACGTTTACTGGTGTTGCCTTCATGGTCAGCAGTTTAGTTGGTAAATCACATAGTTTCTACAAATGCTACCTTCATGGTCAGTAGTTTAGTCTGTAAATATCATCGCGTTTACTAGTGTTACCTTCATGGTCAGTAGTTTAGTCGGTAAATATAATCGCATTTACTAGTGTTACCTTCATGGTCAGTAGTTTAGTCGTTAAATATCATCGCGTTTACAAGTGTTGCCTTCATGGTCAGCAGTTTAGTCGGTAAATCACATAGTTTCTACAAATGCTACCTTCATGGTCAGTAGTTTCGTTGGTAAATATCTTCACGTTTACTGGTGTTGCCTTCATGGTCAGCAGTTTAGTCGGTAAATATCATCGCGTTTACTAGTGTTACCTTCATGGTCAGCAGTTTAGTCGGTAAATATCATTGCATTTACTAATGTTACCATAATAGTCAGTAGTCTAGGTTTTAAATATTTTTATGTTACCTTCATGAACAGTAGTTCAGTCAGTAAATCACTTTGTTTCTATTTATTCTACCTTCATGGACAGTAGTTCAGTCAGTAAATCACAATGTTTCTACTAATGCTACCTTCATGGACAGTAGTTTAGTCAATAAATCATGTTGTTTCTACTTATGCTACCTTCATGGACAGTATTAAAGTCAGTAAATCACATTGTTTCTACTAATGCTACCTTCATGGACAGAAGTTTAGTCAGTACATCACGTTGTTTCTACCAATGCTACCTTCATGGACAGTAGTTTTGTCGGTAATTCACAATGTTTCTACTAATGCTACCTTCATGGACAGTAGTTTAGTCAATAAATCATGTTGTTTCTACTTATGCTACCTTCATGGACAGTATTAAAGTCAGTAAATCACATTGTTTCTACTAATGGTACCTTCATGGACAGTAGTTTAGTCAGTAAATCACATAGTTTCTACCAATGCTACCTTCATGGACAGTAGTTTAGTCGGTAAACCACATTATTCCTACCAATGCTACCTTCATGGACAGTAGTTTTTTCAGTAAATCACAGTGTTTCTACTAATGCTACCTTCATGGACAGTTGTTAATCAGTAAATCTGTTTGTTTTTACTAATGCTACCTTCATGGACAGTAGTTTAGTCAGTAAATCACATTGTTTCTACTAATGCTACCTTCATGGACAGTAGTTTAGTCAGTAAATCTAATTGTTTCTACTAATGCTACCTTCATGGACAGTTGTTAATCAGTAAATCACTTTGTTTCTACTAATGCTACCTTCATGGACAGTAGTTTAGTCAGTAATTCACATAGTTTCTACTAATGCTACCTTCATGGACAGTAGTTTAGTCGGTAAACCACATTATTCCTACCAATGCTACCTTCATGGACAGTAGTTTTTTCAGTAAATCACAGTGTTTCTACTAATGCTACCTTCATGGACAGTTGTTAATCAGTAAATCTGTTTGTTTTTACTAATGCTACCTTCATGGACAGTAGTTTAGTCAGTAAATCACATTGTTTCTACTAATGCTACCTTCATGGACAGTAGTTTAGTCAGTAAATCTAATTGTTTCTACTAATGCTACCTTCATGGACAGTTGTTAATCAGTAAATCACTTTGTTTCTACTAATGCTACCTTCATGGACAGTAGTTTAGTCAGTAATTCACATAGTTTCTACTAATGCTACCTTCATGGACAGTAGTTTAGTCAGTAAATCAAATTGTTTCTACTAATGCTACCTTCATGGACAGTTGTTAATCAGTAAATCACTTGGTTTCTACTAATTCTACCTTCATGGACAGTAGTTTAGTCAGTAAATCCCATTGTTTCTACTGGTGTTACCTTCATGGACAGCAGTCTGGTCAAGTAAATCTCTGGTATTGCTTTGGCCCGCTCCCTCTCCCTCATGCTGCTCTTCCTGTGTTTGGGGATGTCGGGGTCTTCGCTGCTCTTCACCAGATGCCAAAGTCGGAGCCCCTCCTCTTCTTCGCTCTCCAGCATCGGCGTTTCTATGGAGACGACAGGAGGCTCTTCATTAATGTTTCCACATCTCACAGATCTTCAGGGTTGTAGAGGGAGGCGAGGGTCCTACTTTCTCCAGTCTGGAACACCTGGTTGACCCGAGCGCCGCTGGAACTCTGTGACCGCGCCACGAGGGCGACTGTGGCGCCGTCTGGAACCTGTAGAAGCCGAAGACGAGGTCAGGAGGAGCAGGACTACCAGGGGGCGGCGGTGAGGGTGCCTACCTTGTAGTGCTGCAGCGTGTTGAGTCGCTTCCAGCGGCCTTGAACCACGGCTGTGACGTCGTCGTCCGACAGGGTCAGGTGACCCGCCTGACCCGAACGCCACTCTGCATGTAAAACGTGAAAACCGCGGTCATAACCGATCTGAACCAAGAGCCACAGGCGAAAACGAGCGTTCACCTAAGTCCAAGGTGTCCGCCGCCGGTCTTTGAGAGAACGCCGCTCCTCTGTAAACCTGGTCCAGGATCTTGTCCTTCACCTGCACACAGCACACAGTCTAAGGACAGGACAGGTGAGGAGCGATAAAGACAGAGAGGGACGGGTACCTGTGTGATGGTGTCCATGTCCAGCACTTTGACGGGACACGGTTGGACTTCAGCTCCGTTCTTCACCAGGACTGTCAAAGTCTGAGCACACACACACCCTTAATACTACAGACCGCGCACTCTCACAACCTGTGTCTCGCCACGGTTACCACGGCGCAGTAGTCGATGTCCTCGCGGAGCAAGTGGCTGTCGTTGAGCGTCCTCTTGGCCTTTCCCGTCACCGCGTCCACCGGGCCTTTGTCCACCTGGTACTTGATGGCCCGGTAGAGCATGTAGAGGGGCTCGCCCGCCACCTCCTGCAACGGGAGACACAGAGACGGGTCAGACGGGACACGGGGACACCGGGAGTCAGACAGACATGAACCTTGAGGAAGGAGTAGAGGCAGATGGACATCCAGTTGGTCAACATCTTCTCCACAACCGTCTCCGTCCTGAAACCACAATGGAAAACAGAGGAGGTCGGTGTTTGGTTTGGGAAAATGGCCCTATCAAAATCCTCGCCAGAGGAGGTCGGTGTTTGGTTTGGGACAATGGCCCTACCAAAATCCTCACCAAAGGAGGTCAGTGTTTGGTTCGGGACAATGGCTGTACCAAAATCCTCGCCAGAGGAAGTCGGTGTTTGGTTTGGGACAATGGCCCTACCAAAATCCTCACCAAAGGAGGTCTGTGTTTGGTTTGGGACAATGGCCCTACCAAAATCCTCGCCAGAGGAAGTCAGTGTTTGGTTTGGGACAATGGCCCTACCAAAATCCTCGCCAGAGGAGGTCGGTGTTTGGTTTGGGACAATGGCCCTACCAAAATCCTCACCAAAGGAGGTCAGTGTTTGGTTCGGGACAATGGCCCTACCAAAATCCTCGCCAGAGGAGGTCGGTGTTTGGTTTGGGACAATGGCCCTACCAAAATCCTCACCAAAGGAGGTCAGTGTTTGGTTCGGGACAATGGCCCTACCAAAATCCTCGCCAGAGGAGGTCGGTGTTTGATTCAGGACAATGGCCCTACCAAAATCCTCGCCAGAGGAGGTCGGTGTTTGGTTTGGGACAATGGCCCTGACAAAATCCTCGCCAGAGGTCGGTGTTTGGTTTGGGACAATGGCCCTACCAAAATCCTCGTCAGAGGAAGTCGGTGTTTGGTTTGGGACAATGGCCCTACCAAAATCCTCGCCAGAGGAGGTCGGTGTTTGATTCAGGACGATGGCCCCACCAAAATCCTCGCCACAGGAGGTCGGTGTTTGGTTCGGGACAATGGCCCTACCAAAATCCTCGCCAGAGGAGGTCGGTGTTTGGTTTGGGACAATGGCTCTACCAAAATCCTTGCACATACTAAAACCACGCTAATTTTGCGCTGGCTTGGACTCTCTTTTTGCTTGTGATGTGTTTCTCCGGTTCCCTATGCGGGTGAGTGGGGTCATTCCTCCGTTTTGGCAGACAGACTGCACAGGATTGGCTCTAAAGCGGTTTTCTAAGTACCTGTCCGACAGAACCTGCGGCGTTCAATTTGCCTGGTCCTCCCTGTATTGAAGTGTCTTATAAGGGTTCTACAAGAGGTCCGTCGTTATTTTCCCATCCATCCATTTTCTTCCGCAGCTTAAGCAAAGTAGCCCAGACTTCCCTCTCAAAAGCCAATTCGTCCAGCTCCTCCCGGGGGATCCCGAGGCGTTCCCAGGCCAGCCGGGAGAGATAGTCTTCCGCAGCCTAAGCAGAGTAGCCCAGACTTCCCTCTCCAAAGCCACTTCGTCCAGGTCCTCCCGGGGGATCCCGAGGCGTTCCCAGGCCAGCCGGGAGAGATAGTCTTCCCAACGTGTCCTGGGTCTTCCCCGTGGCCTCCCACTGGTCGAATGTGCCCTAAACATCTCCCTAGGGAGGCGTTCGGCCGGCATTCCGACCAGATGCCCAAACCACCTCATCTGGTTCCTTTCAATGTGGAGGAGCAGCCTCTTTACTCCGAATTCCTCCCGGATGGCAGAGATTTTCACCCTATCTCTTAGGAAGAGCCACTCCACCCGGTGGAGGAAACTAATTTCGGCCGCTTGTACCCGAGATCTTGTCCTTTTGGTGATAACCCAAAGCTCATGACCATAGGTGAGGGTGAGAATGTAGATCGACCGGAAAAATGAGAGCTTTGCCTTCTGGCTCAGCTCCTTCTTCATCATAACGGATCGATACAAGGTCCGCACCGATCTTACGATCCACTCTTCTCTCACTCGTGAACAAGACTCCGAGGTACTTGAACTCCTCCACTTGGTTTCCCATCTATGTAAATAAACGTAGCTCCCGCTGTCTTGCTTTTGATGTTGTTCAGTACCAGCTGACTCAGCAGAGACCGGTGCTAAATGCAGAGGAATCTAAGGTGGTATTTTCAAATGCCAAACGACCGCCATGGAACATTCCAAAAATATCAACCGCTCGTAAGGTTGAACTTGAAATGGTCACGACATTTAAGTAGGTGTGGATCGTTATTGACGAGAACTTATTTTTCAAATCTGACTTTGAAAATCTTCAAAATCAGACTGGGAAAAAGTTAGCTTGATAACATTAGCATGCTAACAGTTAGAATGTGTCAAATACCACGTTATATGACTCTGAGATGTATGGCTACAAGATTAGCTAAAAAGGTTAGCATGCTAATAACATTAGCATGCTAACTTTTTTTTTTTTTTAGAATGCTAACAGTTACCATGTGTCAAGTACCAAGGTATATGAATCTGAGAAGTACTGCTGCAAAATTTGTGACAAAAGTTAGCATGCTACATGTGTCAACGACCAAGTTACATGACTCTTGAGATGTAAGGCTGCAAAATAAGTTAAAAATAAAGTTTGCTTGCTGTAGTTAGCATGCTATTTTTAACATTAGCATGTATCAGAGACAAAGGTACATGACTTCGAGATGTATAGCTGAAACATTATCTAAAAAATTTTGCTTGCTAACATCAGCATGCTAACAGTTCAAATTTGTCAAGTCCAAGGTATATGACTCTGAGAAGTACGGCTGCAAAATTTGCGACAAAAGTTAGCATGCTACATGTGTCAACAACCAGGTTACATGACTCTGAGATGTACGGCTGCAGAATAAGCTAAACAAAAAAAAGTATGCTTGCTGTAGTTAGCATGCCAATTTCAACATTAGCATGTATCAGAGACAAAGTTACATGACTTTGAGATGTACAGTTGAAACATTATCTAAAAAAAATAGCTTGCTAATATTGGCATGCAAACAGTTAAAATGTGTCAAGTACCACGTTATATGACTTTGCAAGATTAGCTTAAAAGGCTAACTTTTTTTTAAACATGCTAACAGTCCCCATGTGTCAAGTGCCAAGGTATGTGAGTCTAAAACTAACTAAAAAAGTTAGCATGCTCATGTTTACATTAGCATGTGCCAACAACCAAGTTACATGACTCTGAGATGTACAGCTGAAAAATGATCCAAACAAGTTAGCTCGCTAACATTAGCATGCTAACGGTTAAAATCTGTCAAGTACCACATTATATGACTCTGAGATGTACGGCTGCAAGATTAGCTAAAAAGGTTAGCATGCTAATAACATTAGCATGTTAACTTTTGTTTTTAACATGCTAACAGTTACCATGTGTCAAATACCAAGGTATGTGAGTCTGAGATCTACGGCTGTAAAACTAACAAAAAAAAGTTTGCATGCTTATGTTTACATTAGCATGTGTCAACGACCAAGTTATATGACTCTGCGATGTACAGCTGAAAGATGATCTAAACAAGTTAGCCTGCTAACATTAGCATGCTAACGGTTAAAATGTGTCAAGTACCACGTTATATGACTCTGAGATGTACAGCTGCAAGATTAACTAAAAACGTTATAATGCTAATGACATTAGCATGCTAACGTTTTTTTTAGCATGCTAACAGTTAAATTGTGTCAAGTACCATGTTATATGACTGAGATGTACAGCGGAAAAATTATCTAAAAAAAGTTAGCTTGCTAACATTAGCATGCTAACAGTTCAAATGTGTCAAGTACCCCGTTATATGACTGAGATGTACAGCTGCAAGAGTAGCTAAAAAAGTTAGCATGCTAACTTTTTTTTAGCATGCTAACAGTTAAAATGTGTCAAGTACCATGTTATATGACTCTGAGATGTCCCGCTGACAAATGATCTAAAAAAAAAAGTTAGCTTGCTAACATTAGCATGCTAACAGTTCAAATGTGTCAAGTACCACATTATATGACTGAGATGTACAGCTGCAAAAGTAGCTAAAAAAGTTAGCGTGCTAACTTTTTTTTTAAGCATGCTAACAGTTAAAATGTGTCAAGTACCATGTTATATGACTCTGAGATGAACCGCTGAAAAATGATCTAAAAAAAGTTAGCTTGCTAACATTAGCATGCTAACGGTTCGAATGTGTCAAGTACGTTATATGACTCTGAGATGTACAGCTGCAAGAGTAGCTAAAAAGTTTATCATGGTTTTTTTTTTGTTTAGCATGCTAACAGTTACCATGTGTCAAGTACCAAGGTATGTGACTCTGAGATGTACAGCTGAAAAATGATCTGAAAAAAAGTTAGCTTGCTAACAGTTCAAATGTGTCAAGTACCACGTTATATGACTGAGATGTACAGCTGCAAGAATAGCTAAAAAAGTTAGCATGCTAATGTTTTTAGCATGTTAACTTTTTTTTTTAGCATGCTAACAGTTACCATGTGTCAAGTACCAAGGTATGTGACAGATCTACAGCTCAAAAATGATTTAAAAAAAGTTAGCTTGCTAACATTAGCATCCTAACGGTTAAAATGTGTCAAGTACCACGTTATATGACTCTGAGATGTACAGCTGCAATATTAGCTAAAAAGGTTAGCATGCTAATGTTATTAGCATGCTAACGTTTTTTTTAGCATGCTAACAGTTAAAATGTGTCAAGTACCATGTTATATGACCCTGAGATGTACAGTTGAAAAATGATCTAAAAAAAAAAAAGAGTTAGCCGGCTAACATTAGCATGCTCCAGCTCTCGATATCCGGCGCCGTACCTTCTTAGCATGAGTTTGGGGTTCTTGGCGACGTACTGCTGGACCAGGTCCTGCAGCAAAGTCTTCATGACCTCGGTGAAGTACTCCAGCTTGTCGTGCAGCGCCATGGTCAGCAGACTGGCCACGTAGCCGCGGTCGCGCTGGGAGAAGCCCTGCTGGGCTTCCAGCGTGTGAATGAACTGAGGGCGCAGACAAAGAAGCGGGACGTTAGCCGTCGGCCGTTCGCCTGCCGTTTGCCCGCCGCCGGTGGCCACGCCCACCCTGGTGAGGAAGAGCCTGTTGTTGAGCAGGTTGTTGAGCTGGCGGAGGCCCTGCTCCACCGTGTGCCTCCTGGACTCCGGCAGATCCAGGTGCCGACTCAGAGGCGCCGCCTGGTGGCCGGGGAAGAAAACTCTCTCCGCATATGTGCGGTAATCCAGCAGGGGGAGACCGGGTCCTCCCACGTCGCTGCTCAGGTCCATCATCTCAGTCATCAGGTCTGCGCCCGGGAAAGGAGCGAGCAAACGATTAAAAGCCCGGCTGAGACTTTGGAACCGAGGCGAGGTTTTGGCTGACCGGTGAACTCCTTGCGACACTGATCGCCCACGTTGATCTCCAAGGTTTCCAACTGCAACAGGACCTTCTTGTAGTCTCTGAGGGCCTGCTTGCTCTTCCTCCTGCAGCACAAACATCCGTCAGCGTGCCGGTCTTGGCGGGGGACAGCCGGCCGGCTCACCTGTACACCAGGATGACCACCAGCACCGACAGGATGACGAGCGCCGCCCCCGCCCCCAGACCGATCTGAGCGGGCAGTGGGATGGGGGGCAGCAGGGAGTCGCCGTCGTACTGAACCGTGCCCAAGTCCACCTGCAGGTGTCCCATCAGCACCTGGGGGCCCACAGAAAAACGTGCCTCTTTATTAGGAACATCGCAGATTTGGAGTTGGTGACGTTTATTGGACCAACTCCAGGTCACCGGCGCAAAAATATATACGGTGCAAAAAATGTTGAAAATGAAACGTAAATACAAAAGAAGTATCAAAGCTGCAAGCAGCAATGGACGGGACCGACTTTTGCTGGTGTTTCCTGCCTTTACCCATTCAACATATCTTTACCTGCACGTTACCTTCCCTGCATCCTGGGGTCACACTGGTCCTTCTTTCTGTCACCCATACACGCTGGTGCTTCCTGCCATCACCCAGACAACAGATCTTTACCTGCACATTACCTACCTTCTCTGTATCCTGGAGTCAAACTGGTGCCTCCTTATTTCACCCAGTCAACATATCTTTACCTGCACATTACCTTCCCTGCATCCTGGGGTCACACTGGTGCTTCTTTCTGTCACCCATACATGCTGGTTCTTCCTGCCATCACCCAGAAAAAAGATCTTTACCTGCACATTACCTACCTTCTCTGTATCCTGGAGTCAAACTGGTGCCTCCTTCTTTCACCCAGTCAACATATCTTTACCTGCATGTTACCTTCCTTGCATCCTGGGGTCACACTGGTGCTTCTTTCTGTCACCCATACACGCTGGTTCTTCCTGCCATCACCCAGACAACAGATCTTTACCTGCACATTACCTACCTTCTCTGTATCCTGGAGTCAAACTGGTGCCTCCTTATTTCACCCAGTCAACATATCTTTACCTGCACATTACCTTCCCTGCATCCTGGGGTCACACTGGTGCTTCTTTCTGTCACCCATACACGCTGGTGCTTCCTGCCATCACCCAGACAACAGATCTTTACCTGCACATTACCTACCTTCTCTGTATCCAGGAGTCAAACTGGTGCCTCCTTATTTCACCCAGTCAACATATCTTTACCTGCACATTACCTTCCCTGCATCCTGGGGTCACACTGGTGCTTCTTTCTGTCACCCATACACGCTGGTGCTTCCTGCCATCACCCAGACAACAGATCTTTACCTGCACATTACCTACCTTCTCTGTATCCTGGAGTCAAACTGGTGCCTCCTTATTTCACCCAGTCAACATATCTTTACCTGCACATTACCTTCCCTGCATCCTGGGGTCACACTGGTGCTTCTTTCTGTCACCCATACACGCTGGTTCTTCCTGCCGACCCAGACAAAAGATCTTTACCTGCACATTACCTACCTTCTCTGTATCCTGGAGTCAAACTGGTGCCTCCTTCTTTCACCCAGTCAACATATCTTTACCTGCATGTTACCTTCCTTGCATCCTGGGGTCACACTGGTGCTTCTTTCTGTCACCCATACACGCTGGTTCTTCCTGCCATCACCCAGACAACAGATCTTTACCTGCACATTACCTACCTTCTCTGTATCCTGGAGTCAAACTGGTGCCTCCTTATTTCACCCAGTCAACATATCTTTACCTGCACATTACCTTCCCTGCATCCTGGGGTCACACTGGTGCTTCTTTCTGTCACCCATACACGCTGGTGCTTCCTGCCATCACCCAGACAACAGATCTTTACCTGCACATTACCTACCTTCTCTGTATCCAGGAGTCAAACTGGTGCCTCCTTATTTCACCCAGTCAACATATCTTTACCTGCACATTACCTTCCCTGCATCCTGGGGTCACACTGGTGCTTCTTTCTTTCACCCATACACGCTGGTGCTTCCTGCCATCACCCAGACAACAGATCTTTACCTGCACATTACCTACCTTCTCTGTATCCAGGAGTCAAACTGGTGCCTCCTTATTTCACCCAGTCAACATATCTTTACCTGCACATTACCTTCCCTGCATCCTGGGGTCACACTGGTGCTTCTTTCTGTCACCCATACACGCTGGTTCTTCCTGCCATCACCCAGACAACAGATCTTTACCTGCACATTACCTACCTTCTCTGTATCCAGGAGTCAAACTGGTGCCTCCTTCTTTCACCCAGTCAACATATCTTTACCTACATGTTACCTTCCCTACATCCTGGGGTCACACTGGTGCTTCTTTCTGTCACCCATACACGCTGGTGCTTCCTGCCATCACCCAGACAACAGATCTTTACCTGCACATTACCTACCTTCTCTGTATCCTGGAGTCAAACTGGTGCCTCCTTCTTTCACCCAGTCAACATATCTTTACCCGCACATTACCTACCTTCTCTGCATTGTGTGGTCACGCTGGTGCTTCCTGCTTTTAAGCGGCCATCTTGAGACGGCAGCAGCGCAGCAGCATCGGCGCAGCAGTTCTTTGAAGTCTCGTAAAAATCAAAACCGGAGCAGTTATTAAAACTATTTTCTCAACTTTTAATCAGAAGGGGTTCGATCTCTCTCCTGTGCGAATTTGAAGCCGACACGACAAACGCGCTCAGAGGAGATAATGTTTGAAAAAAGGTGACAGGTTTTTACAAGACTTTTGTTTTGAAAGGGTAATTGCCAACTTCTTGTTGATTTTTGCTAAAGGATGTGAATGAATGAAATGTAGGTCTAAATGAGACCTACATAGAGGTTTTTGTTTCATGTCTCTATGACATTCCTACCGGAAGTTACAAGCAGTTTTGTCTGTGTTTTCTTCCTAGGAGCAGTTTTGTCTGTGTTTTATTCCTAGGGGGCGCTAGACCACATTTTTGAGTTTTATTTACATTTTTTTTCTTTTTTTTAGATCGCAATTTTGGCCAGTCCTGATGTGTTTGTCCAGTTTGGTGAGTTTTTAAGCATTTTAAGGGTGTCAAATTACAGCTCAAAGAGGCAAAAATGACAGTTTTTAGGAAACTTTTGTTTTGAAGGGTTTTTTGCCAACTTCATGTTGATTTTTGCTGAAGGAGGTCAGTGTATGAAATATAGGTCTAAGTCAGACCTACATAGAGGTTTTTGTTTCATGTCTGTACGACATTCCTAACGGAAGTTACAAGCAGTTTTGTCTGTGTTTTTTTCCTAGTGGGCGCTAGAGCGCAATTTTGAGTTTTGGGTTTTGGTTTTTTGATTAAATCGCAATTTTCGCCACTCCTGATGTGTGTGTTAAATTTGGTGAGTTTTGAAGCATGTTAAGGGGGTCAAACTACAGCTCAAAGAGGCGGCGGTATAATAATAATAAAACTTTAGAAATACAATAGGGTCCTCTCTCCCAAAGAGACATTCTGTCCCTAAAAAGAAGCAAAAACATGTCTTTGAACCTACCAAGAAGAAGGCTTGTAAAACTCCACTGTGTAGAATGGGAAGCAACATGAAGTTGTTCCTTCCTTTCATGCATTGTAATCAACAGAAAGATCTTGTCGTGACCCAAGAACTACAAAAGTGAAGAAAAAGCAGGACCAGACTCCCCTCCAGGCACCGCTTCTTTGAACTGTTTTACGACCTTCTCTGTGAACCGTTTACGACCCCCGGCACCCTTAGAAGCAGCTGTTGTCATTAGGTCAGAGAAAGTCCAAATAAAGCGTGCTGGAGACCAGACGTTTCTCCTCAAATTGAGCCAAATTTAATTTTGTCTCTGTTTGAGTCTTTGCTTCTTGTCCTGTTTAATAGATGTCATCAGTGTTGGAACCTGACAGCAGGAGTGAAAAAAAGTCAACAATCCCCAAACACCGTTTGCACCGTTCTCCAACTCTCCAGAACTGACCTGTTTACCTATTCCCACCCCACGGGAGTGTCCCTTAAACAGTCCCAAGCCCCTCCCTCGGGCATACCACTGATAGGGAAAAGGCTGAAAACACAAATTTGAGTGGTGTTCGGGTCTGTAGGACCCGTTTTCATTGAAAAATGATACAATTATTTAATTTTTCAAACTGAGACTCACTGACTTTGGCTCCTTTTCTGTTAAGAACATATATCAGAATACATATTTAATGACCAAAAAAGGAAATGAAAAATTGAAAAAAAAATGTTTCACGTTTATGTATTTATCCATCTGTAAGTGTAAAACATGAGGGCCTGCCTTGCTATTTAAGAAGCTGTGCATTAAAAGGGCTGTTTAAGACAAAATTTTCCTAGGGGACGGGATTTTTTCACGTTTTTTTTTCTCCTTCATGTTTTTTTTCACTTTTGTTTTTTCCACTTTTTTAACGTTTTTTTTTTTTGTGTTTTTTTCACGTCAAGGTTTATCTATTTATCCATCTGTATGTGTAAAACATGGGAACCTGCCCTGCTATTTAAGAAGCACTGCATTAAAGGGGCTGTTTAGGACATTTTTCTAGGGATGGGATTTTTTCAGGTATTTTTGTTTGTATTTTTCACGTTTTTAAAAAAACATTTTACGTTTAAAAAAAAATGTTCTTCTATTTCCCCCCCGGCCCCCACGTTTTTTATTTTTTTACATCAAGGTTTATTAATTTATCCATCTGTATGTGCAAAACATGAGGGCCTGCCCTACTATTTAAGCAGCTGTGCATTAAAAGGGCTGTTTAAGACTAAAATTTCCTAGGGGATGGGATTTTTTCATGTTTTTTTTTCTTCATGTTTTTTTTTCACTTTAGTTTTTTCCACTTTTTTTTCCATTTTTTTAACGTTTATTTTTTTTTTCACGTCAAGGTTTATTTATTTATCCATCTGTATGTGTAAAACATGGGAGCCTGCCCTGCTATTTAAGAAGCACTGCATTAAAGGGGCTGTTTAGGACATTTTTCTAGGGATGGGATTTTTCAGGTTTTTATTTTTCACGTTTTTAAAAAAATGTTTACGTTTCAAAATTATTTTTTTTCTATTTTTTTTCCACCCCACATTTTTTTTTTACATCAAGGTTTATTAATTTTTCCATCTGTATGTGCAAAACATGAGGGCCTGCCCTTCTATTTAAGAAGCTGTGCATTAAAAGGGCTGTTTAAGACTAAATTTTCCTAGGGGATGGGATTTTTTCACGTCATTTTTTTCTTCATGTTTTTTTTTCACTTTTGCTTTTTCCACTTTTTTAACGTTTTTTTTTTTTTTTTCACGTCAAGGTTTATCTATTTATCCATCTGTATGTGTAAAAGATGGAAACCTGCCCTGCTATTTAAGAAGCACTGCATTAAAGGGGCTGTTTAGGACATTTTTCTAGGGATGGGATTTTTTCAGGTATTTTTGTCTGTATTTTTCACGTTTAAAAAAAAAAAATTTACGTTTCAAAATTTTTTTTCTTCTATTTCCCCCCGGCCTCCACATTTTTTTTTTTTTTTACATCAAGGTTTATTAATTTATCCATCTGTATGTGCAAAACATGAGGGCCTGCAATACTATTTAAGAAGCCGAGCATTAAAAGGGCTGTTTAAGACTAAAATTTCCTAGGGGGTGGGATTTTTTCACGGTTTTTTTTTCTTCATGTTTTTTTTTCACTTTTGTTTTTTCCACTTTTTTTTCCATTTTTTTAACGTTTATTTTTTTTTTTCACGTCAAGGTTTATCTATTGATCCATCTGTATGTGTAAAACATGGGAGCCTGCCCTGCTATTTAAGAAGCACTGCATTAAAGGGGCTATTTAGGACATTTTTCTAGGGATGGGATTTTTTCAGGTTTTTTTGTTTTTATTTTTCACGTTTTTAAAAAAATGTTTACGTTTCAAAATAATTTTTTTTCTATTTTTTTTCCCCCCCACATTTTTTTTTTACATCAAGGTTTATTAATTTATTCATATTTATGTGCAAAATATGAAGGCCTGCCCTGCTATTTAAGAAGCCGTGCATTAAAAGGGCTGTTTAGGACTAAATTTTCCCAGGGGATGGGATTTTTTCATGTGTTTTTTTTCTTCATGGGTTTTTTTTTTCACTGTTTTTTCCCCACTTTTTTTTAACTTTTATTTTTATTTATTCACTTTTTTTTCACATCAAGGATTATTTACTTATCCACAGTTAATACTTTTTTCATGTCAAGGTTTTTTTTTTTTTTTTTCTTACATATTTTTTTTTCTATGTTTTAAAATATTTTTTTTCAAGTTTTTTTCTTCTCACCCACATTTTTTTTTCACGTCAAGGTTTATTTATTTATCCATCTGTATGTGTAAATAACGGAGGCCCAGCCCTGCTATTTTGGAGGCACTGCTTTAAAGGGGCTGTTTAGGACAACATTTTCTCGGGGAGGGGAGTTTTTCAGGTTAAAAAAAAAAAAAAAAAAATTCCCATTTTTACATTTTTTTTTACGTTTTAGAAGTTTTTTTTTCAAGCTTTTTTGTTTCCCCCCACATTTTTTTTTCACATCAAGATTCATTTATTTATCCATCTATATGTGTAAAACGTGGGGGCCCGCCCTGCTATTTAAGAAGCAGTGCATTAAAGGGATTGTGTAGGACAAGACTTTTCTAGGGGACGGGATTTTTTCACATTTTTAATTTTTTTTTTTTTTGCATACATTTTTTTTCAAATTTTTTTTTTTTAAGTTTTCACATTTTTTTCCCCCAAATTCCCCCCCCCCCCAACATTTTTTTTCATGTCAAGGTTTATTTATTTATCCATCTGTGTGTGTAAAACATGGGGGCCCTGCTCTGCTATTTAAGAAACACTGCATTAAAGAGGCTGTTTAGGACAACACATTTCTAGGGATGGGATTTTTTCATGTTTCGGGGGGGATTTTTTTTCAGTTTTTTTACATTTAAAATTTTTTTTTTCTTCACCCCACTTTTTTTTTTTCATGTCAAAGTTTATTTATTTATCCATTTTGTATGTGTAAAACATGGGGGCCTGCCCTGCTATTTAAGAAACACTGCATCAAAGGAGCTGTTTAGGTCAACATTTTTCAAGGGGACAGGATTTTTTTCACATTTTATTTTTTCTCCCACATTTTTTTTTAATGTTTAAAAAAAAAATGTTTTCTTTTTTTTTTTCTTTCCCCCCCACATTTTTTTTCACATCAAAGTTTATTTATTTATCCATCTGTATGTGTAAAACATGGGGGGGCCTGCCCTGCTATTTAAGAAGCACTGCATCAAAGGACAACATTTTTCTAGGGACGGGATTTTTTTCGTTTTTTCCCCCCCCCTGCATTTTTTTTTCATGTCAAGAAATTTTTCACATTTATTTTTTTCCCCCCACATTTTTTTATTTCGCTTTAATTTTTTTTCTTCTATTTATTTATCCATCTGTATGTGTACAACATGGGTGCCCGCCCTGCTATTTAAGAAGCAGCGCATCAAAGGGGTTGTTTACGACATTTTTCTCAGTATTTTTTGCCACTTGTGCCAGCTCTTCTGAAACATGTTGCAGGCATCAAATTCCAAATGAGCTAATATTGGCAACAAATAACAAAGTTATCCAGTGTGAATATTAAATATCTTGTCTTTGCAGTCTATTTAATTGAATATAAGTTGAAAAGGATTTGCAACTTATATTTGTTTTTATTTACTATTAACACAACAAACTAACCTGGAGGCGGGGAAGACCGCCGCTGTCGTCCGCGCTCATGGGCTGGACGGCGGGAGGCTCGCAGTACAGGTGGGTGCTGTCCAAGGTCTTCACCTCGCACTCCTGGTCTCCCAGCAGAACCGTCACTTCCTGTCTGGACATGGCGCGCGTCATGTCCTCGCCCTGGTGGACGACAGCGGGGTTACGTCGCGGGCGAGACCCCCAGCGGGCGAGACGAGGCCTCACCTCCACGGCGATCACGCCGCCGGCTTTGAAGCGATATGGTGCGTCCGGCGCTTCCCGGTTGAGGGGGAAGAGGCGAGGGTTGGGGTGGTAGGTGAAGGTCTTGCCCTGAGAGGAGGACAGACCTGAATCCGGGCAGACAGCCGGGACAGCTGCAGGCGTACCTTGATGCTCTCGTAATGGACTCGCACGTTGTCCATCTGGAACCAGACGCCCTTGACTTGGACCTCCGACGGGACCGCAGGCGTGGGACAGGTCATCTGCGAGGAGGAGAGGACGGAGCAGCGCTCGGACACCGTCTCCACCGTGCCGTTGAAGACCACCTGCTGCCTGGCGCTGAGCAGGGCCACCCGTCTTCGCCGCCGCCGCACCCTCTGGACGTCCACGGGCTCCACCCACACGGACATGACCGCCCGCTGCACCACGTCCAAGTTCCTGCCGCTCGCCAACACCAGACGCCCGCCGCTGAGCACACAGGAAGTCGGCATCAGCCCGCGCGCCCGCCACAGACCGCCGTGAGGTGTCCTTCTTACGCGTAAAAGCTCTCCGTGGGCGTGGCGTTGGTGATGACGGGGTCCTCCACGTAGCGGAACGTCACGTTGGGACTGGAACGCTCCGCCTTGCCGAACAGAACCCGGACTAGGACTTTGCCGGTCTGGTTTCTGGAAGGAGTCTGGCACACCAGCTGCTTGTCGCTGACCTCCTCCAGTCTGAAGCACACCAGGGACACGTCAGACCAGGGAACACAGGAAATGGACATAGACAGAAGAAACAATACATCCTATTGTCTACCTGCACGGCAGCCATTTTGTGCCCGGCAGAACATTTCTCACTCAGTGTGCTACTCTTTGTGTTTTGTAGGTATTTATTTTTAACCTTTTTTTCCAGTTTTGCTGGCTCAATTTGAATCCGAAGAAAAACAATACGGGGGTTTGAAACGTTCAGTAAAGTATCCACAGCGTTGTCGACACTGCTGCAAAGAAGATTAACTGAGGTAGAGTGGTAAAATGTGTGTGTCCAACACATAGACTTTTCCTTGCCCTTTTGTGGGTTCTTCCGAGGATGTTGTAGTCGTAATGATTTGTGCAGTCCTTTGAGACATTTGTGATTTGGGGCTATATAAATAAACATTGATTGATTGATTGACTTTCGGTTTTGATCTCCACCACGAACAAAAGGCACGTGTGGAGAGCAAGCGTTTTCTCCAACGCTGGTATTGTTATTGTTTGTATTTACTCCTTTTTTGCACAACACATTTTTTTACTACAATTAAAATGTCAGCTTTGTTATTCAAAATATAGTCCATCCATCACCCCCTTCTTATGTTTATAACACACACACACACACACACATATATATATATATATATATATATATATATATATATATATATATATATATATATATATATATATATATATATACATATATATATATATATATATATATATATATATATATATATATATATATATATATATATATACATACATATATATATATATATGGATATATATACACACATATATATACACACATATATATACACACTGGGTCAGGAAAATACACAGAGGCTATATCATCCCTACCAGCCTGTTTCGCAGGTTTCCCTGCTCGTCAGAGGATTTTATCAGGAAAAAACAAAGAGGCTACATCACCCATACAAGCCTGTTTTGTAGGTTTCCCTGCTCGTCAGGGGATTTTATCAAGAAAAAACATAGAGGCTATATCATCCCTACAAGCCTGTCTCGCAGGTTTCCCTGCTCGTCAGGGGATTTTATCAAGAAAAAAAACAGAGGCTATATCATCCCTACAAGCCTGTTTTGCAGGTTTCCCTGCTCGTCAGGGGATTTCATCAGGAAAAAACACAGAGGCTATATCATCCCTACAAGCCTGTTTCGCAGGTTTCCCTGCTCGTCAAGGGATTTTTTTCAGGAAAAAACACAGAGGCTATATCATCCCTACCAGCCTGTTTTGCAGGTTTCCCTGCTCGTCAGGGGATTTTTATCAGGAAAAAACACAGAGACTACATCATCCCTAGAAGCGTGTTTCGCAGGTTTCCCTGCTCGTCAAGGGATTTTACCAGGCAAAAACACAGAGGCTATATCATCCCTACCAGCCTGTTTCGCAGGTTTCCCTGCTCATCAGGGGATTTTACCAGGAAAAAACACAGAGGCTATATCGTCCCTACAAGCCTGTTTCGCAGGTTTCCCTGCTCGTCAGAGGATTTTATCAGGAAAAAACAAAGAGGCTATATCATTCATACAAGCCTGTTTTGCAGGTTTCCCTGCTCGTCAGGGGATTTTATCATGAGAAAACACAGAGACTACATCATCCTTACCAGCCTGTTTCGCAGGTTTCCCTGCTCGTCAGGGGATTTTATCAGGAAAAAACACAGAGACTACATCATCCATACCAGCCTGTTTCGCAGGTTTCCCTGCTCGTCAGGGGATTTTATCATGAGAAAACACAGAGACTACATCATCCTTACCAGCCTGTTTCGCAGGTTTCCCTGCTCGTCAGGGGATTTTATCAGGAAAAAACACAGACTACATCATCCATACCAGCCTGTTTGGCAGGTTTCCCTGCTCGTCAGGGGATTATATCAAGAAAAAACACAGACGCTATATCATCCCTACCAGCCTGTTCGCGGGTTTCCCTGCTCATCAGGGGATTTTATTTTATTTTTTTAAATACAAGCCTATTTCGCAGGTTTCCCTGCTTGTCTAAAATCCCTTGACGAGCAGGGAAACCTGCGAAACAGGCTGGTAGGGATGATGTTTTTAGTTGACCTAACGTATATTCCGCTCTACCCCAGTATTGAGCACTGTATAACGGACAAACCACAGAAACCTGGACTATAATATATATATATGTATATATATGTATATATGTCTTAATTCGATTATCCAGAGAATAGTACTCGATACTGTGGTAGAGCACAATATATATGTGTGTGTGTGGGGAAAAATCACAAGACTACTTCATCTCTACAGAACTGTTTCATGAGGGGTTCCCTCTTTCATCAGGAGATTTTTAATGATTGAGGGAACCCCTCATGAAACAGTTTTGTAGAGATGAAGTAGTCTTGTGATTTTCCTACACACACACACACATATATATATACACATGCATATATATATATATATACATATATATGTATATATACTGTATACATACATATATATGTATATATATATATATATATATATATATATATATATATATACATATATATGTATGTGTATACATTTGTATGTGTGGGAAAAATCACAAGACTACTTCATCTCTACAGAACTGTTTCATGAGGGGTTCCCTCAATGATGATTGAGGGAACCCCTCATGAAACAGTTCTGTAGAGATGAAGTAGTCTTGTGATTTTTCCCCACACACACACATATATTGTGCTCTACCACAGTATCGAGTACTATTCTCTGGATAATCCAATCAAGACACACATATATATATATATATATATATATATACTCTCAAAAACGAAATATTACACAAATTGTCAATTCAACAATTTCATTTTCACGTTAGTTTTTTTTTTTCACACTGTATGATAGAAAGACTTCTCGTGCGCCTGGAACATTCCAGCGCATGCTCTCCGATCAGCGCACTTTCGAGGGGTTCCGTTGGCGATGCACCGCTTCCAAAACGCCCAAACAAATTGGTACGTGTCTGCTGCATGTTTAAAAAACGAAGCAAAACGCCACAGAATGTCCAGTAAATGAGTGTCTCCATGGCTAAACCGTCTCCATGGCGAAACCGTCACCAAATTGGCACAAAGTACCAAATTGCATGCGCAGTCTTAGTAGATCACACGCAGCACGGCGACTAATAGTACACGCTGTTTTATAGTTTGCACAAGCAGTTTAGCGGGTACTATTTTAATTTTAATAAATGAAAATATGGACTTTTGTCCAGGATGGAACCAATTATTGATGTTTAGGTTATGACTAGTTTCATTATACAAACCCTGTTACACCAGTATAAAGTACTAACAGGAAGTGGGCGTGGCACACACCTGTAGCAGGGGTGTGACCCCAGGAATACGCTCAGGTTGGACGTCTGGCCCGTCAGCAGCTGTCGTCCTCTGACGGTCACCCGGGTCCCTCCGGAAAGTGGACCTCTGTTCGGGGTCAGGTCCAGGATCCGAGGGTCCTGAAGGCGACAGCGTTCCAACTTTGCTCCTTTTGCTTTTTCTTCCAGTGTGTCCGACGTGTCCTCACCTGATAGCTGAAGTTGATGATGGACCTTCCTGGTGGGCCTGTTCCCACGGTAACCAGGACAGGCCCCGCCCTCTGCTTCTGGCTGGCCTGTAGTCGACACACAACCCTGCAGTCGGCACAAAACGCAAATGTGTGACCGCCCGGCGTGTGTGTGTGTGTGTGTGTGTGTGTATGTGTGTGTGTGTTCTTGTATTTCTCCCCCGTATGAGGAGGTGTGAAGAAGTGATGACATAAATCAAAAAAGGAGGGGTTTTCCACATTGACTGTGTGTCGCTTTTAAAAGTGCTCCCCCTCTGGTCAACATATGAAATAACAAGTGTGTGTACGAAATTGAAATTTGGCCTTTGGCCAAAAAAAATGCGTATATAGAGACATACTTTAATAATTTGAAGTAAATAATGAAGATTAAAAAATAATTACAAATGAACAAACAAAAAAAGATTTTCTCACAATGTGTCGACATTTTCTTATTAAATGGGGAACAATTTCTCATATTCTTGTTTCTGTAATATTGCGATATTTTCTGGTAAAACCATTACTTTTTTTTATGTAAAAGTTTTACTTTTTAATGCAAAATGGTGACATTTGTCATATAAAAATGTTAATTTTATCACAATACTCCCCTTTTTTTGTTGTTCTTGTAAAACTGATATTTTGTGAGTAAAATGATGATTTTTGTCATCATTTTGCCAAGTCAAATTAGGGTTAGGGTTATTATTGTAATATTACCAATATTTTAAAGTTTTCTTGCAAAATTGTGACTTTTGTTGAGTAAAATTATTACTTTTTTCGTAAAATTGCCAAAATTTTAAGCTTTTCTTGCAAAATTGCAACCATTATTGAGTAAAATTCCAACTTTTATCATAAAATTGCACAAATGTTCAGTTTTTATTGTGAAATTTTGACTTGCGTTGAGTAAAATGACGACTTTTATTATAATACTGCCAAAAATTTAAAAATTTTGTTATGAAATTGTCACTTGTGTCGAGTAAAATTACGACTCTTTTTCACAAAATAGCCAAAATGTTAAGCTTTTCGTGCGAAATTGAGACTTTTGAGTAAAATTCCAACTTTTATCATAAAATTGCACAAAACTTCAGTATTTCTTGTAAAATTTTGACTTGCGTTGAGTAAAATGACGACTTTGATTATAATACTGCCAACATTTTTAAGTTTTCTTTTAAAATTGTGACTTTTGTTGAGTAAAATTACGACTCTTTTTCACAAAATAGCCAAAATGTTAAGCTTTCCTTGCAAAATTGCGACCATTATTGAGTAAAATTCCAACTTTTATCATAAAATTGCACAAATGTTCAGTTTTTATTGTGAAATTTTGACTTGCGTTGAGTAAAATGACGACTTTTATTATAACACTGCCAAAAATTTAAAAATTTTGTTATGAAATTGTCACTTGTGTCGAGTAAAATTATGACTCTTTTTCACAAAATTGCCAAAACGTTAAGCTTTTCTTGCAAAATTACGACTGTTAGACTAAAACTCCAACTTTTATCATAAAATTGCACACATTTTCAGTTTTTCCTGTAAAATATTGACTCACGTTGAGTAAAATGACGACTTGTATTATAATACAGCCAAAATTTTTAAGTTTTCTTATAAAATTGTGACTTTTGTCGAGTAAAATAACGACTCTTATTTATAAAGTTGCCAAAATGTTTAGCTTTTCTTGCAAAATTGCGACTTGCGTTGAGTAAAATGATGACTTGAATTATAATACTGCCAACATTTGAAAGATTTCTCATAAATTTGTGACTTTTGTCCAGTAAAATTACGACTCTTTTTCACAAAATTGCCAAAATTTTAAGCTTTTTGTGCAAAATTGCGACTGTTATTGAGTAAAATTCCAACTTTTATCATAAAACTGCAGAAATGTTCAGTATTTCTTGAAAAATATTGACGTACATTGAGTAAAATGACGACTTTTATTATAATACTGCCAAAACTTTTAAGTTTTCTTATAAAATTGTGACTTTTGTCGAGTAAAATTACGACTCTTTTTCACAAAATTGCCAAAATGTTAAACTTTTCTTGTAAAATTGCGACTGATATTGAGCAAAATTCCAATCAGTATCATAATATTGCACAAATGTTCCAGTTTTTCTTGTAAAATTTTAACTTGCGTTGAGTAAAATGACGACTTTTATTATAATACTGCCAACATTTTAAAGTTTTCTTATAAAAATTGTATTTTTGTCGTGTAAAATGACAACCCTTTTCGTAAAATTGCCAACATGTTAAGCTTTTCTTGTAAAATTGCGATTGTTATTGAGTAAAACTCCAACTTTTATCATAACATTGCACAAATGTTCCAGTTTTTCTTGTAAAATTTTGACTTGCGTTGAGTAAAATGATGACTCTTATTATAATACTGCCAATATTTTAAAGTTTTCTTATAAAGTTGTGACTTTTGTCGAGTAAAATTATGACTTTTTTCGTAAGATTGACAAAATGTTAAGCTTTTCTTGTAAAATTGCAGCTGTTATTGAGCAAAATTCCAACTTTTATCACAATATTGCACAAATGTTCAGTTTTTCTTGTAAAAGTTTGACTTGCATTGAGTAAAATGACGACTTTTATTATAATACTGCCAAAATGTTTAAGTTTTCTTGTAAAATTGTGATTTTTGTCGGTAAAATGACGACTCTTTTTCATAAAATTGCCAAAATGTTAAGCTTTTCTTGTAAAACTGCGACTGTTATTGAGCAAAATTCCAACTTGTATCATGATATTGCACAAATGTTCAGTTTTTTTTGTAAAATTTTAACATGCGTTGAGTAAAATGATGACTGTTATTATAATACTGCCAATATTTTAGAGTTTTCTTATAAAATTGTGATTTTTGTCGCGTAAAATTACGACTTTTTTTGTAAAATTGCCAACATTTTAAGCTTTTTTTGCAAAATTGCGACTGTTATTGAGCAAATTTTCAACTTGTGTCATAATATTGCACAAATGTTCAGTTTTTCTTGTAAAATTTTGACTTGTGTTGAGTAAAATGACGACTTTTATTATAATACTGCCAAAATTTTTACGTTTTCTTATAAAATTTCAATTTTTGGTGTGTAAAATGACGACCTTTTTTGTAAAATTGCCAACATGTTAAGCTTTTCTTGTAAAATTGCGACTGTTATTGAGCAAAATTCCAACTTGTATCATAATATTGCACAAATGTTCAGTTTTTCTTGTAAAATTTTAACTTGCGTTGAGTAAAATGATGACTGTTATTATAATACTGCCAATATTTTAAAGTTTTCTTATAAAATTGTGATTTTTGTCGAGTAAAATGACGACTTTTCGTAAAATTGCCAACATTTTAAGCTTTTTTTGCAAAATTGCGACTGTTATTGAGCAAATTTTCAACTTGTATCATAATATTGCACGAATGTTCAGTTTTTCTTGTAAAATTTTGACTTGTGTTGAGTAAAATGACGACTTTTATTATAAAACTGCCCAAAATTTTACGTTTTCTTATAAAATTTCGATTTTTGGCGTGTAAAATGACGACCCTTTTTGTAAAATTGCCAACATGTTAAGCTTTTCTTGTAAAATTGCGACTGTTATTGAGCAAAATTCCAACTTGTATCATAATATTGCACAAATGTTCAGTTTTTCTTGTAAAATTTTAACTTGCGTTGAGTAAAATTATGACTGTTATTATAATACTGCCAATATTTTAAAGTTTTCTTATAAAATTGTGACTTTTGTTGAGTAAAATTATGACTTTTTTCGTAAAATTGCCAAAATTTTAAGCTTTTCTTGTAAAATTGCGACTGTTATTGAGCAAAATTCCAATCAGTATCATAATATTGCACAAATGTTCCAGTTTTTCTTGTAAAGTTTTAACTTGCGTTGAGTAAAATGACGACTTTTATTATAATACTGCCAACATTTTAAAGTTTTCTTATAAAAATTTGATTTTTGTCAAGTAAAATGACGATCCTTTTTGTGAAATTGCCAACATGTTAA
>NC_084616.1:15886511-15916511 GCF_033978795.1 Nerophis ophidion | reverse complement strand
ATGTCCTCTTCCTTCTTAATATTTTACCCAAAATAATTCGGTTCAGAAAATGTTGACTTTGATCGCAAAAAATCCTTAAAAATGCCACAAATTGAGACCGGGGAAGCCATGTTTAGTTCCGAGTGCAGGTCAGTATGCATTCACATTAGAAATTCTATTCTTTTATTCTTTTTTTAGTAACTAAAAAGATTGGATTCGTCCCAAAAAAAAAGCTTACTGGCTTTTGCTTCCAGTTCTGTTTGTTCATAGCTCTTTTTGTTTGTTATCCGCCCACGTGCGCGCTTTTTGCTTGTTCTAGTTCTAGTTTTTTAAATTAAATTATGTTTTTTCACTCTAAGCCTGCATCCTACTCTGCATTTTGGGGTTCGTCAACAACAAACTTTGACATGTCCTCTTCCTTCTTAATATTTTACCCGAAATAGTTCGGTTCAGAAAGTGTTGACTTTGATCGCACAAAATCCTTGAAAATGCCACAAATTCAGACCGGGGAAGCCATGTTTAGTTCCGAGTGCGGGTCAGATTGCATTCACATTAGAAATTCTATTCTTTTATTCTTTTTTTAGTAACTAAAAAGATTGGATTTGACTCAAAAAAAAAGCTTACGGGCTTTTGCTTCCAGTTCTGTTTGTTCATAGCTCTTTTTGTTTGTTATCCGCCCACATGCGCGCTTTTTGTTTGTTCTAGTTCTAGTATTTTAAATTAAATGATGTTTTCTCATTCTAAGCCTGCCTCCTTCAATGCATCTTTGGGTTCATCAACAACAAACTTTGACATGTCCTCTTCCTTCTTAATATTTTACCCAAAATAATTCGGTTCAGAAAATGTTGACTTTGATCGCAAAAAATCCTTAAAAATGCCACAAATTGAGACCGGGGAAGCCATGTTTAGTTCTGAGTGCGGGTCAGATTGCATTCACATTAGAAATTCTATTCTTTTATTCTTTTTTTAGTAACTAAAAAGATTGGATTTGACCCAAAAAAAATCAGAATTGGAGAGTGAACGTAGCCAAAGACTGTGGTTTCTTCTCACCTTGTAGACCTGCAGGTTCTGCGCCTTCAGAACCACACTGCTCGTCATGCCCACGGGAACCAAGGCGGAACTCTGAAGACCGAAGACCAGAGGACACCGGCCCGGACCGGAGGAGTCCTGCCGGCAGACAGACGGGTTGGGAGACAGCCAGACGGGTAAACAGGCGGACAGGCTCACTCTCTGGTTGAGGACGACGTGTCGGTTGGCGCAGGTGTCTCTGTGAGTACACTGTTGGTCCAGAGGACACCAGTTGCACTTCCAGGCGCTGTCCACGCACGCCAGACACCTGGAACACATCACGGGTGAACGTGGCGTTCCTGGACCCGAGTCACCGTGCGTCTTACTGGGAGCTGCGGTTGAGGCGGCTGACGGCGCCGCAGTCGTAGAAGGTCACGTCGGCCGTGGCGACGGTCACCTGACCAAACCTCAGCGACACGGGCAGGATCACGTGATCTGCAACAGACGGGCGAGTCGGTCAAGGGGATCCTCCCCGAGAGCCGGCGGCCGTGTGTGGACTCACCGCGTCCTGAGGGCGGCGGCGGCAGGAGCGCCGGCGAGGGGGAGCGGCAGGTGACGCTGGTGCCGGCGACGGAGGCGGGGCCAGGGGGGAGGCCGTGAAAGACACAGGAGAGAGACTCTGTCGCCGAGAGGATGGGGAGCAGGGCCAGGGACAGCGTTACCTGCAAAGACAAGACCGGGGGACGCCGTCGGTGCCGGGGGGGGAGACCGATCGCCACTTCCTGTTACGCCTACCTGAGTCTGCTCGTCTTTACTCTGATTGGCCGGCTGCACGCTGCGCACCGTCACGCACCGCTTGGACTGGTCGAAGCTCCAGATCCAGTTGTTGGCCCGAAGGTGGCGCTCACAGTCGTGTTGGCGGGAACATCTACGGCGGACAAATGTAAGACGCTGCACTTCCTGTCAAGGCCTATTCCAAAAAAAAACCCTCCAGGATTTGGCCATGTTAAAAATAATAACACTAATAACACAAACATGTCATTTCCCCACTAGACAAGTCTAACCGTTCCTGGGTGGATCTCGCGTGAAAGGAAGGAGGGGGGGTTAATCGTTTTGCAATGCAGTTTGCTGAAAATGATAGAAAGTTGGAATTGCCACAAAACACATTTGAAGATATTCAACACTATACTGCCGAAGTGGACAGTGCACCCCCCAATTCGTCACGTTTCATGTGTCATGTAAACCCCGACAAACGAGGCCATATGAATATCCTTCCTATACATATATATATATATATATATATATATATATATATATATATATATATATATATATAATGTATATATATGTACAAACCCCGTTTCCATATGAGTTGGGAAATTGTGTTAAATGTAAATATAAACGGAATACAATGACTTGCAAATCCTTTTCAACCCATATTCAATTAAATGCACTACAACAGTGGTCCCCAACCACCGGGCTCGATTTGTACCGGCCCGCAGAAGAATTTTTTATAAATTTGAATTTTTTTAATAAAAAAAAAATAAAAAATACTTTTTTTTATTTGTATTTTTTATTAAATCAACATAAAAAACACAAGATACACTTACAATTAGTGCACCAACCCAAAAAACCTAACATTTTCATGACAATAACCTCCCTTTTTCATGATAAAGAGAAAAAAAAAAAAAAAAAAAAAAAGGAATCCCCCCCACCCCCTGCCGGGCCGCGGGACAATTTAAAATGCGTTGACCGGTCCGCAGCTACAAAAAGGTTGGGGACCACTGCACTACAAAGACAAGATATTTGATGTTCAACCTCATAAACTTTATATATTTTTTTGCAAATAATAATTAACTTACAATTTCATGGCTGCAACACGTGCCAAAGTAGTTGGGAAAGGGCATGTTCACCACTGTGTTACATCACCTTTTCTTTTAACAACACTCACTAAACGTTTGGGAACTGAGGAAACTAATTGTTGAATCTTTGAAGGTTGAATTCTTTCCCATTCTTGTTTTATGTAGAGCTTCAGTCGTTCAACAGTCCGGGGTCTCCGCTGTCGTATTTTACGCTTCATAATGCGCCACACATTTTCAATGGGAGACATGTCTGGACTGCAGGCGGGCCAGGAAAGTACCCGCACTCTTTTACTACGAAACCATGCTGTTGTAACACGTGGCTTGGCATGGTCTTGCTGAAATAAGCAGGGGCGTCCATGATAACGCTGCTTGGATGCCAACATATGTTGCTCCAAAACCTGTATGGACCTTTCAGCATTAATGGTGCCTTCACAGATGTGTAAATCACCCATGCCTAAGGCACTAATACACCCCGATACCATCACAGATGCTGGCTTTTCAACTTTGTGTCGATAACAATCCGGATGGTTATTTTCCTCTTTGTTCCGGAGGACACCACGTCCACAGTTTCCAAATATAATTTGAAATGTGGACTCGTCAGACCACAGAACACTCTTCCACATTGCATCAATCCATCTTAGATGAGTTCGGGCCCAGCGAAGCCGGCGGCGTTCCTGGATGTTGTTGATAAATGGGTTTTGCTGTGCATAGTAGGGTTTTAAATTGACTTACAGATGTAGTGACCAACTGTAGTTACTGACAGTGGTTTTATGAAGTGTTCCTGAGCCCATGTGGGGATATCCTTTACACACTGATGTCGGTTTTTGATGCAGTACTCTCTGAGGGATCAAAAGTCTGTAATATCATCGCTTACGTGCAGTGATTTCTCCAGATTCGCTGAACTTTTTAATGATTTCATGGACCGTAGATGGTAAAATCCCTAAATTCCTTGCAATAGCTCGTTGAGAAATGTTGTTCTAAAACTGTTCAACAATTTGCTTACAAATTGGTGACCCTCGCCCCATCCTTGTTTGTGAATTACTTAGCATTTCATGGAAGCTGCTTTTATACCCAATCATGGCACCCACCTGTTCCCAATGAGCCTGCACACCTGTGGCATGTTCCAAATAAGTGTTTGATGAGCATTCTTCAACTTTATCAGTATTTATTGCCACCTTTCCCAACTTCTTTGTCACATGTTACTGGCATCAAATTCTAAAGTTAATGATTATTTGCAAAAAAAAAAAAATGTTTATCAGTTTGAACATCAAATATGTTGTCTTTCTAGCATATTCAACTGAATATGGGTTGAAAAGGATTTGCAAATCATTGTATTCCGTTTATATTTACATCTAACACACTTTTCCAACTTAAATGGAAACGGGGTTGTATATATATATATATATATATATATATATATATATATATAAAATATGACATGATGAAGAAGTTGACTACCTTCCCTCCAGCACACACCAGCCACAGTACAGGTCCCTGGTGGCCAAACAGGACTGGCAGTCGACGTTTTGGTCACATGACGACACGGGGACCTTGGACAGCTGAGAGACATCCATGAGTTTAGGAAGGAGACAAGATGGCGGGCCATGGCGAGCACATCCACTTCTTACCCTGCTGCTGGTCATCACAAAGAGGTTCTGCTGGCCGGCGTCCAATAGGAGGTCGGCATTGACCGCACTGCCGTCGTCCACCAGCACGCTCCCGTACCGCTCCCCTGACCCGTCCGGCCGCACCAGAACCTTGTGCAGTCGTCCCTCGCGGTCCCCGACGAACGCCACCGTGTGGCCGGCCTCGGTCGCCGAGGCGACGGCGGTCAGGCGGGTGGCGGCGGTGTAGACGGGCGTGGCCTCCAGGGGCTTGGCGCCGCTGATGGGACTGGGCGTGTGCTCCCCCCCGCACGGGTACTTGGAGACGGACGACTGGGGACAAGTTGGACACAAGTCATGTGACCTGAGACAAGTCATGTGACCTGACGTCATCTTTAAGTGTACGTATTGTCAAAATCCGACTTTTTCGACCAAGTCAAAGCATGCTGGGGTTATTTTGAATGTGTTCACTCTTTATAAACAGAAACTTTGTGCTATACACTATCATGCCAAAAGTATTTGGCCACCCATCCAAATGATCCGATCAGGTGTCCTAATCACTTGGCCCAGACTAAAATTGATGGGAGACCTAAAGGTTGAAAAAAAAAAATCTATATATTGTATTGGTTTTGAAATTGAAAAATATCAAAATGCTTTGAGTTAAAGAAAAAAAAAAAGAAAAAAAGAAAATAAAAAATATCAAAATGTCCTCCGCATGTTTGATTTTTTTAAAGCAAGTAAAAGACAAGAAAATTAAAAATATCAAAGTGGCCCCCATTTGCTTTGATAAAAAAAAATCTATTAAATAGCATTAATAAAAAAGAAAAAAAAAAGAAAATGAAAAATATCAATATATACACTCGCATGCGTTGGCAAAAAATCTATTAAATCAAATAAAATTTAAAAAAATAAAATAAAAAATATCAAAATGGCCCCAACATGCCTTAGCAAAAAAATCTATTAAATAAAAAATAAATATGTACACATATTTATATATATATATATATATATATATATATATATGTATATATATATATATATATATATATATACACACACACATATAAATGACCTCCGCATATTTGACAAATAATTAAATTAAATTAAAAAAGACCAAAAAAATCTAATATATATATATATATATATACATATATATATATAGTATTTATATATTATCTATAGTATTTACACACACACACACACACACACATATATTTATCAAAATGGTCCCCAGATGCTTTGACAAAATAAATATATTAACATTTAATTGAATTAAAAAAGAAAATTAAAAATATCAAAAATAATTGAATTAAAAAAGAAAATTAAAAAAATCAAAATGGCCCCCGCATCTGTTGACAAAAACAAACTATTACATAAAATTCATTAAAAAAAAAACAAAAAAAAAAAAACATTTTCAGTGTGCCGCCCCCAGTGGAAAAGGTTTGGACACCCCTGCTGTCGATTATCTTGTCCTTCGAGGAGCTTTTCTCCCTGACACATCATCTTCTCACATCGTCTATCGTGTTGTCCTTAATTAAAATTACTAGACACACACACACACACACTGATGAACGAGGATGTTCACCAACAACACTGCAGTTTAATCCGTGTGTGTGTGTGTTCTTGTATTTCTAGCCTTCTTGAGACATGAAGAAGGAAAAGTAGCTTCCATATGAGGAGGTGTGAACAAGTGATGACATAAATCATGGTCCCAATAACATTGCATCTAATAGAGAATGTCTCATTTGCACCCCTGGTGGTGATATCTATCAAAATGAGGGTGGTGCCAAAAAGGAGGGATTTTTCCACATTGACTGTGTGTCGCTTTTAAAAGTGCTCCCCCTCTGGTCAACATATGAAATAACAAATGTTTGTAAACAATTTGAAGTACACCACCTTTGGCCAAAATTAATTAAAAAAAAATAAATAAATATGTATATAGAGACATACTGTAATAACTTAAAGTAAATAATTAAGAATAAATACAATAAATAATACAATAATTAAAATAAGTATTTTTCTCACATTGTGTCGACATTTCTCTTATAAAATTGGGAACAATTTTTCATATTATTTCTGTTTCTGCAATATTGCAATATTTCCTCGTAAAATTATAACTTTTTTTTTTTTCATGACGTGGACTTTGGTGAGTTTTGTTTTCCCATGGTGCAAAACGACTGGACCGGACATGACGTGAAGGTAATGACATATTTTAATTTTAACACTCAAAAAGTACTACAAAATCAAAGGGCGCGCACAAGGCGGGGAACAAACTTAACACAGGTACAAAACTAACACATAAACAGACTAAGGACATGAAACAAAACTACACACTTACTGTGACGTGAAAAGCATGAAACTATGGCAAGAAGTGAGCAATAAGAAGTGTCAGGAGTGTGATGTCGCCAGGCTGACTGCCTGGCAACTATGGGCTTAAATAGCGGTGCAGTGATTGACAGGTGCGTGAGTCCAAACAAATCAGGTGCGTGAGTCGTGAACACATAACAGGTGAAACTAATGAGTTGTCATGGTGACAAAACAAACAAGAGTGCACAATGAGTCCAAAACCAAACAGAACGTGACCACAAAACATATTTTTATGTAAAATTATTACTTTTTACTGCAAAATGGTGACATTTGTCAAGCAGAATTCTGACTTTTATCACAATATTGCCCTTTTTTTTGTTCTTGTAAAGCAGTGACATATTTTGAGTACAATTATGACGTTTCTCATCATTTCGCCAAGTAAAAATTCAGATTATCATTATAAGATTGCCAAAATGTTAAAGTTTTTCTTGATAAAGATGTGACTTTTGTCGAGTAAAAAGACGCCTCTTTTCAAAAAATTGCCAAAATTTTGAGCTTTTCTTGTCAGACTGCGACTGTTATTGAGTAAAATTCCGAATTTTATCGTAACATTGCGCAAATGTTTCGTTTTTCTTGTAACATTTTGACTTGCGTCGAGTAAAATGACGACTTTTTTTTATAATACCGCCAAAAGTTTTTCTTGTGAAATTGTGATCTTTATCTTGGGAAATTCCAACTCTTTTTTCACAACAAGCTTTTTCATATTTGCATAGTATGCATATATTATTAATGTTATAAAGACACATTTATATATACCTAGAAAGGGGTGGTCCTAAAAAGGTGGGCTTTTTTCCTCAGGTCCCCAGAAGGTCAGAACTACAAGGATGTGTGTGTGTGTGTGTGTGTGTTGTAGTAAAACGAGTGCGTGTGTGTATTATAGGTATATTATTAACTATCAGTTGCAACATTTCAGATTTTTTTTTCATTCCATACTAATTGTTTTGCTCCTTTTTCTTAAATTTTTACAGGTAATAAACGAATAAAATTAATAAAATATAAAAAAATAAATAAATATTACAGATGTTTCAGTGTTTTAATGGTTATTAATTCAATAGTTAGTAGTTTATGTTTTAACTAACTAATTAAAGTTTGTTTACATTTGAAGCATATTCTACTTTTATTTTGAAAGATTCTAATATTTTAGATCAGGAGTGTCTAAACTTTTTTCCAAAAAGTGCAAAATATTTAAAAAAAATCAAGAATTTTGATATTTTATTATTTAAAAAAAATGCTAAAAACAGATGTGTCAGCTTTGAATTATAAGTATATTATTATTAATTATTAGTTACAACATTTCAGATTTTTTTTTACATTCCATGCAAATTTTTTTGCTCTTTTTTCTTAAATTTTTAGTGTTTTTCCAGTTAAGAATACAATAAAATTAATAATTGAATAGTATAGTTTGCATAGTATGTATATATTATTAATGTTATAAATACACATCTTTATATATCTACAAAGGGTGGTCCTAAAAAGGTGGGTTTTTTCCTCAGGTCCCCAGAAGGTCAGAACTACAAGGATGTGTGTGTGTGTGTGTGTGTGTGTGTGTGTGTGTGTGTGTGTGTGTGTGTGTGTGTGTGTGTGTGTGTGTATGTTGTAGTAAAACGTGTGCGTGTGTGTATTATAGGTATGTTATTAACTATTAGTTGCAACATTTCAGATTTTTTTTTCATTCCATACGAAATGTTTTGCTCATTTTTCTTAAATTTTTACAGGTAATAATAGATTAAAATTAATAAAATATATATTAAAAAAAATATTACAGATGTTTCAGTGTTTTAATGGTTATTAATTCAATAGTTAGTATTTTATGTTTTAATTAACTAACTAAAGTTTGTTTGTATTTGAAGCATATTCTACTTTTATTTTGAAAGGTTGTAATATTTTAGATCAGGAGTGTCTAAACTGTTTTCCACAAAGTGCAAAATATTGAAAAATCAAGAATTTCAATATTTTATTATTTAAAAAATGCTAAAAACAGATGTTGTGTCAGCTTTGAATTATAAGTATATTATTATTAATTATTAGTTACAACATTTCAGATTTTTTTTTACATTCCATGTTAATTTTTTTGCTCTTTTTTTCTTTAATTTTTACAGTTTTTTTCCAGTTAAGAATACAATAAAATTAATAATTTAATAGTGTAGTTTGCATTGTATGTATATATTATTAATATTATAAATACACATCTTTATATATCTACAAAGGGTGGTCCTAAAAAGGTGGGTTTTTTCCTCAGGTCCCCAGAAGGTCAGAACTACAAGGATGTGTGTGTGTGTGTGTGTGAACGTTGTAGTAAAACGTGTGCGTGTGTGTATTATAGGTATATTATTAACTATTAGTTGCAACATTTCAGATTTTTTTTTCATTCCATACTAAATGTTTTGCTCCTTTTTCTTAAATTTTTACAGGTAATAATAGAATAAAAAAATATATATATATTACAGATGTTTCAGTGTTTTAATGGTTATTAATTCAATAGTTAGTATTTTATGTTTTAACTAACTAACTAAAGTTTGTTTGTATTTGAAGCATATTCTACTTTTATTTTGAAAGATTCTAATATTTTAGATCAGGAATGTCTAAACTTTTTTCCAAAAAGTGCAAAATATTGAAAAAATCAAGAATTTGGATATTTTATTATTTAAAGAATGCTAAAAACAGATGTGTCAGCTTTGAATTATAAGTATATTATTATTAATTATTAGTTACAACATTTCAGATTTTTTTTTACATTCCATGCAAATTTTTTTGCTTATTTTTTCTTAAATTTACATTTTTTTTCCAGTTAACAATACAATAAAATTAATAATTTAATAGTATAGTTTGTATAGTATGTATATATTATTAATGTTATAAATACACATCTTTATATATCTAGAAAGGGTGGCCCTAAAGATGTGGGTTTTTTCCTCAGGTCCCCAGAAGGTCAGAACTACAAGGATGTGTGTGTGTGTGTGTGTGTGTGTGTGTGTGTGCGTGTGTGTGTGTGTGTGTGTGTTGTAGTAAAACGTGTGCGTGTGTGTATTATAGGTATATTATTAACTATTAGTTGCAACATTTCAGATGTTTTTTTCATTCCATACTAAATGTTTTGCTCCTTTTTCTTACATTTTTACAGGTAATAATAGAATAAAATTAATAAAATACAAAAAATAAATAAATATTACAGATGTTTCAGTGTTTTAATGGTTATTAATTCAATAGTTAGTATTTTATGTTTTAACTAACTAACTAAAGTTTGTTTATGTTTGAGGCATATTTTACTTTTATTTTGAAAGATTCTAATATTTTAGATCAGGAGTGTCTAAACTTTTTTCCAAAAAGTGCAATACATTGAAAAATCAACACTTTTGATATTTATTATTTAAAAAATGCTAAAAACAGATGTTGTGTCAGCTTTGAATTATAAGTATATTATTATTAATTATTAGTTACAACATTTCGGATTTTTTTTTACATTCCATGCTAATTTTTTTGCTGTTTTTTCTTAAATTTTTACAGTTTTTTTCCAGTTAAACATACAATAAAATTAATAATTTAATAGTATAGTTTGCATAGTATGTATATATTATTAATGTTATAAATACACATCTTTATATATCTACAAAGGGTGGTCCTAAAAAGGTGGGCTTTTTTCCTCAGGTCCCCAGAAGGTCGGAACTACAAGGATGTGAGTGTGTGCGTGTGTGTTGTAGTAAAACGTGTGCGTGTGTGTATTATAGGTATATTATTAACTATTAGTTGCAACATTTCAGATTTTTTTTTTCATTCCATACTAATTGTTTTACTCTTTTTTCTTACATTTTTACAGGTAATAATAGAATAAAATTAATAAAATATATATAAAAAAAAATATTACAGATTTTTCAGTGTTTTAATGGTTATTAATTCAATAGTTAGTATTTTATGTTTTAACTAACTAACTAACTAACTAAAGTTTGTTTATATTTGAAGAATATTCTACTTTTAGATCAGGAGTGTCTAAACTTTTTTCCAAAAAGTGCAAAATATTGAAAAATCAACAATTTTGATATTTATTATTTAAAAAATGCTAAAAACAGATGTTGTGTCAGCTTTGAATTATAAGTATATTATTCTTAATTATTAGTTACAACATTTCGGATTTTTTTAACATCCATCCATCCATTTTCTGCCGTTTATTCCCGTTCGGGGTCGCGGGGGGCGCTGGCGCCTATCTCAGTTACATTCCATGCTAATTTTTTTGCTGTTTTTTCTTAAATTTTTCCATTTTTTTTCCAGTTAAGAATACAATAAAATTAATAATTTAATAGTATAGTTTGCATAGTATGTATATATTATTAATGTTATAAATACACATCTTTATATATCTACAAAGGGTGGTCCTAAAAAGGTGGGTTTTTTTACTCAGGTCCCCAGAAGGTCGGAACTACAAGGATGTGTGAGTGTGTGTTGTAGTAAAACGTGTGCGTGTGTGTGTGTTTTGTGGGTCAGATCAGATACTTCCAGCTGTGTTTGAGTGACAGCTGTCTGCTGATGACTCCAGCTGCTGAGGCTATCAACTGTAATCCACACGCGCACACACACACACGCACACACACACACGCACACACACACACACACACACACACACACACACACACACACACACACACACACTGTGAGTGAGTGAGTATTGAGGTCAGTAAACATGTTGTAATCTGCGATGACATCACCCCAGTGACAACTTGTCATCTTGCTGACCAACCTTAACCGCGTGTGTATGCCCCAATGCATGCTGGGAGTGTTTACCTCTGGGAGGGTGAGGCAGTGTGAGGAGGAGGTGTAGACCACGTAGGCCTCCTCCTCCTGGCCTGTGACCCCGCGCCCTCCTTTGGTGTAGCACGACACCCGCGCCGCCTCCATGGCGGCGTCCAGCTCCTCCACGCCGTAGACGCACAGCGCCGACTTGTCCGTGGACACCGACGTGGGCGCCCAGCCGGCCGCCATGGCCACGAAGAGCGCGGGCTTCTCCGAGCGCCGGCCGAGCCACGCCCCCTGGGCCAGGTTGTGGTCCCCCCGGCAGAGCAGCGGCACCTCCACGTAGGAGTCGAAGTCGCGGTCGGCGACGCAGAGGCGGGCCACGTAGGTGCCGTGCTCCCGCTTGTAGCGCACGTCCCGCCGCGAGAAGAGGAAGTAGACGTGGTCGCCGATGGCCAGCGCCTTGACGAAGTGGCTGTCGTACTCCGAGTAGCTGCCGATGGTCAGTTTGCCCAGCTCGTCCTCCTGGCCGAAGACGCGGCGGGGGAAGACCGCCGGGTGGAGGCGGCGCGCCGTGATGGGCGGGATGTCGCCCAGGCCCTTGCCAGTGAAGCCCCGCCCCACCAGCAGGAAACGCAGCGTCGAGCCGTTGGCTCCGCCCCCCGTGGTCAGCACGATGCCCACGGTGGATACGTGGGGGTCGTTGGCGGCGACGTACTCCGTGTCCACCGGGTTGGACGACTGGTAGACCAGCTGGGAGATGTTGGACACGTTCCTGCACCGCAAAGTCACAACAACACCCGAGTCAGAACCAAGCCGGACCACCAGTCATGTGCCGACCGATACTGAAATGTCCATGCCGCCGAAACCACATTTTTCTGTGCGGACTGATACTGAAATGTCCATGCCGTCGATACCACATTTTTCTGTGCGGACCGATACTGAAATGTCCATGCCGCCGATACCACATTTTTCTGTGCGGACTGAAACTGAAATGTCCATGCAGCCGATACCACATTTTTCTGTGCAGACTGATACTGAAATGTCCATGCCGCCGATACCACATTTTTCTGTGCGGACTGATACTGAAATGTCCATGCCGTCGATACCACATTTTTCTGTGCGGACCAACACTGAAATGTCCATGCCGCCGATACCACACTGTATTATGCGGACCGATATTGCAATGTCCATGCTGCCAATACCAAATTTTTCTTTGCGGACCGATACTGAAATGTCCATGCCGCCGATACCACATTTTTTGTGCGGACCGATACTGAAATGTCCATGGCGTCGATACCACATTTTTCTGTGCGGACCGATACCTAAATGTCCATGCCACTGATACCACAGTTTTCTGAGCGAACCGATAATGAAATGTCCATGTCGCCGATACCACATTTTACTGTGCGGACCGATACTGAAATGTCCATGCCGTCGATACCATATTTTTCTGTGCACCCTGATACTGAAATGTCCATGCCGCGGATACCATGTCATTTTTAAAATTAATTCATAAGTTTGTATTATTTTATTTTTACTTCTTCTTTGTTTATATTTAAAGTATAAATTCATTTTACTTTGAAAGCTTCTAATATTTTAGATCAGGGTGTCTAAACTTTTTCTAATAAGTGCCAAATATTTTTCCATTTTGATATTTATTATTTTTAAATTGCTAAAAACAGATATTGTGTCAGCTTTGTATTATTGCTGACTACTTATTTTATTAATAATTATTAATTACAACCTTTCAGATTTTTTTTACACTCCATACTAATTGTCTTGCTCCTTTTTCTTACATTTTTACAGGAAATGTAAGAAAATGCAAATTTTTTTGCTATTTTTTCCTTAAATTTTTACAGTTTTTTCCCCAGGTAAGAAAGTAATAAAATTAATAAAATAATAATAAATAAATAAATATTACACATTTTACAGTGTTTTAATGGTTATTAATTCAAAAGTTAGTATTTTATGTTTAACTAACTAACTAAACTTTGTTTATTTTTTTATTTAGAAATCTTCTAATATTTTAGATCCGAAGATCCAAAAATTGAAAAGTCAAGAATGGGAGGGGGGGCATTTTGATATCTATTTTCTTTAAAAAAATGCTAAAAACAGATATTATATATATTTAAAGACAAACATTTGTGCTGTAGGTCAATTAGTATTTTACTATAATTATTAGTAAAATATACAATATATTTTTTCTCATTACATACCCTTTTTTCCCCTTTTTTACTATTGTTTTGTTCCCATGAATGAATAGAAAAAAATTAATAATAATATGGTTGTTTATCTACAATACCTAGAAAAATATTAATGTTCAGTCACATAATTAACAGTGTTTGTTATGGTTGTTGCCATTTTTTCAAATTAATTCATAAGTTACTATTATTTTATTTTTACTAACTAAACTTTGCTTATATTTGAAGTATGTTTTACTTTTATTTTGAAAGCTTCTAATATTTTAGATAAGGTGTGTCTAAACTTTTGATATTTATTTTATTAAAAAAAATGCTAAAAACAAATATTATATGTATATTTAAAGACAAAACTTTGAGTTATGGGTAAAATACTTTATTATTTTTAATTATTAGTTTAATAATGTTCAGATTTTGTTCTTTTTTTCTTACATTTTTACTATTGTTTTGTTTCCATGTAAGAATATAATAAAAATAATAATAATAATTTGGTTGCTTATCTGCATAACCTAAATAAATATTATTATTAATATTCAGTTATTACAGTTATTAATCTGCATGATCTAAATACATATTATCAATCATGTTCAGTTACACATTTAAAAGTGTTTATTATGGTTGTTGTCATTTTTTAAATTAATTCATAAGTTGGTATTGTTATATTTTTACTAACTAAACGTTGTTTATATTTGAAGTATATTTCACTCTTATTTTGAAAGTTTCTAATATTTCAGAGTTTTTTCCATTCCATACTGATTTTTTTGCTCTTTTTTCGGACATTTTTACCATTTTTTCCCCATTTAAGAGTAGAACAAAAAATTAATAATGCGACTATTTACCTGCATAATATAAATAAATATTAATATTAATACTCAGTTACACATCTAACAGTTTTTATTATGGTAGTTGTCATTTTTTTATGAATTCAAAATTTAGTATTATTTTGAATAAAGAGTGTCTAAACTTTTTTCACGGAGGGCCAAATATTGAAAAGTCAAATATGTGACGGCCATTCTGATATTTGTGTATTTGAAAAAAAAATATGCTAAAAACAGATGTTATATATATTTAAAGACAAAAATTTGAGTTATAGGTAAATTATTGTATTCTTATTAACTATTACTTCAAAAATGTTCAGCTTTTGTTTTTCTTTTTCTACATTTTTACTATTTTTTATTATTAATGTTCAGTTATACATTTAATAATAATAATACATGTTTTTCCCCATTTAGGAGTAGAAAAAAAATAATAATAAGTTTTTTTATCCGCATAATCTATAATAATAATAAATGGGTTGTACTTGTGTAGCGCTTTTCTACCTTCAAGGTACTCAAAGCGCTTTGACACTACTTCCACATTTACCCATTCACACACACATTCACACACTGATGGAGGGAGCTGCCATGCAAGGCGCCAACCAGCACCCATCAGGAGCAAGGGTGAAGTGTCTTGCTCAGGACACAACGGACGTGACGAGGTTGGTTCTAGGTGGGGATTGAACCAGGGACCCTCGGTTTGCGCACGGCCAGTCTGCCACTGCGCCACGCCGTGCCTCGGAATCTAATGTAATTCTAAATCTAAATCTAATCTAAATAAATATTATTGTTCAGTTACACATTTTACAGTGTTTATTATGGTTGTTGTCATTTTTAATATTAATTCATTAGTTAGTAATTTTTAATTTTTACAAACAAAAAGTTGTTTATATTTGAAATATATTTTACTTTTATTTTGAAAGCTTCTAATATTTCAGAGTTTTTTTCATTCCATACTAATTTTTTTGCTCTTTTTTTGGGAATTTTTACTTTTTTTTCTTCATTTAAGAGTAGAACCAAAAAATAATAATGCGGTAATTTACCTGCATAATCTAAAAAAATATTAATATTTATATTCAGTTACACATTTAACAGTGTTTATTATGCTTGTTGTCATTTTTTTTAAGAAATCACAAGTTAGTATTGTTTTATTTTTACTAACTAAACTTTTTTTATATTTTAAGTATATTTTATAATTTTAAAGCCTCTAAATGTTTAGTTAATTAAAAAAAAAATGCTAAAAACAGATAATACATAAATTTAAAGACAAAACTTTGCTAAAAACAGAAAATACATACATTTAAAGACAAAACTTTGAGTTATAGGTAGATAAGTTTATTCTTATTAATTATTACTTTAAAAATGTTCAGCTATTGCTATTTTTTTCCTACATTTCTACTATTTTTTATTATTAATGTTCAGCTACACATTTATAAAAATAAATACAAATGTTTTTTTACCCATATAAGAGTAGAAAAAAAAGTAATAATACGGTTATTTATTTGCATAATCTAAATGAATATTAATATTAATATCCAGTTACACATTTTACAGTGTTTATTATGGTTGTTGTCATTTTTCATATTAATTCATCCTTTAATATTATTTTATTTTTACTAACTAAACTTTGTTTATATTTGAAGTATATTTGACTTTTATTTTGAAAGCTTCTAGTATTTCCGACTTTTTTTCATTCCATACAATTTTTTTTGTCCTTTTTTTCGGACATTTTTACTGTTTTGTTATTATTAATGTTCAGTTACACATTTAATAATAATAAATATAAATGTCTTTTTAGGGTTGTTGTCATTTTACAAATTAATTCATCAGTTAGGATTATTTTATATTTACTAACTAAACTTTGTCTATATATTAAATATAATTTGCTTTTATTTTGAAAGCTTTTAATATTTCCGAGTTTTTTTCATTCCGTACTAATTTTTTAGCTCTTTTTTTGGACATTTTTACTGTATTGTTATTATTAATGTTCAGTTACACATTTAATAATAATAAATATAAATGTTTTTTCCCCATTTAAGAGTAGAAAAAAAAATACTACGGTTATTTATTTGCATAATCTAAATAAATATTAATATTAATGTCCATTTACACATTTTACACTGTTTATAAAGGTTATCGTCATTTTTTTTAAATTAATTAATCAGTTAGGATTATTTCACTTTTACTAATTAAACTTTGTCTATATTTTAAGTATATTTTGTTTTTATTTTGAAAGCTTCTAATATTTCCCAGTTTTTTTAAATACCATACTAATTTTTTTGCTCTTTTTTTCAGACATTTTTATTGTATTGTTATTATTAATGTTCAGTTACACATTTAATAATAATAAATCTAAATGTTTTTTTCCTGATTTAAGAGTAGAAAAAAATAATAATACGGTTATTTATTTGCATAATCTAAATACATTTAAATATTAATGTCCAGTTACACATTTTACACTGTTTATTATGGTTGTTGTCATTTTTCATATTAATTCATCAGTTAATATTATTTTATTTTTACTAACTAAACTTTGTTTATATTTGAAGTATATTTGACTTTTATTTTGAAAGCTTCTAGTATTTCCGACTTTTTTTCATTCCATACAATTTTTTTTGTCCTTTTTTTCGGACATTTTTACTGTTTTGTTATTATTAATGTTCAGTTACACATTTAATAATAATACATATAAATGTCTTTTACCCCATTTAATAGTAGAAAATAAATAATAGGGTTATTTATTTGCCTAATCAAAGTAAATATCAATATTAATGTCCAGTTACACATTTTACAGTGTTTATTATGGTTGTTGTCATTTTTCACATTAATTCATCGGTTAGGATTATTTTATTTTTACTAACTAAACTTTGTCTATCTTTTAAGTATATTTTACTTTTATTTTGAAAGCTTCTAATATTTACGATATTTATATTGAATATATTTTACGTATATTTTACTTTTAATTTAAAGCTTCTAATATTTCTGATTTTTTAAAAGTATTTTTTACTTTTATTTTGAAAGCTTCTAATATTTCCGAGTTTTTTTCATTCCATACTAATTTTTTTGCTCTTTTTTCGGACATTTTTACTGTTTTCCTCCCACGTAAGAGTAAAAAAAAAATAATAATAATAAGGTTATTTATCTGCATAATCTAAGTAAATATTAATGTTCAGTTACACATTTAATAATATTAAATATAAATGTTTTTTCCGCATGTAGGAGTAGAAAAAAATAATAATAGGGTTATTTATTTGCATAATCTAAATAAATAATATTCATGTCCATTTACACATTTTACAGTGTTTATTAGGGTTGTTGTCATTTTACAAATTAATTCATCAGTTAGGATTATTTTATATTTACTAACTAAACTTTGTCTATATATTAAGTATAATTTGCTTTTATTTTGAAAGCTTTTAATATTTCCGAGTTTTTTTCATTCCATACTAATTTTTTAGCTCTTTTTTTGGACATTTTTACTGTATTGTTATTATTAATGTTCAGTTACACATTTAATAATAATAAATATAAATGTTTTTCTCCCCATTTAAGAGTAGAAAAAAAAATACTATGGTTATTTATTTGCATAATCTAAATAAATTTCAATATTAATGACCATTTACACATTTTACACTGTTTATGAAGGTTATCGTCATTTTTTAAATTAATTAATCAGTTAGGATTATTTCATTTTTACTAATTAAACTTTGTCTATATTTTAAGTACATTTTGCTTTTATTTTGAAAGCTTCTCATATTTCCCTTTTTTTTTTTTTAATTCCATACTAATTTTTTTGCTCTTTTTTCGGACATTTTTACTGTTTTTCTATTATTAATGTTCAGTTACACATTTAATAATAATAAATATAAATGATTTTTCCCCATTTAAGAGTAAAAAAACTAATAGTACGGTTATTTATTTGCATGATCTAAATGAATAGTAATATTAATGTCCAGTTACACATTTTACACTGTTTATTATGGTTGTTGTAATTTTTCAAATTAATTCATCAGTTACGATTATTTTAATTTTACTGATTAAACTTTGTCCATATTTTAAGTATAGTTTACTTTTATTTTGAAAGATTCTAATATTTGCAAATTTTTTTTAATTCCATACAATTTTTTTGGCTCTTTTTTCGGACATTTTTACTGTTTTTTCCCCAAGTAAGAGTAAAAAAAACTTCATAATAACAGAGTTATTTATTTGCATGATCTAAATAAATATTAATATTAATGTCCAGTTACACATTTAACAGTGTTTATTATGGTTGTTGTCATTTTTCATAAGTTAGTATTATTTTATATTTATTAACTAAACTATTTGAAGTATTTTTTACTTTTATTTTGAAAGTTTCTAATATTTCCGAATTTTTTTCATTCCCTACTAATTTTTTTTCTCTTTTTTTCGGACATTTTTACTGTTTTTTCCCCACATAAGAGTAAAAAAAACTTAATAATAATAATAGGGTTATTTATCTGCATAATCTAAATAAATATTAATATTGATGTTCAGTTACACATTTAACAATAATAAATATAACCCCCTTTAAGAGTAGAAACAAATAAACAGTAATACGGTTATTTATTTGCATAATCTAAATAAATATTAATATTAATGTAGTTACACATTTTACAGTGATTATTATGGTTGTTGTCATTTTTAAAATTAATTCATCAGTTTGGATTATTTTATTTTTACTAATTAAACTTTGTCTATATTTTAAGTATATTTTGCTTTTATTTTGAAAGCTTCTAATATTTACGAGTTCTTTGCATTCCATACTAATTTTTTTGCTCTTTTTTCAGACATTTTCACAGTTTTTTCCCCACATAAGAGTAACATTTTTTTTTTTTTTAATAAGACGGTTATTTATTTGCATAATCTAAATAAATATTAATATTAATGTCCAGTTACATATTTTACAGTGTTTATTATGGTTGTTGTCATTTTTAAAATTAATTCATCGGTTAGGATTATTTTATTTTTACTAACTAAACGTCTATATTTTAAGTATATTTTGCTTTTATTTTGAAAGCTTCTAATTGTTAAGATCAGGGGTGTCTAAACTTTTTCCAATAAGTGGCCATTTTGATATCTATAATATTTAATTAAAGACAAATGAATGAGTGTAATATTATTTATTATTAGTATAAAATGTTCAGATTTTTTTCATCACAGTCCTATTTTTCGCTCTTTTTTTTTTTTTACATTTTTATTGTTGGAAAAAGATGTTACGGGACAAGCTGTAGAAAATGGATGGAAGTTATTATTTGCTAGGTATCGGTATCGGATCGTACAGACAATCAGCGGTATCGCACATCCCCAGAAGCCACGCCCACTTACCTCTTTTCACAGATGCCCTGGTAGAGCGAGCCGCAGACGATGACGCTGCCAGGCTCCGCCCCCGGCCCCGCCTCCAGCAGCAGCAGCTTGTTGTGGTTGTGGGTGGGCCTGGCCGAGGGGCAGTGGGCGGGCACGATGGGGGGCAGGCAGTCAGGGGAGTCCAGGTGGGGGCCCGTCTTCACCTGGAACGCGGGCTCCAGGTCCGAGGTCAGCTGGTACAGGTGGTCCACCCCGCCCACGTACACCCACCCGGACTGGGGGTCCAGCAGCAGGTGGCGGAGCGGGGCGCCGCGCAGGCTCACCCAGCGCACCGAGGAGTCCGAGGGCAGGAGGAAGAGGAGGAGGAGGAGGAGAGACGGGGGGGTCCAGGAGGCCAACATGGCGGCTCCTCCTCACCTGCCGGGGAGAGACCACACCTCTTTGATTGACAGGCTCGTACAAATCTGCTTTTTCTTTGGCTTTCGGGGTCCACAGTTTGACCCCGGAACGGACCAATTCTATCGAGATATTTGGAAAAAGGAAAATAACAATTGTGTTGGACCAAACTAAGTCCTATATTCCAAGTACACAGTGTTACTGTTCAAAATGTGTGGCCAACAAGATTAAAACAGATATAAATATTATCATTATATATTAAATATAATAAATGTTTTCTTTAGATCACGTTAAATGACATCACGTAGACCAGTGTTTTAAAAAACCTTAAATATAACAACTACTATGCAAAGTGAAAGCCATTTATCAACAACACCCAGAAACGTTTCGCTGGGCCCGAACTCATCCAAGATGGACTGATGCAAAGTGGGAAAGTGCTCTGTGGTCTGACGAGTCCACATTTCAAATTGTTTTTGGAAACTGTGGACGTGGTGTCTTCCGGACCAAAGAGGAAAGGTGAAGTCAATTATATTTATATAGCGCTTTTCTCTAGTGACTCAAAGCGCTTTACATAGTGAAACCCAATATCTAAGTTACATTCAAACCAGGGTGGGTGGCGCTGGGTGAAGGTGGGTAAAGTGTGTTGCCCAAGGATGGCAGAAGCGGGGATCGAACCCGGAACCCTCAAGTTGCTGGCACGGCAGCTCTACCAACCGAGCTATACCGGCCCAAAGAACCATCCGGACTGTTGAAAAGGCACCATCTGGGATTAATGCTGAAAGGTACAGACAGGTTTTGGAGCAACATATGTTGCCATCTAAGCAACGTTGTCATGGACGCCCCTGCTTATTTCAGCAAGACAATGCCAAGGCACGTGTTACAACAGCGTGGCTTCATAGTAAAAGAGTGCAGGTACTAGACTGGCCTGCCTGTAGTCCAGACCTGTCTCTTATTGAAAATGTGTGGTGCAATATGAAGCCAAACTGCGGTACGCCTAAGTCTTATAGTCCAAGTACACAGTGTTACTGTTCAAAATGTGTGGCCAACAAGATCAAAAAATATACAAATATTACCATTATATAGTAAATATAATAAATGTTTTCCTTATATCACGTTAAATGACATTAGATCAGATGCATCATGTAGACCAGTGTTTTAGAAAACCTTAAAACCAACAACTACTATGCAAAGTGAAAGCCATTTATCAACAACACCCAGAAATGCTTCGCTGCGCCCGAGCTCATCCAAGATGGACTGATGCAAAGTGGAAAAGTGCTCTGTGGTCTGACGAGTCCACATTTCAGATTGTTTTTGGAAACTGTGGACGTGGTGTCCTCCGGAACAAAGAGGAAAAGTGAAGTGGAGTGAATTATATTTATACAGCCCTTTTCTCTAGTGGCTCAAAGCGCTTTACATAGTGAAACCCAATATCTAAGTTACATTTAAACCAGTGTGGGCACTGAGAGCAGGTGGGTAAAGTGTCTTACCAAAGGATGGTGGAAGCGGGGATCGAACCCGGAACCCTAACTTAGCAGATATACACCTTAGTGCCGTGTATTTGGGTATTTCGCTAATGCTAACTGTAAGTATGCTATTTGCAGCATAGTACTACTGACATGCTAACTTTTTTTAGCAGGTATACCCCTCAGTGTCGTATATTTGGGTATTGTACTAACGCTAACTGCAAGAATGTTATTGTTAGCATAGTACTGCTAACAAGCTAACTTTTTCTAGCTCATTTTGACGCTATCTGGACAGCGAGCTAACTGTTAGCATCTCAGTTCGGCTTTGGCCCTTCCGCATTCGCACGAAACTTCTCCTGAAATGGCATGTCCTGTCAGGACTTGGACTATGACTGTGATTGTTTCTCCGATGCAAAGGGAAATTGGCACGAGCAAGACGTGAATGTAAGTACAATATTTATTTATACTAACAAACTACAAACCAAGGAAGCAAACAAAAGGTGCGGAAGAGGGCGGAAGAACAAAACTTGGCCATACAACAAAAACTAGCACTATGGCATGAAACACAAAACTCAATAACTGTGACCTAAAAAACCAAAAACGTACGTGGCACGGGCAGGAGGGAACTTGGACAGAATGATTAACAGCAACCGCGATGAGGTGGCGACTTGTCCAGGGTGTACCCTGGACAGCGCCCCCCGCGACCCCAAAAGGGAATAAGCGGTAGAAAATGGATGGATGGATGGCATGGCATGAAGGCAGTTGAGGAATATGAAAAGTTGCCAGGCTGACTACCTGGCAACTACAGGTTTAAATAGTGGACATGATCATTACAAACAGGTGTGAGAACTGAGGACAGGGGCGTGACATGAGGGCAAGGTGAACATGAATGAGTTGGCATGGTAACAAGGAAAATAAGGAAGTGCAGTAACAGGAACTGAGTGTCCAAAAAAAATGAAACCGAACATGACAAAAACAAAACCTGATCCCACGGGCGTGACATGTTCTATAGTTCTTGGGGATTAAAAATAAATAAATCTACGTATCGTACCGGTTCTGAAGGGGACAACGACCTTGAGACGGTCAAGGGCGGGGCCGTAAAATAAACGCTGTTAGCACGCAAAGAGGTAGCAGCGCCAGCAGGGGGTGCTGACCTTGTACTAAAATATCAAAAAGACTTGATACAAAAACTCCATTCATTGGCATCCCCAACCCCCCCACCCCTGCCGCTCGCCGCCCCGCTGTGCGAGAAACGAGTGCTCGCTGCCGAACTGGTCCTGGTGCATGCTGGGATACGCTGGGGCCTCGGGCGCACACACACACACACACACTCACACACACACACACGCACACACACACACGCACACACACACAGGCTGCGGAACACATTTCCATGGCGACTCACTAGTATGATAATAAGGAAGTCATCAATAATTCATGGGGAGGAGACTTGAAGGTTGTCAGGAAGTGAAGTTGGACACCAAAGTCTTGTTGATGGGCTCACAACTATTTTCTTTTGTTCTCACAAAAATGTATCCTTATTCTGTTATCTGTATGTGTGGAGATAGTTATTTAGTAACTCTACATATTTTGTTATTTAAGAAGTTGGGATCTAGCTCACAGTTACATTTTTCTACCGGACAAAAACTTTTCACGCCCCCCCCCCGAAGTGAAAGTTTTTTTATTTTTTATGTATCTGTATGTGTCAACAAATACACTATTACCTCTCATGCCCCCCCCTTCGAAGTGAAACTTTATCTGTTTATGTGTCAAAATATAGGCAATTATTTCTCACGCCCCCCCTGAAGTGAATGTTTATTGTGTTATTTATCTGTATGTGTCAACAAATACACTAGTACCTCTCATACCCCCCCCCCGACCCCGAAGTGAATCTTTATTGATCTGTTTATGTGTCAACATATAGGCTATTATTTCTCACGCCCCCCCTGAAGTGAATGTTTATTGTGTTATTTATCTGTATGTGTCAACATATAGGCTGGTATTTCTCTTGCCCCCCTGAAGTGAATGTTTAGTATTATCTGTTTGTATGTGTCAACTATAGGTTACTATTTCTCACGCCCCTCCTGAAGTGAATGTTTATTGGGTTATCTATCTGTATGCGTCAACATATAGGCTATTATTTCTCACGCCCCCCTGAAGTGAATGTTTATTTAGCTATCTGATATGTGTCAACATATAGGCTATTATTTGTCACGCCCCTCCTGAAGTGAATGTTTATTGGGTTATATATCTGTATGTGTCAACATATAGGCTATTAATTCTCACGCCCCCCTGAAGTGAATGTTTATTTAGCTATCTGATATGTGTCAACATATAGACTATTATTTCTCACGCCCCTCCTGAAGTGAATGTTTATTGGGTGATCTATCTGTATGCGTCAACATATAGGCTATTATTTCTCACGCCCCCCTGAAATGAATGTTTATTTAGCTATCTGATATGTGTCAACATATAGGCTATTATTTGTCACGCCCCTCCTGAAGTGAATGTTTATTGGGTTATATATCTGTATGTGTCAACATATAGGCTATTAATTCTCACGCCCCCCTGAAGTGAATGTTTATTTAGCTATCTGATATGTGTCAACATATAGACTATTATTTCTCACGCCCCTCCTGAAGTGAATGTTTATTGGGTGATCTATCTGTATGCGTCAACATATAGGCTATTATTTCTCACGCCCCCCCTGAAGTGAATGTTTATTTAGCTGATATGTGTCAACATATGGGCTATTATTTCTCACACCCCACTGAGGTGAATTGTGTTATCTATCTCTTTTGTGTCAACATATAGGTTGTTGTTTCTCACGCCCCCCTGAAGTAAATGTTGATTTATATGTCTGATATGTGTCAACATATAGGCATTTATTTCTCACGCCCCCCCCCCTCTGAAGTGAATGTTTAGTCTTATCTGTGGCGCAGTGGGGAGAGTGGCCGTGCGCAACCCGAGCGTCCCTGGTTCAATTCCCACCTAGTACCAACCTCGTCACGTCCGTTGTGTCCTGAGCAAGACACTTCACCCTTGCTCCTGATGGGTGCTGGTTGGCGCCTTGCATGGCAGCTCCCTCCATCAGTGTGTGAATGTGTGGGTGAATGGGTAAATGTGGAAGTAGTGTCAAAGCGCTTCGAGTACCTTGAAGGTAGAAAAGCGCTATACAAGTACAACCCATTTATATGTATGTGTCAACGTATAGGCTAGTATTTCTCACGCCCCCCCCCGAAGCGAATGTTTATTGCATTATCTATCTTTAGGTGTCTACATATAGGCTATTATTTGTCACGCCCCTCCTGAAGTGAATGTTTATTGGGTTATATATCTGTATGTGTCAACATATAGGCTATTAATTCTCACGCCCCCCTGAAGTGAATGTTTATTTAGCTATCTGATATGTGTCAACATATAGGCTATTATTTCTCACGCCCCTCCTGGAGTGAATGTTTATTGGGTTATCTATCTGTATGCGTCAACATATAGGCTATTATTTCTCACGCCCCCCCTGAAGTGAATGTTTATTTAGCTGATATGTGTCAACGTATGGGCTATTATTTCTCACACCCCACTGAGGTGAATTGTTGTATCTATCTCTTTTGTGTCAACATATAGGTTGTTGTTTCTCACGCCCCCCTGAAGTGAATGTTGATTTATATGTCTGATATGTGTCAACATATAGGCATTTATTTCTCACGCCCCCCTGAAGTGAATGTTTAGTCTTATCTATATGGATGTGTCAACGTATAGGCTAGTATTTCTCACGCCCCCCCCCCCCTCTGAAGTGAATGTTTGGTCTTATCTATATGTATGTGTCAACGTATAGGCTAGTATTCCTCACGCCCCCCCCCGAAGCGAATGTTTATTCCATTATCTATCTTTAGGTGTCTACATATAGGCTATTATTTGTCACGCCCCTCCTGAAGTGAATGTTTATTGGGTTATATATCTGTATGTGTCAACATATAGGCTATTAATTCTCACGCCCCCCTGAAGTGAATGTTTATTTAGCTATCTGATATGTGTCAACATATAGGCTATTATTTCTCACGCCCCTCCTGGAGTGAATGTTTATTGGGTTATCTATCTGTATGCGTCAACATATAGGCTATTATTTCTCACGCCCCCCCCCTGAAGTGAATGTTTATTTAGCTGATATGTGTCAACATATGGGCTATTATTTCTCACACCCCACTGAGGTGAATTGTGTTATCTATCTCTTTTGTGTCAACACATAGGTTGTTGTTTCTCACGCCCCCCCTGAAGTGAATGTTGATTTATATGTCTGATATGTGTCAACATATAGGCATTTATTTCTCACGACCCCCCCCCCGAAGTGAATGTTTAGTCTTATCTATATGGATGTGTCAACGTATAGGCTAGTATTTCTCACGCCCCCCCCCCGAAGTGAATGTTTACTCTTATCTATATGGATGTGTCAACGTATAGGCTGGTATTTCTCACACACCCCACCCCCCACACACACACACTGGGTTAAAGAGACCATATGTGATTCATGTCTTTGCACATAAGATCCAATATAACTTCAATCATGTGGAAGTACTCCAGAACTCTTGAGGCCTTCTTCTAGAACTCTCTGAAGACTGTCCAGGGCTTCTTCCTCAGGGGCCAGTTAATGACTTCCCCTGCAGTCCCCAGAGACTGTCCACACCGGCCTCAAGGACTACTGTAATCCTCCACAAGGACCAGGCTAACCACCCCCCACCGAGGACCAGTTGGAGTCCGAAAAGGACTTCCCAATGAACACCCCCCCCAGGACCTGCTGAAGAACACCCAGAACACTGCCCAGGGTCCCACGCTGGGGTCCTGGGACAAGAACTGCACCACCAGGGTCCGGGCGTAAAAGGAGATCTAAAATTTAAGATTTAAAAAAAAAAAAAGAGAGAAGAGCGCGCTGTGATTGGTTGTTGTTCGCAGCATCAGGTCACTCTCCCACCGCGCCCCCAATTGCATCCTGCTCTGGTAACCATGGCAACAGCCAGGATGATGCTCGGGGTGAAAAACTCCCCGCCTGTTTGGCAACATTCAAAATATTCTGCACTTTACTTTGTTAAACCGCGACGTTTGTTTCGGCATCGGTCCTCTTTTGTTTCTTCGCCCCCCCCCCCCCTCCCATGCTGCCCCCCCCCCCCCCCCTCTTGTCCACGCCCCCTCCTTTCCCTTCCTCCCCCGCCTCCTCCGTGTTCCTTTGCTCTCGGGGGCTCTCACCCCCTCCTTCTCCGCTCTCTATGTAAATGTCTTCGACATGTCGAGGTGATATTAGACGCTGTCTTACCTCAGGCACGCACACACACACACACGCACACACACACACACACCCACACACACACACACACACACACACACACACACACACACACACACACACACACACACACACCCTTGTATTTGTAACCTTCTTAAGACCTGAGAAAAAAAGCCCCCCTCTTTAGGACCACCCTTTCTAAATATATAAAGATGTGTATTTACAACATTAATAATATATACATACTATGCAAAAATAAAAAAGCTTGTTGTGAAAAATGAGTTGAAATTTCACCAGAAAAAGGTCACAATTTCACAAGAAAAACTCAGAATTTTGGCGGTGTTATAATAAAAGCCGTCATTTTACTCAAGGCAAGTTAAAATTTTACAAGAAAAACTGAACATTTGTGCGATATTATAATTAAAGTTGAAATTTTACTCAATAATAGTCGCTATTTTACAAGAAGAGCAAAAAATGTTGTCAATTCATGAAAAGAGTCATCATTTTACCCGGCAAAAGTCCAAATTTTATAAGAAAACTTTAAAATGTTGGCAATATTACAATAATAATCGGAATTTTGCATGGCAAAAAGATGACAAAAGTCAACATTTTACTCAAAAAAATGTCACAAGAACAAGAATGTTACAAGAACAAGAAAAAAATGGGCAATATTGTGATAAAAGTCTGAATTTTATATGACAAATGTCACCATTTGGCATTGAAATGTAATAATTTTACGAGAAAATATTGCAATACTACAGAAACAGAAAGAATATGAGATTTTGTTCCCAATTTTATAGGAAAAAAGTCGACACCATGTGACATTTAGTTCATTTAAAAAAAATGTATCTTCATTATTTACTTGAAGTTATTACAGTATGTCTCTACATACATATTTATATATTTATTTTTATTAATTTTGGCCAAAGGGGGCGCATTTCAATTTCTTACACACACTTGTTATTTCATATGTTGACCAGAGATGGGCCATATTGTGATAAAATCTACATTTTTATATGACAAATGTCACCATTTTGCATAACAAAGTAATAATTTGACATAAAAAAAGTAATGGTTTTACGAGAAAAAAATCGCAATATTACAGAAACCGAAAGAATATGAGAAATTGTTCCCAATTTTATAAGAAACAAGTCGACACCATGTGAGAAAAAGACTGCTTTTTGGTCATTTAAAAAAATGTAATCTTCACTATTTACTTGAAGTTATTACAGTATGTCTTTATATACATATATATATATATATATATATGTCTTGATTGGATTATCCGGAGAATAGTGCTCGATACCGTGGTAGAGCGCAATATGTAGGTGTGGGAAAAAATCACAAGACTACTTCATCTCTACAGATCTGTTTCATGAGGGGTTCCCTCAATCATCAGGAGATTGAGGGAACCCCTCATGAAACAGATCTGTAGAGATGAAGTAGTCTTGTGATTTTTTTCCCACACCTACATATATATATATATATATATATATATATATATATATATATATATATATATATATATATATATATATATATATATATATATATTCATTTATTTTTATTAATTTTTGCCAAAGGGGGCCCATTTCAATTTCTTACACACACACTTGTTATTTCATATGTTGACCAAAGGGGGAGCACATCAAATGTTTACACACACTTGTTATTACATAGGGCTGACCAGAGGGGGAGCACTTAAAATTTGTACACACACTTGTTTTTTCATATGTTGGCCAGAAATGGGCAATATTGTGATAAAAATTTATATTTTTATATGACAAACGTCACCATTTTGCATTAAAAAGTAATACTTTTACATAAAAAAGTCATGGTTTTACGAGATAATCTTGCAATATTACAGAAACAGAAAGAATATGAGAAATTGTTCCCAATTTTATAAGAAAAAAGTCAACACATTGTGACAAAAAGACTGCTTTTAGTTCATTTAAAAAAAAAGATCTTCATTATTTACTTCAGGCTATTACAATATGTCTCTATATACGTATTTATTTATTTATTTTTATTAATTTTGGCCAAATGGTGCACATTTCAATTTCTTACACACACTCACTTGTTATTTCATATGTTAACCAAATGGGGAGCACTTCAAATGTTTACACTCAATTGTTATTTCATATGTTGACCAAAGGGGGCGCACTTCAAATTTGTACACATACTTGTTATTTCATATGTTGGCCAGAAATGGGCAATATTGTGATAAAATTTACATTTTTACATGACAAATGTCACCATTTTGCATTAAAAATTTATGCTTTTACATAAAAAAAAGTAATGGTTTAACTAGAAAATATTGCACTATTACAAAGACAGAAAGAATATGAGAAATTGTTCCCAATTTTCCAAGAAAAAAGTCGACACATTGTGAGAAAAAGACTGCTTTTAGTTATTTTTTTAAACATTTAATTTCCATTATTTACTTGAAGTTATTACAGTTTGTCTTTATATACATATTGATTTATTTATTTTTTTTAAATTAATTTTGGCCAAAGGGGGTACATTTCAATTTCTTACACACACTTGTTATTACATATGTTGGCCAGAAATGGGCAATATTGTGATAAAATGTACATTTGTATATGACAAATGTCACCAATTTGCATTAAAAATTAATACTTTTACATAAAAAAGTAATGGTTTAACTAGAAAATATTGCATTATTACAGAGACAGAAAGAATATGAGAAATTGTTCCCAATTTTCTAAGAAAAAAGTCGACACATTGTGAGAAAAAGACTGCTTTTAGTTATTTTTTGAAACATTTAACCTTCATTATTTACTTGAAGTTATTACAGTTTGTCTTTATATACATATTGATTTATTTATTTATTTTTAATAAATTTTGGCCAAAGGGGGTACATTTCAATTTCTTACACACATTTGTTATTTCATATGTTGGCCAGTGAGGGCGCACTTCAAATTTGTACACACACTTGTTATTTCATATGTTGGCCAGAAAT
>NC_084616.1:15879011-15881511 GCF_033978795.1 Nerophis ophidion | reverse complement strand
TAATATGACACATGTAACCTCGTAAATGATAAATCTGTTAAAATTTGAATTAATGTTAATTTTTTAATGCAAAATGTATTTGTATACATTTGAGTACATTAAGTGAAGTAATGACACGTATTAAAATTCATATATTAATTGTTAAGTAATTCTAATTTTATTTAAACACATTTAAGTACATTCAATAAATTAATGACATATTTATTAAAATTAATATGTTAAATATTTAATTCATATTTTATTAATTTATATAAGTATCTTAAATCAGTGACACATTTATTACATTTTTAATAATTAAGATGTATTTAATTGCAATTTTAATTGGACAAATATAAGTATAGTAATTAAATTAATAACATGATTAATACAATTTGTATTAATGTTAATTATTCAAATCCAATTTTATTTCAACATTTAGGTACATTATTTAAATTAATGGCACATTTATTCAAATGTGTAATAATTTTAATATATTTTCAATTTTAATTGGACACATTTAAGTAAATAAATTATTGACATTTATATTAAAATTTGTATTAATAATGTTAATTATTTATTCCATGTTTAATTTGACACATGTAAGAAAATGAATGACGGGTGTGTAATAATGTGTATTTTTGTTAATTATTTAATTCCAATTTTATTTATACACATTAAGTACATGAAATAAATTAACCGGACAACTTAGGCAAACATTAGTTTGAGACAATTAGCAAGAATATGACAGACAATGGAACGTAAATAGGAGTAAAGAACATTCCCCACGAGCAGCTAGGGCTTTATTGACCTCTCTGGGAGGGGTTCTTTACGCATTTGGATTCTTTTGACAGCTGCAGGATTATTTTGTTGTATCTTACCCTATTTTACACACACTCTTTAAGTCCCAGTGGGATCTGTGTGTGTGTGTGTGTGTGTGTGTGTTTGTGTGCGTGTGCGTGTGTGGTGTGTGTGTGTGTGTGTGACAGAGAGTTGTCTGACACAAAATGATATGAAAGCACACTTTGTATCTCTGCCAGTGACACCAAATATTCATGAGCGCAACTACCTCTGCATGTGTGTGTCTGTGTGTATGTTTGTGTGTGTGTATGTGTGTGTGTATCATGTTAAAAACGAGACAAAAGTATGTCTCGATCCACGCACTTACACCTCGTCTTTTCAGCACAGATGTGACAGTCGCGGACGAATCGAGTCTTTTGAACGGCTCTTTTAAGTGAACCGATTTATAGTTTGTTTGGAGTCGTTTTTTTTGTTTGTTTGTTTTTTGCACATGAATAACAATAAACAAAACAGCAGCGTTAGAATCTGTATTTATTTATGTGTTTATCATTATAGAATAAACATTATAGAATAATTATTATCATAGAATTCTATTGTATAATATATAATATTCTGCGATGAGGTGGCGACTTGTCCAGGGTGTACCCCGCCTTCCGCCCGATTGTAGCTGAGATAGGCGCCAGCGCCCCCGCGACCCCAAAAAAAAGGGAATAAGCGGTAGACAATGGATGGATGGATAATATATAATATTATGTTACAGAATATAATGATTTGCAAATCATTTTCAACTTATATTCAAATAAATATAATTGCAAAGACAAGATATTTAACGTTCGAACTGGTAGATTTTGTTACTTTGTGCAAATATTCGCTCATTTGGGATTTGATGCTTGCAACGTGTTTCAAAAAAGCTGGCACAAGTGGCAAAAAAGACTGAGAAAGTTGAGGAACGCTCATCAAGTCAAAGTACAAATGACTGTCACACACACACACTGGGTGTGGTGACATTTGTCCTCTGCAATTGACCCATCCCCCTTGTTCACAGTGAGCAGCAGCGGTGGCCGCGCTCGGGATTCATTTTGGGGATTTAACCCCCCAATTCCAACCCTTGATGCTGAGTGCCAAGCAGGGAGGTAATGGGTCCCATTTTTTACAGTCTTTGGTATGACTCCGCCGGGGTTTGAACTCACGACCTCAAGGCCACTGAGCAGGTTAAGCAAACACTTATTTGGACCATTTCACAGGTGAAGAGGCTAATTGTGGAACAGGTGGGTGCCATGATTGGGTATAAAATCCGCTTCCATGAAATGCTCAGTCATTCACAAACAAGGACGGGACGAGGGTCACTACTTTGTTAACAAATGCCTTCGAAATTTGTGTAAGAACCACATTTCTCAACCATTTATTGAAAGGAATTTAGGGATTTCACCATCTACGCTCCGTAATATCGTCAAATGGTTCAGAGAATCTGGAGAAATCCCTGCACGTAAGCGACAATGCCTGTGACCTAAGGTCCCTCAGGCTGTACTGCATCAAAAAGCGACATCAGTGTGTAAAGGATATCACCCCATATTTTAGGAACACTTCAGAAAACCATTGTTAGAAACTAGAATTCATCGCTACATCTGTAAGTGCAAGTTTAAACTCTACAATGCAAAGTGAAAGCCATCTATCAACAACACCCAGAAACGCTTCACTGGGCCCGAGCTCATTTAAGATGGAC
>NC_084616.1:15841511-15874011 GCF_033978795.1 Nerophis ophidion | reverse complement strand
CATATGTTTACGCATATAGAACAAATTAAACATTCCGAAAAATAAAACTAACACCTACGAGCTACAAAACAAAAAGGGAACGCTGGAGCACAGCAAAGACTTGCGAGCCGAGAAGTGAGTCTTATGGATAAACATCCATTTTCCATTTTCTACCGCTTATTCCCTTTTGGGGTTGCGGGGGGTGCTGGCGCCTATCTCAGCTACAATCGGGCGGGAGGCGGGGTACACCCTGGACAAGTCGCCACCTTATCGCAGGGCCAACACAGATAGACAGACAACATTCACACTCACATTCACACACTAGGGCCAATTTAGTGTTGCCAATCAACCTATCCCCAGGTGCATGTCTTTGGAAGTGGGAGGAAGCCGGAGTACCCGGAGGGAACCCACGCATTCACGGGGAGAACATGCAAACTCCACACAGAAAGATCCCGAGCCTGGATTTGAACCCAGGACTGCAGGAACTTCGTATTGTGAGGCAGACGCACTAACCCCTCTGCCACCGTGAATCCCTATGGATAAACACTCAATTTAAATAGTCCTAATTGTCAACATGACGCTGGTGTGTGAAGCAGCACTCAAAAGCCGGGGTCAAGTAAACACAAAAGCGGGAGTGCCACCAAAATAAAAGCACCAGACAGGAACTAAAACGCTTAACACAGGAAAATACAAGTAAATATACTAGACAACTTGTTTTTTAGTAGTAAGTAAACAAACAAAGACTCCTAATTAGTCTGCTGATGTATGCAGTAACATATTGTGTCATTTATTTTGTCTAAATGATCCATCCATCCGTCCATTTCCCAACGCTTGTCCCTTTTGGGGTCGCTGGAGCCTATCTCAGCTGCATTTGATGAAGGATTATTAATCCACTTGTTCATTTACTGTTACTTTATTCTGCCCGCGCTACTCGTTTCCAGCGTGTGCAGCTGGACAGATAGTTAACAGAATGAAGGAACAGAAGCTCCAGAAGATTAGTTGACTGATGTTCCTTCTCTTGAATGATCTTCCCTCCTCAGTTTTGTTACCTTATTGTAGGTTTGTAAGACTAAAAAATATAAACGTTACAACACCCATAACGTAACATAAATAATGTCTATTGCATCTTTGACATGAATAAAATAGAAGGTAATACATTCACACAATAAACGACATATGTTTACGCATATAGAACAAATTAAACATTCCCCCCAAAAAAACTAATACCTACGAGCTACAAAACAAAAAGGGGACGCTGGAGCACAGCAAAGACTTGCGAGCCGAGAAGTGGGTCTTATGGATAAACACTCAATTTAAATAGTCCTAATTGTCAACATGACGCTGGTGTGTGAAGCAGCACTCAAAAGCCGGGGTCAAGTAAACACAAAAGCGGGAGTGCCACCAAAATAAAAGTACCAGACAGGAACTAAAACGCTTAACACAGGAAAATACAAATAAATATACTAGACAACTTGTCTTTTAGTAGTAAGTAAACAAACAAAGACTCCTAATTAGTCTGCTGATGTATGCAGTAACATATTGTGTCATTTATTTTCTCTAAATGATCGATACATCCATCCATTTCCCACCGCTTGTCCCTTTTGGGGTAACAGGGGGTCACTGGAGCCTATCTCAGCTGCATTTGATGAAGGATTATTAATCTACTTGTTCATTTACTGTTACTTTATTCTGCCTGCGCTACTCGTTTCCGGCGTGTGCAGCTGGACAGATAGTTAACAGAATGAAGGAACAGAAGCTCCAGAAGTTTAGTTGACTGATGTTCCTTCTCTTGAAGTTCCTTCCTCAGTTTTAGTACCTTAATGTTGGTTTGTAAGACTAAAACGTACAAACGGTACAACACCCATTACGTAACATAAATAATGTCTATTGCATATTTGACATGAATAAAATAGAAGTTAATACATTCACACAAACAACAACATATGTTTACGCATATAGAAGAAATTAAACATTAAAAAAACAACAACTAACTGTCAGGTTTGCCACTGACAGTTTGTTTGTGTTTTAGTTTCTCCTCTGTGTGTTTAGTATGTCCTGTCCTTAGTTCCTGTCAGCACTCTTATTTTGGTTTAGCTTCCTGTTTGTCTCCCTGAGTGCTTTGTTTCCCCTCAGCTGCGGCTGATTGGCACCTGGCCACACCTGGTGTCAATCACCCCGCTCCTATTTTTACCTGCTTTGTCTTTTCTCTTAATTTTCCTGAAGGAACTCTCCTGAAGGAATCAATAAAGTACTATCTATCTATCTACTATCCATTCCAGTCAGGGCTGGATTAGTGTCTTGTCGACGACTTCCGTATTGTCGCTCCTGTCGTGTCGTTTCATGTAAAGTCATTGCAGCGTAGCGGTAAGCTATCTTTCGGAATCTGTTTGTAGCTTCGTGTTTTTTGTTCCCTGCTCCCGTTTTGTTTTCACTATACAAGTAACGACTTCTGTTTTCCTGTTTGCTACCCGCTAGCCTCTACGCTAGGCCCCTTTTTGTTTCTTGCTAGTTTCCATGCTAAAGACCCTTTTGTTTATTGTCCGCCTCGTGCGCGTCCTTTGTTAGTACCCTTTTGTTTGTTCGTATTCTAATATTTTAATTAAATCATGTTTTTCTGCAAAATGCCTCCCTCCTTCTCTGCATCTTGGGGTTCGTCACCAACTAACTCTGACACTAACACCTACAAGCTACAAAACAAAAAGGGAACGCTGGAGCACAGCAAAGACTTGCGAGCCGAGAAGTGGGCCTCATGGATGAACACTCAACTTAAATAGTCCTGATTGTCAACATGACGCTAATAAAATAGAAGTTAATACATTCACACAATAAACGACGTATGTTTACGTATATAGAAATTAAACGTTCAAAATTGCACCCAAGGTGCAGCTCAACTTTTGTCAGTGCCACCAGACACACCATTTAGCTTGTTCATAGATGTATTTGTCATGTTCTGGGGTCTGGATTATGTTTTTGTTATTTTCTGTAGTTCTGGACTCTTTTAGTTCCTGTTTACGCTCCCTTGTTTAGTTATCATGACGACCCATTAGTTTCACCTGCCTCATGTAAAAAAAACGCACCCGCTCTAATCAAGAGACTTTTATTTAAGCCAGTCGTTCGTCCTTTCACGCCATAGTTCATGCTGCTCGTTTTCATGCCACGTTTTGTTTATTCATGCCACAGTTTAGTGAGTTTTTGTTTCTTGTCCATAGTTCTGTCTAAGTCAGACCTGGGCAAATTAAGGCCCGGGGGCCACATGCGGCCCGTTAAGCTTTTCAACTGTCCTAGTTACCTAAGATACAAAAATAATGACTTACAAAGTCAAATTAATGACCTACTGCAAGGAAGCATTTGCAATAAGAGTTTTTAAAAAAAGAGTTAAAAGTGGGGCCATATGCTGACATATACTCAAGTCCATCCATCCATTTTTTACTGCTTGTCCCTTTTGGGGTCTCTGCTTAATTTATTACAGCATTTGGGAAGCCTGTAGTTAATTTTTATTATGTAAATGTTATATTATTTATCAACATGTGATAGCAGGGACCCTGCCGATCAAAACTAGGCTGCTACATTACTAATGATTAATGTAACTATAGCTGGAAAAAATAGTACGATAGCAATAGAAGAGACTATTTATCCCTGAACACCATGGAGTTCATGTAGTCTTCATGATACAATTACATTATTATATCAACTATCAGAGACAGAAACTCTTCATTTGACGTAATGTCCTTTTTTGCTGCTTCAACAAAGCTCAATCAACACAGAAAAGCTCAAGTAAAATAACTTAGCTGTTAACCGTAAGTCAATATTGCTTGTCTTTCTTTCAGACACACAGGGCTTTGCTGTCCGTAACACACACACGCACAGTGAGGTAACTTTACGCTAAAAGCCAATTAGCCTTCACCTCAAGGACTGCGAGCGAGCTGAGCCGCCGCTTATGTTTCTAGAACGTCAACGGGCTCATAGTGATGTTACTAGTAGTTGACTAGGAGGTGTTTACTATCATTTGGGGAGAGTGCTAAAAACACCTTTCTGCTCACTCCACGTTACATGCACTCTGAATACGCACTGCTGATTGGCGGTAACGCTCTGTGTGTAACCAATCAGATGGTTCTGTGGGTGGGGCAACGTTGGGTGCTGCAGAGACATACTGACAGAGGCAGACTTTTTTTGTTTGTTTTTTGTTAAGACTTTAGTTTAGGCGGTGGCCCTTTGTTGTTAACGCGGCCGCCTTAACAACAAAGCGCTGCGGGAAACCCCGGCTGTTAAAAGTCCGATTGTCGCGATTTATTTTCCATCCATCCATCCATTTTCTACTGCTTGTCCCTTTTGGGAGTCTATCGCAGCTGCATTTGGGCGGAAGGCACTGTACACCCTGGACAAGTGGCCACCTCATCGCAGGCTTTATTACCGTGAAACAATATATGACTTGTATGTTCTTTCCTACTTTTTGTCATGACGCGGCGTCGAACCCCGGCTGGTGCTGCGTGCGCCTCTGCTGACAGCGCGCTCAGACACGCCCTCGCTTGTGCTGAGCGCAGCACGCCCACGCAGCGAGCTTGCACTCAATCAAAAATCAACACACCTGGACTTGATGAAAGGGAGCAGCATAAAAACCAACAGACCTTTGCCAGAACGTCGCTAACCTTCCCGTATGCATCAAGTCTGGCATTCCCTTCCCCGTGAGTTCCTCGCCTTTGCTTTGCTCTCTCTCCGTGTATCCCTGGTTCATGTTCCTCTGTGTCTTCACAGTGACTCCCCTGTCTTACGCGAAATTCATCCGGATTCCTGACTGCCCACCTCGATCCACGACCGTCCCAGCTCGGACCAGGCCCCCCGCTGCCTCGCCCATGCCCACGACCTCTTGCCTGTCCACGGACTGCCTCCTCGCCTTGCCCCTCGTCATTCGACGAAAGATTCAATCAACACTCACAGACAACAACCCTTGGTAACATTTCCATTATTAACATTACACATAGTTCACATTCATACACGTAGAGTAGCATACACACGCCACGTATTCATCAAAGGTTTAAAGTAAACCTTGAAAACCGCAGTTCTGCCCCGGTTATCTGTAATGGTCATTTAAGGCAAGTGTTTTTCAACCACTGTGCCGCCGATACAGTCTGGTGTGCCGTGCAGTTTCACTTATTTGGGTTAAAAATATTATTTCGCAAACCAGTAATTATAGTCTGCAAATGATTGTGTTGTTGTTGTCTAGAGCTGGGCAGAGTAACCGTGTAATACTCTTCCATATCAGTAGGTGGCAGCAGGTAGCTAATTGCTTTGGAGATGTCAGGAACAGCGGGAGGCAGGGTACAGGTAAAAATGGGTCTGATGCTTAAACCAAGTATAAACAAAAGGTGAGTGCCCCTAAGAAAAGGCATTGAAGCTTCGGGAAGGCTATGCGGAAACGAAACTAAAACTGAACTGGCAACAAAGTAAACAAAAAACAGAATGCTGGACGACAGCAAAGACTTACTCTGGAATGTTTTTGAATATACTCACACTATTGTTGCTACATTAAAGGCCTACTGAAATGAGATTTGTTATTTAAACGGGGATGGCAGATCCATTCTATGTGTCATACCTGATCCTTTTGCGATATTGCCATATTTTTGCTGAAAGGATTTAGTAGAGAACATCGACAATAAAGTTCGCAACTTTTGGTCGCTAATAAAAAAGCCTTGCCTTTACCGGAAGTAGCAGACGATGTGCGCGTGACGTTACGGGTTGTGGAGCTCCTCACACCCTCACATAGTTTATAATGTGAGCCTCCAGCAGCGAGAGCTATTCGGACCGAGAAAGTGACATTTTCCTCATTAATTTCAGCGAGGATGAAAGTTTCGTGGATGAGGAAATTTAGAGTGAAGCACTAGAAAAAAGAAAAAAAAAAACGCGATTGCAGTGAGAGCGATTTAGATGTTATTAGACACATTTACTAGGATAATTCTGGGAAATCCCTTATCTGCCTATTTTGTTGCTAGTGTTATAGTTAGTTAAATAATACTTGATAGTCGCAGGGGTGTGTTGAGGGAAGTCACGAAGCTGCAGCAGGACAGAAGCTCCGCTGATCTCCGGTAATAGGCGACTTATTACCATAATTTTCTCACCGAAAACTGCTGGTTGACATGTGGTCGGGATCCATGTTCGCTTGACCGCTCTGATCCATAGTAAAGCTTCACCTCCGGGGATTTTAAACAGGGAAACACCGTGTTTGTGTGGCTAAAGGCTAAAGCTTCCCACCTCCATCTTTCTACTTTGACGTCTGCATTATTAATTGAACAAATTGCAAAAGATTCAGCAACACAGATGTCCAGAATACTGTGTAATTATGCGATGAAAAGAGACGACTTTTAGCCGTAAGTGGTGCTGGGCTAATATGTCCCCTCCAACCAATAATGTCACAAACACGCGTCATCATTCCGCGACGTTTTCAACAGGAAACTGCGGGAAATTTAAAATTGCAATTTAGTAAACTAAAAAAGCCGTATTGGCATGTGTTGCAATGTTAATATTTCATCATTGATACATAAACTATCAGACTGCGTGGTCGGTAGTAGTGGGTTTCAGTAGGCCTTTCAGGAAGACAATGCAGAAACAAAACTAAAACTGAACTGGCTACAAAGTAAACTGAACTGGCTACAAACTGGCTACAAAGTAAACAAAAAAACTGGCTACAAACTGGCTACAAAGTAAACAAAAAAACAGAATGCTGGACGACAGCAAAGACTTACTGTGGAATGTGGAATGTTTAATATACCGTATTTCCTTGAATAGCCGCCGGGCATGTATTATGCGTCTGCCTTGAATTACTGCAGGGTCAAACTCGCTCCCCAAATTTATTAGCGCATGCTTACTTTTACCGCCGAGTCAAAGTCATGACGTCACGAGTGACGCTTCCCCTGTCGTCATTTCCAAAATTGCGGAGGAGTTTTTTTAGCTTCGCTATATGTAAACCAGGAGTCTTGTTCCACACTGATGGTTGTGATATAAAACAAATTGTCTTTAACACTCTTACTAATTCAGAACCCACACCAAACACATCGCTGGAGAACATTGGCTCTGTAACACATTATAAACGCAACATAAGAATTACCCAGAATTCCAATGCATCCATGACTCTTGGCTATATTATGCACCCCGCTAGCACCAAACCCCGCCCCTCTCCGTGCACCGGTTGAGGTGGGCGGGGTTGGGGGCGCGTGTATAATATAGCCAAGAGTCATGGACGCATTGGAATTCTGGGTAATTCTTATGTTGCGTTTATAATGTGTTACAGAGCCAATGTTTTCCAGAAATGTGTTTGGTGTGGGTTCACAGAGTGTGGCGCATATTAGTAAGAGTGTTAAAGTTGTTTATATCACAACCATGAGTGTAAAAGGTATGGCTGTTGACCAAGTATGCATTGCAATCTCGTATGAGAAGCAGCGATATGCCAGCCTCTGACCGGCACTCAGGTAGGCGTGATGACATGTTGTAGAGCAGTGGTCCCCAACCACCGGGCCGCGGCCGCAGAATAATTTTTTAATTTTTATTTTAATTTTTTTATATCACACTCAATTTTTTACTGCATGCCATTGGTAAGCGCAGGAGTGAGAAGAGGTTTTAAATTAATTAGCGCCCCGGCGGCTATTCAAGGAAATACGGGTACACACACTATTGTTGCTACATTAAAGGGGAACATTATCACCAGACCTAAGTAAGCGTCAATATATACCTTGATGGTGCAGAAAAAAGACCATATTTTTTGTAACCGATTTCCGAACTCTAAATGGGTGAATTTTGGCGAATTAAACGCCTTTCTGTTTATCGCGCTGGAGGCGATGACGTCAGAATGTGACGTCGCCGAGGTAACACAGCCGCCATTTTCATTTTCAACACATTACAAAATTATTTTCCGTTTTTTTGACTATTTTTTGGAACCTTGGAGACATCATGCCTCGTCGGTGTGTTGTCGGAGGGTGTAACAACACTAACAGGGAGGGATTCAAGTTGCACCACTGGCCCGAAGATGCGAAAGTGTCTGCCGCCAGACCCCCATTGAATGTGCTAGAGTGTCTCCACATTTTACCGGCGATGCTAAGGCAGACATGGCACAGAGATGTATGGATAACCTGCAGATGCATTTGCAACGATAGTCAACGAAATCACAAAGGTGAGTTTTGTTGATGTTGACTGCCAGCTAATCGAGGCTAACATGCTACGCTAATCGATGCTAACATGCTATTTACCGCCGGTGCTAAAGCAGACATGGTACAGAGATGTATGGATAACCTGTAGATGCATTTGCAACTATATTACGTTTCCTTCCACCCACATTTAATGTGAAAAAAACACTTACCAATCGTCAGATTTAAGTTGCTCCGGTGTCAAAAGATGTGAAAGTCCTGATCGTTTGGTCTGCACATTTTACCGGCGATGCTAACGCAGCTATTCGGCCATGCTATGGCTATGAATGGCGTCAATATCTATTTGCTCAATAGCTTCAGTTTCCTCTTCAATACTTTCATACTCCAACCATCTGTTTCAATACATGCGTAATCTGTTGAATCGCTGAAATCCGAGTTTGAATCCGAGCTAATGTCGCTATATCTTGCTGTGGTATTCCCATTGTTTGTTTACATTGGCAGCACTGTGTGAAGTCACAGGGAAATGGATAGTGGTTTCGAAAATAGCGAAAATAAGGCACTTTAAAGCTTTATTTAGGGATATTCCGAGACCGGTAAAATTTTTTAAAAAACTTCAAAAAAATACAACAAGCCACTGGGAACTGATTTTTTATTGTTTTTAACCCTTTTGAAATTGTGATAATGTTCCCCTTTAAGACCCAAATGCGTTGCTGTTGCCCCCTGCTGGGTGGCGGGAGTACTGCATACGCCGGCAACCCGAGTTTGGATACTTCCTTCAAGCCTATTTGGGTGACGTTCGGAGCCAAATGAGAAGCTCTGGTGAGCCGGTTGTGGCCCGCGGGCTGCCAATTGGTGTACAGTATCCAAATGTTTGATTTGACACCACGGACTCTGGTGTGTGCCAATAAAAGCAGCAAATTAGGCCGGTCTCGACTCACAGTGTGCAGAACCTTCTTCGCCATCACCTACAGAGTTCTTCTACAAGTCAGAACAAGTCCTGCATGCTGATCTTCACCATGAAACATTCATGGAGTACACGCAGCCGCGCTATCAGCAGCGATATCATTAGAAGCCGTCACCGCGTGTTTGATCACATGATCACTCAGGGGGAGGGGCACAGCACCCCCCACAGCAAAGTGTTGGCTAAAAGCTTCTGGCTGTTTTTTTTTTTAGTTTGTTTGTATTTTTTTCTTTTTGCCGATCTCTCAAGAGTTCAGGTCTCCATCAAGAAAATCCGCCAGCTCAGAACAAAAAACGAGGTTGTCATGACAACGCGGACAAAGACGAGTCGGCAGAGGAAGTGGAGAAGAACTCCTCGGCGGAAAAGAGGCGTGCCAGGCGGGTTTTTTTATGGGGCCCCGCCCTCTTTCTTCCGCCAGGCTTGTTCACGTATCGATATTACAAAATAATTTTCTACCACTTGTCCCTCCATCCATCCATCCATCCATTTTCTACCGCTTATTCCCTTTCGGGGTCGCGGGGGGCGCTGGCGCCTATCTCAGCTACAATCGGGCGGAAGGCGGGGTACACCCTGGACAAGTCGCCAACTCATCGCAGGGCCAACACAGATAGACAGACAACATTCACACTCACATTCACACACTAGGGCCAATTTAGTGTTGCCAATCAACCTATCCCCAGGTGCATGTCTTTGGAGGTGGGAGGAAGCCGAAGTACCCGGAGGGAACCCACGCATTCACGGGGAGAACATGCAAACTCCACACAGAAAGATCCCGAGCCTGGATTTGAACCCAGGACTGCAGGACCTACGTATTGTGAGGCAGACGCACTAACACCTCTGCCACCGTGAAGCCTATTTTTTTAAATGATGTTCTTTTTTTCCCCCACATAGAATACATAATATAAGAATATTTTTATATAAAAAAATTATTTAAGTATACATTCTACAATGAGAACGCATTCTCCAATGCGGTAAAAAAAAAAAAAAAAAGTGTGTGTCAATGTAGATGAGCTGCAAGACTGCTTCTAAAATATCCATAAAAAGTGGTACTTGTCCCTTGCTTGTTTGAAGACATGGCAAAATATCCCAGGTAGGAGCATGAAGGCATGAATGTGCAGTAAATGAGTGTCTCCATGGTGACGCAAAATTCTCATATAACTAAAGCGGTTTGCGCCACTTTACAATTGCACACGCAGTTTTATTCAATCGCACTAAATCCTTTTCAAATTATATTGAATAGACTTCAAAAACGAGATATTTAACGTTCGAACTGGAAAACGTTATTTTTTGCAAATATTCGAATTTGATGCCTGCAACATGTTCCAAAAAAAGCTGGCACAAGTGGCAAAAAAGACTGAGGAAGTTGAGGAATGCTCATCAAACACTTGGAACATTCCACAGGTGAACGGGCTAATTGGGAACAGGTGGGTGCCATGATTGGGTATAAAAGCCGCTTCCATGAAATGCTCAGTCATTCACAAACAAGGACGGGGCGAGGGGTCACCACTTTGTCAACAAATGCCTAAGCAAGAGCAACGTTTCTCAACCAGCTATGGCAAGGAATTTAGGGATTTCAACATCTACGGTCCGTAACATCATCAAAAGGTTCAGAGAATCTGGAGAAATCACGATGATATTACGGACCTTGGATCCCTCGGGTGGTACTGCATCAAAAAGCGACATCGGTGTGTGAAGGATATCACCACATGCGCTCAAGAACACTTCAGAAAACCACTGTCAGTAACTAGAGTTTGTCGCTACATCTGTAAGTGCAAGTTAAAACTCTACAATGCAAAGCCGAAGCCATTCATCAACAACACCCAGAACTGCCACCGGCTTCGCTGGGCACAAGCTCATCTAAGAGGGACTGATGCAAAGTGTAAAAGTGTTCTGTGGTCTGACCAGTCCACATTTCAAATTGTGGACGTCGTGTCCTCCGGACCAAAGAGGAAAAGAACCATCCGGATTGTTATTGGCGCAAAGTTGCGATGCTAACGCTAAAAATAATGCTAACAAAAAAGAAACAAAAATAAGGCTACGTCACTCTTGTCGTAACTCTTCATTAACTGAGAAAGAACGTTGTGAACCCAACAAAATAAACAATCCAAATAATGTCATCTTACCGCCACATGGACAATGCACAATGTTAGCGAGCTTGCTAACAACGTAGCAAATCTGACACGACATTGTTTATATTTTTATTGTCCTCCCGCTTAAGTCCTGCGGGTGTCCGCAACGTCAACAATCCCAACAAATTTTGAAGAAATTTCAGCCTTCTGTTAGCTTGCAATGCTAACGATGAAAACAATGCTAACAACAAAGACAAACAAAATTAGGCTACGTCACTCTCGTCGTAACTGATCATTGACTGAGAAAGAAAGCTCTGAACCCGACAAAATAACTAAAAGTTTTTAAAACAGGACAATCCAAATAATGTCATCTTATCGTCACACGGACAATGCACAATGTTAGCCAGCTTGCTAACAAACTAGCAAATCTGATACGACATTGTTTATATTTCTATTGTCCTCCTACTTAAGTCCTACGGGTGTCAGCAACGTCAACATACCAAACAAATTCGGAAACAGTTTCAGTCTTCTGTTAGCTTCCAATGCTAACGCTAAAAATGCTAACAGCAAAGACAAAAAAAAATGAGGCTACAACACTCTCGTCGTTACTCTTCATTGACTTGAGAACGAAAGCTGTGAACCCGACAAAATAACAAAAAGTATTAAAACAAGACAATCCAAATAATGTCATCTTACAATCACATGGACAATGCACAATGTTAGCTAGCTTGCTAACAACGTAGCAAATCTGATACGACATTGCTTACGTTTTTATTGTCCTCCCACTTAAGTTCTGCGGGTGTCAGTAACGTCAACATTCCAAACAAATTCAGAAGAAGTTTCAGCATTCTGTTAGCTTGCAATAAATAATGCTAATAACTAAGATAAACAAAAATGAGGCTACGTCACTCTCGTCGTACCTCTGCTTTGACTAAGACAGAACGTTGTGAACCCGACAAAATAACAAATTTAAACAGGAAAATCCAAATAATGTCATCGCACCGCCACATGGACAATGCACAATGTTAGCGAGCTAGCTAACAACGTAGCAAATCTGATACGACATTGCTGTCGTTTTTATTGTCCTCTGGCTTAAGTCCTGTGGGTGTCAGTAACGTCAACAATCCAAACAAATTTGGAAGAAGTTTCAGCCCTTTGTTAGCTTCCAATGCTAAGGCTAAAAATAATGCCAACAACAAAGAAACAAAAATAAGGCTACGTCACTCTTGTTGTAACTACTAATTGACTGAGAAAGAATGTTGTGAACCTGACAAAATAAACAAAAAGTGTTTTTTCCAGGACAATCCAAAAAAAGTCATCTTACCGCCACATGGACAATGCACAATGTTAGCGAGCTTGCTAACAACCTTGCAAATCTGATACCACATTGTTTATGTTTTTATTATCCACCCGCTTAAGTCCCGTGGGTTACAGTAACGTCAACAATCCCAACAAATTCGGAAGAAGTACAGCCCTCTGTTAGCTTCCAATGCTAACGCTAAAAATAATGCTAACAACAAAGACAAACAAAAATGAGGCTACGTCACTCTCGTCGTAACTCTGCTTTGACTAAGAGAGAATGTTGTGAACCCAACAAAATAACAAATTTAAACAGGACAATCCAAATAATACCATCTTACCGCCACATGGACAATGCACAAAGTTAGCTAGCTTGCTAACAACGTAGCAAATATGATACGACATTGTGTAAATGTTTATTATCCTCGCGCTTAAGTCCTACGGGTGTCAGTAACGTCAACAATCCCAAAAAATTCGGAAGAAGTTTCAGCCTTCTGTTAACTTGCGATGCTAACGCTAAAAATAATGCTAACGCTAAAAATTATGCAAACAACAAATACAAACAAAAATGAGGCTACGTCACTCTAGTCGTAACTCTGCTTTGACTAAGAGAGAATGTTGTGAACCCAACAAAATAACAAATTTAAACAGGACAATCCAAATAATACCATCTTACCGCCACATGGACAATGCACAAAGTTAGCTAGCTTGCTAACAACGTAGCAAATATGATACGACATTGTGTAAATGTTTATTATCCTCGCGCTTAAGTCCTACGGGTGTCAGTAACGTCAACAATCCAAACAAATTCGGAAGAAGTTTCAGCCTTCTGTTAACTTGCGATGCTAACGCTAAAAATAATGCTAACGCTAAAAATTATGCAAACAACAAATACAAACAAAAATGAGGCTACGTCACTCTAGTCGTAACTCTGCTTCGACTAAGACAGAACGTTGTGAACCCGACAAATAGAAACTATTTAAACAGGACAATCCAAATAATGTCATCTTACCGCCGCATGGACAATGCACAATGTTAGCCAGATTGCTAACAACGTAGCGAACATAACACAACATTGCTAAAGTTTTAAACGGACAGCTGACCTTTGACCCTTCCTGTCACACCTAATTGACCGGTGCGGGATCATCGACCCGGTCCAGCTCCCAGGACCACGTGCGGTTCCGATCCAGCGGAACGGACCCAGGTGAGCGTCATGTGACGGATCACGCGGTCCAGGTCTGGAATGGCGGAGTCAGCACAATTAGCTGCCAATCAAGGAGGGAGACTTACTGGAAGCGGCCGATGCTCCGTCGTCCTTTCATCCTCCTGGCACGCGGCGAGAAGACGGAGACGGCAGCCTCAGACAGATGGAGAGCGCGAGAGGGGGGGGGCGGGGCCAGGGTGTGGGCGTAAGCCGCCTATTGTCAGACGCACATTGTTATACTGAAGAGAGAGAGCCGGGGAGGGGTATAGGGGGCGGGGCCTCACTGGAAGGCGTGGCCTGGGTCTTTAATGTTTAATCAGCAGCTGGAGGCGTGACGTTAGAGAGAGAGAGAGAGAGAGGCGGTCGAGCGAGGACGTAAATCATTGCCTGGTGTCTTTTATGTGAACAAGGACACGCCCCCCAAACACCTTCGCTACTCGCCACCATGGAGGATCGACCATCAACACACACACACCTTCCTAACATAGAACATCAACACACACACACCTTCCTAACATAGGACATCAACACACACACACCTTCCTAACATAGAACATCAACACACACACACCTTCCTAACATAGGACATCAACACACACGCACCTTCCTAACATAGAACATCAACACACATGCACCTTCCTGACATAGACGATCAACACACACGCACCTTCCTAGCATAGAACATCAACACACACTGCATGAAACATGTTCCTAACATAGAACATCAACACACTACATGGAACATGTTCCAAACATAGAACATCAACACACACGCACCTTCCTTACATAGAACATCAACACACACTGCATGAAACTTGTTTCTAACATAGAACATCAAGACACACACACCTTCCTAACATAGGACATCAACACACACTGCATGAAACTTGTTCCTATCATAGAACATCAACACACACACACACACACACACACCTTCCTAAAATAGACCATCACCACACACTACATGGAACATGTTCCTAACATAGCACATCAACACACACTACATGGAACATGTTCCTAACATAGAACATCAACACACACTACAGGGAACATGTTCCTAACATAGAACATCAACACACTACATGAAACATGTTCCTAATATAGAACATCAACACACACTACATGGAACATGTTCCTAACATAGAACATCAACACACACTACATGGTACATGTTCCTAACATAGAACATCAACACACTACATGGAACATGTTCCTAACATAGAACATCCCCACACCGCATGGAACATGTTCCTAACATAGAACATTAAATATAATGCACTACATGGAACATGTTCCTAAAATAGAACATCAACACACACGCACCTTCCTAACATAGAACATAAACACACACACACTTTCCTAACATAAACATCAACAGCCACTACATTGAACATGTTCCTAACATAGGACATCAACACACACGCACCTTTCTAACCTCGACACACTACATGGAACATGTTCCTAACATAGAACACCAACACACACGCACCTTCCTAACCTCGACACACTACATGGAACATGTTCCTAACATAGAACACCAACACACACACACCTTCCTAACATAGAACATCAACACACACTACATGGAACATGTTCCTAACATAGAACATCAACACACACTACATGGAACATGTTCCTAACATAGAATATCAACACACACTACATGGAACATGTTCCTAACATAGACAATCAACACACTACATGGAACATGTTCCTAACATAGAACATCCCCACACTGCAAGGAACATGTTCCTAACATAGGACATCAAATATAATTCACTACATGGAACATGTTCTTAAAATAGAACATCAACACACTAAATTGAACATGTTTCAAACATAGAACATCAACACACACGCACCTTCCTAACATAGGACATCAACACACACTGCAGGAAACTTGTCCCTAACATAGAACTTCAACACACACGCACCTTGCTAACCTTGACACACAACATGGAACATGTTCCTAACATAGACATCAACACACTACATGGAACATGTTCCAAACATAGGACATCAACACACACGCACCTTCCTAACATAGGACATCAACACACACTGCATGAAACTTGTTCCTAACATAGAACATCAACACACTGCATGAAACTTATTCCTAACATAGGACATCAACACACACGCACTTTCCTAACCTCGACACACTACATGGAACATGTTCCTAACATAGACCATCAACACACTACATGGAACATGTTCCTAACATAGAACATCAACACACACTGCATGGAACATGTTCCTAACATAGAACATCAACACACTACATGTAACATGTTCCAAACATAAAACATCAACACATACACACCTTCCTAACATAGAACATCAACACACTGCATGGAACATGTTCCTAACATAGAACATCAACACACTACATGAAACTTGTTCCTAACTTAGGACATCAACACACACGCACCCTCCTAACCTCGACACAATACATGGAACATGTTCCTAACATAGAACATCAACACACTACATGGAACATGTTCCAAACATAGAACATCAACACACACGCACCTTCCTAACATAGAACATCAACACACACTGCATGAAATTTGTTACACGCATCTTCCTAAAATCGACACACTACATGGAACATGTTCCTAACATAGAACATCAACACACTACATGGAACATGTTCCAAACATAGAACATCAACACACACGCACCTTCCTAACATAGAACATCAACACACACTGCATGAAACTTGTTACTAACATAGACCATCAACACACATGCACCTTCCTAAACTCGACACACTACATGGAACATGTTCCTAACATAGAACATCAACACACTACATGGCACATGTTCCTAACATATAACATCAACACACTACATGGAACGTGTTGCAAACATATAACATCAACACACACGCACCTTCCTAACATAGAACATCAACACACTACATGAAACATGTTCCAAACATAAAACATCAACACATACACACCTTCCTAACATAGAACATAAACACACTGCATGGAACATGTTCCTAACATTGAACATCAACACACTACATGAAACTTGTTCCTAACATAGGACATCAACACACACGCACCTTCCTAACCTCGACACACAACATGGAACATGTTCCTAACATAGAACATCAACACACTACATGGAACATGTTCCAAACATAGACAATCAACACACACGCACCTTCCTAACATAGGACATCAACACATACTGCATGAAACTTGTTCCTAACATAGAACATCAACACACACTCACCTTCCTAACATAGGACATCAACACACACTGCATGAAACTTGTTACTAACATAGACCATCAACACACATGCACCTTCCTAAACTCGACACACTACATGGAACATGTTCCTAACATAGAACATCAACACACTACATGGCACATGTTTCTAACATAGAACATCAACACACTACATGGAACATGTTCTAATCATATATCATCAACACACACGCACCTTCTTAACATAGAACATCAACACACTACATGAAACATGTTCCAAACATAAAACATCAACACATACACACCTTCCTAACATAGAACATCAACACACTGCATGGAACATGTTCCTAACATGGAACATCAACACACTACATGAAACTTGTTCCTAACATAGGAAATCAACACACACGCACCTTCCAAACCTCGACACACAACATGGAACATGTTCCTAACATAGAACATCAACACACTACATGGAACATGTTCCAAACATAGAACATCAACACACACGCACCTTCCTAACATAGGACATCAACACATACTGCATGAAACTTGTTCCTTACATAGAACATCAACACACACGCACCTTCCTAACCTCGCCACACTACATGGAACATGTTCCTAACATAGAACATCAACACACTACATGGAACATGTTCCAAACATAGAACATCAACACACACGCACCTTCCTCACATAGTACATCAACACACACACCTTCCTAACATAGAACATCAACAGCCACTACATTGAACATGTTCCTAACATAGCACATCAACACAGACACACCTTCCTAACATAGAACATCAACACACTACATGGAACATGTTCCTAACATAGAACATCAACACACACTACATGGAACATGTTCCTAACATAGAATATCAACACACTACATGGAACATGTTCCTAATATAGTACATATATATATATATGTCTTAATTAGATCATCCAGAGAATAGTGCTCGATACTGTGGTAGATGGAACAATCACAAGGCTTCTTTTAGAAACCAAAACCTGCGGAATTCTACAGAACTCAGCAAGCACATTTGGAACCTCAAAGGCAATAATGTTGAATATTCAATAACATGGCAAATTCTTGCACCCAGCACACCTTACAACAGTGGTAATAAAAGATGCAACCTATGCTTAAAAAAGAAACTGTTTATTATACACCACCCAGACCTGTCATCCCTCAACAAGTGCAGTGAAATTGTATCAGCATGCCGTCACAGACGGAAACCCCTCCTCGGTAACACATGGGCCTAACACCACGCCCCTATGCCTGCCTGTACCCACCCACTCTGTGCCCTATATAAACCATTGTATGTGAATGCTTCCATTAAAATCTCCTGATGATTGAAGGAACCCCTCATGAAACAGTTCTGTAGAGACAAAGTAGTCTTGTGATTTTTTTCCCACATATATATATATACATACATATATATGTATATATATATAGTGAAATGTGATTAATGTTGATTAATCACAGATTTAATGAGAATAAAGGCAGTGTTGTTGTCACTTTAGGACATTTGTGTTTTAACCTCTCAATATTTGAATGGGAGTCACATGATCAGGGCCCGGTGCATGATGGGAAGCAGCTGCTAATTGTTCCAATTTGAATTTGTGTTTTACCACCCACACACACCCACACACACACACACACACACACACGGTTGTCATGGTGATGTGTGACATGACTGTCAACACTGCTGGTGTGTGTCAGTGAGATGACAGAGTGTCACAACACACTTTCATGAATTTACTCAATCGTGCGTGCGTGTGTGTGTGTGTGTGTGTGTGTGTGCGTGCGCGCGGAGCTCATCTGGGAGCGTTTGTCCACTTTTACTTGAGACCCTCATGTAATATTAATCACACACTCACACACGCGCACGCATGCACACACACACACACACACACACACACAAATACACACACACACACACACACAGGTCACATGCACCACTACACACACGCACATCAATCAAACGCACAAAGAGGCAACACATACACAGCCTGAGGGCGTGCGCGCGTGTGTGTGTGCGTGTGTGTGTGTGTGTGTGTGTGTGTGTGTGTGTGTGTGTGTGTGAAGACAGCTGGTGGAGCAGCACACATAAATATTGTGATGCTGTTAAATCACACAACATTCACATAAATTGACCCCCAAAAACCAAAGTGTTGCACACACACACACACACACACACACACACACACACGTGTTTGGGTTTAGTCAACATATGAAACAACAAAGAGACAAACACATGTCATTGTTCTCCCAGTCTCACTTGTCCAGGGGCTGTGGAAAATAAAACTGTGAGTAGTCAGTGTGCAGCTTGTACTGCAGCATCCATACACTAACCATTGAAAATCAGTCAACAGTTGCCATTATTTTCAAATTTTTGGCAAGATAATCGGCGTCTTGTCTAGAGTCGAGCACGGTGTTGGTAGCAGGTCTCACGGTCTGGGGGCCGCACAAGTGCTGCCGATACTGGGAAACATCAACCCTGGGGATTTTATGATAAGTCAGAAATGTTAAAAGAAAAACTAAAAATCTTGATAGGAGTCTGAGTTTTACCCAAAAAAAGTCACAATTTAACAAGAAAAATTCAAACGCTTGGCAAATTATGATAAAAAGGTAGAATATTACTTGACAAAAGTCTAAATTTTACAAGAAAAATTCAAAATCTTGGATATATTGTGGTTAAAGTGTGTATTTTACCCACCAAAAGTAACAATTTTAAAAGAATAACTCAGTATTTTGGCAAAACTATAATAAAATTTTACAAAACAGAAGTCCTAATTTTACAAGAAAAACTAAAAATATGGGCAATATTATGATGAAAGTCACCCCAAAAGGGACAAGCGGTAAAAAATGGAAGGATGGATGGATGATGAAAGTCAGAATTTTACAAAAAAAAATGAAACTCTAGCCAAAACAATAATAAAAGTTGGAATTGTGTAGGACAAAAGTCAAAATTTTACTAGAAAAACAAATAAAATGGCAATATCAGGATAAAAGTCGGAATTGTTCTTGACAAAAGTATACATTTTACGAGAATAACTCAAAATCTTGGTAAAATTATAACAGAAGTTGGAATTTTCCTCGATAAAAGTTGCAATTTTACAAAACAAACTCAAAATTATGGCAATATTAAGATAAAAGTCCGAATTGTATTTGAAAAAAGTATATATTTACAAGACAATATCTTGGTAAAATTTTAATATACGGCGGAATTTTACACGACAAAAGTCACAATTTTACTTGAAAAAGTCAAATTCTTGGCAGTATTATGATGAGAGTCACAATTTTACAAGAAAACCCCCAAAATCTTGGCAATATTGTGGTTAAAATCAGAATTTTATCTGCCAAAAAGTTACAATTTTCCAAAAAAAAACAAAAAATCTTGAAAAAAAGTCTGTATTTTACCCAACAAAAGTCACAATTTAACAAGCAAAACTCAAACGCTTGATAATAATTATAAAAAGGTAGAATTTTACTTTGACAAAAGCCTAAATTTTACAATAAAAACTAAAAATCTTGGCAATATCGTGGTTAAAGTCTGAATCTTACCCACCAAAAGTAACAATTTTAAAGGAAAAACTCAGTATTTTGGCAAAACTATGACAAAAGTCGGAATTTTACAAGACAGAAGTTGCAATTTTACAAGAAAAACTAAAAATATTGGCAATATAATGATGAAAGTCACCCCAAAAGGGACAAGCGGTAGGAAATGGATGGATGGATGGATGGATGGATGGATGGATGGATGGATGAAGAAAGTCAGAATTTGACAAAAAAAACTCAAACGCTAACCAAAACAATGATAAATTATGGAATTGTACACATCAAAAGTCTAAATTTTACTAGAAAAACAAAGAAACTGGCAATATCTGGATGAAAGTCAAAATTGTACTTGACAAATGTATACATTTTATAAAAATAACTCAAAATCTTAGTAAAATTATAACAGAAGTCGGAATTTTCAACGATAAAAGTTGCTATTTTACAAAACAAACTCAAAATCTTGGCAATATCGGGATAAAAGTCAGAATTTTACTTGACAAAAGAATACATTTACAAGACAAATTCTTGGTAAAATTTTAATAGAAGTCGGAATTTTACTGGACAAAAGTCACAATCCTACCTGAAAAAGTCACATTCTTGGCAATATTAGGATAAAAGTCAAAATTTTAAAGGACAAAATCAAAATCTTGGCAATATCGTGGTTAAATTCAGAATTTTATCCGCTAAAAGTTACAAACCCCATTTCCATTTAAGTTAGGAAATTGTTTTAGATGTAAATATAAACGGAATACAATGATTTGCAAATAATCATTAACTTTAGAATTTGATGCCAGCAACACGTGATAAAGAAGTTGGGAAAGGTGGCAATAAACACTGATAAAGTTGAGGAATGCTCATCAAACACTTATTTGGAACATCCCACAGGTGTGCAGGCTAATTGGGAACAGGTGGGTGCCATGATTGGGTGTAAAAACAGCTTCCCAAAAAAGGCTCAGTCTTTCACAAGAAAGGATGGGTCGAGGTACACCCCTTTGTCCACAACTGCGTGAGCAAATAGTCAAACAGTTTAAGAACAACGTTTCTCAAAGTGCAATTGCAAGAAATTTAGGGATTTCAACATCTACGGTCCATAATATCATCAAAAGCTTCAGAGAATCTGGAGAAATCACTCCACGTAAGCGGCATGGCCGGAAACCAACATTGAATGACCGTGACCTTCAATCCCTCGGACGGCACTGTATCAAAAACCGACATCAATCTCTAAAGGATATCACCACATGGGCTCAGGAACACTTCAGAAAACCACTGTTCCTAAATACGGTTCGTCGCTACATCTGTAAGTGCAAGTTAAAGCTCTACTATGCAAAGCGAAAGCCATTTATCAACAACATCCAGACACGCCGCCGGCTTCTATGGGCCTGAGATCATCTAAGATGGACTGATCCAAAGTGGAAAAGTGTTCTGTGGTTTGACGAGTCCACATTTCAAATTGTTTTTGGAAATATTCGACATCGTGTCATCCGGACCAAAGGGGAAGCGAACCATCCAGACTGTTATCGACACAAAGTTCAAAAGCCAGCATCTGTGATGGTATGGGGGTGCATTAGTGCCCAAAGCATGGGTAACTTACACATCTGTGAAGGCACCATTAATGCTGAAAGGTTTTGGAACAACATATGATGCCATCTAAGCGCCGTCTTTTTCATGGACGCCCCTGCTTATTTCAGCAAGACAATGCCAAGCCACATTCAGCACGTGTTACAACAGCGTGGCTTGGTAAGAAAAGAGAGCAGGTACTTTCCTGGCCCGCCTGCAGTCCAGACCTAAAATGTGTAGCTCATTATGAAGCGTAAAATACGACAGCGGAGACCCTGGACTGTTGAACGACTGAAGCTCTACATGAAACAAGAATGGTAAAGAATTCCACTTCCAAATCTTCAACAATTAGTTTCCTCAGTTCTCAAACGTTTATTGAGTGTTGTTAAAAGAAAAGGTGATGTAACACAGTGGTGAACATGCCCTTTCCCAACTACTTTGGCACGTGTTGCAGCCATGAAATTCCAAGTTAATTATTATATGCAAAAAAAAATAAAGTTTATGAGTTTTAAAATCAAATATGTTGTTTTTGTAGTGCATTCAACTGAATATGGGTTGAAAAGGATTTGCAAATCATTGTATTCAGTTTATATTTACATCCAACACAATTCCCCAACTCATATGGAAACGGGGTTTGTATGATAACAAATATTGTTGTCACAAGGATGGATTCTCTTTCTACGGCTAATCGGGTGTTCAACGTGACAAGTCGCCCTAATTGGAGATTTGGGGGAGGGGGGGGGGGGGGAACATGAATTCCGACGTGCACTGGGCGAGCAGGGACATGATTGGCACATGTCAACCTTGGCACATGTCGACCTTGGCACGGAAACAGGAGTTGAGAACAAGCGCGTGTGATTAAGAAGAGAGAAAAAAAAAGTGACAATTAAAGGAGGTTTTTTTTTTTTTGTCAAAGTTGTCGCTGTGGAGACAATGAAACAGGTGCACAAATGTGACACAACGTCACGTGGAACACACGCCCTCTATGTCTGCGTGTGTGTGTATAAATAAGTGTGTGTGTGCGGCAACAAAAGATGAAGGACGAGTGGGGGGGCTGGGTGGGGGGATTCATTGAGGGTGAAAAGCAGCTTGTCGAGCGGCGAATCAAGCGGGCGGAGTCACAAAAGGGGGAGGGGTGGAGGTGAAAGGTGACATGCAGTAATTGGGAGGAAATGTGTGTGATGGATGCGCACACACACACACACACACACACACACACACACACACACACACACACACACACAGAGAGAGTGTAATGGGGTGAAAGGAGCTCATCCGAGCATCGCTTCCCAGCCAAAATGTCCTCCTAAAGACACACACACACAGACACTCACACACACACCGAATTTAAGCACGAGTCATGTGACCGTCACCTGCCCTTCCCCTTCTTAACCTCTCTTATTTTGAAAAACAAGCGCTAGTTGCTCGTTATTGGCGTACATCCACATGCGAACCGCGAGCTCAGACGCTAACTTCCACTTTCTTGCTTTAAGTCAGTTAGCGACTTGGCCCTCCAGGTCAAGCGCCAGCTACTGTAATGAATCACTTCCTGGTGGCCTGTCGGACCTTTTGAATGGCTAAGGGAGCAGCGAGGAGCGCCTGGTAAATCAATTATAGCTCATTGATCAATCATCTGCCCTGACCAAGATGGCCGCCGGCTGCTGACTCATTGCAACACACTAAAACTCTTTGTGTCAGACATGCACAAACACAATATAAGTGTGTATATAATACATATGTATATTTTGGCTAGATAATCATATAAATTGGAATTTTAGCCGACAAATGTCCCAATATACAAAAAAACTCAATATTTTGTCAATAGATATGATAAAAGTGTGAATTTTACTCCACAAAAGTCAATGTTCTACAAAAATAACTCAACATTTTGGCTAGATAATCATATAAATTGGAATTTTAGCTGACAAATGTCCCAACTTTACAAAAAAATGTAATATTTTGTCAATAAATATGATAAAAGTGTGAATTTTACTCCACAAAAGTCAATGTTCTACAAAAATAACTCAACATTTTGACTAGATAATCATTGAAATTGGAATTTTAGCTGACAAATGTCCCAATTTTACAAAAAAATTTAATATTTAGTCAATAAATATGATAAAAGTGTGAATTTTACTCCACAAAAGTCAATGTTCTACAAAAATAACTCAACATTTTGACTAGATAATCATTGAAATTGGAATTTTAGTTGCCAAATGTCCCAACTTTACAAAAAAAACTCAATATTTTGTGAATGAATAGGATAAAAGTTAGAATTTTACTCAACAAAAGTCAAAGTTAAAAAGAAAACAACTAAATTTGGTGAGTTAATCATAGAAATTTGAATTTTAGCTGACAAATGTCTCAACTTTACAAAGAGAACTCTACATTTTGGCAATAAATATGATAAAAGTTGGAATTTTACTTAAGAAAAGTCAAAGTTTTACAAAAATAACTCATCATTTTGGCTGGATATTCATAAAAATTGGAATTTTAACTGACAAAGGTCACAACTTTACAAACAAACTCAACATTTTGGCAATAAATATGATTAAAGTTGGAATTATACTCAACAAAAGTCAAGGTTTTACAACAATAACTCAACATTTTAGCTGGATAATCATGTAAATTGGATTTTTAGCTGCCAAATGTCCCAACTTTACAAAAAAACTCAATATTTTGTCACTGAATATGATAAAAGTTAGAATTTTACTCAACAAAAGTCAAAGTTAAAAAGAAAACAACAACATTTTGGCGAGTTAATCATAGAAATTGGAATTTTAGCTGACAAATGTCCCAACTTTACAAAAAACTCAATATATTGTCAATAAATATGCCAAAAGTGTGAATTTTACTCCACAAAAGTCAATGTTCTACAAAAATAACTCAACATTTTGACTAGATAATCATAGAAATTGGAATTTTAGTTGCCAAATGTCCCAACTTTACAAAAAAACTCAATATTTTGTCAATGAATATGATAAAAGTTAGAATTTTACTCAACAAAAGTCAAAGTTAAAAAGAAAACAACAACATTTGGTGAGTTAATCATAGAAATTGGAATTTTAGCTGACAAATGTCTCAACTTTACAAAGAAAACTCTACATTTTGGCAATAAATATGATAAAAGTTGGAATTTTACTTAAGAAAAGTCAAAGTTTTACAAAAATAACTCATCATTTTGGCTGTATACTCATAAAAATTGGAATTTTAACTGACAAATGTCACAACTTTACAAACAAACTCAACATTTTGGCAATATGATTAAAGTTGGAATTTTACTCAACAAAAGTCAAGGTTTTACAACAATAACTCAACATTTTAGCTGGATAATCATGTAAATTGGAATTTTAGCTGCCAAATGTCCCAACTTTACAAAAAAACTCAATATTTTGTCACTGAATATGATAAAAGTTAGAATTTTACTCAACAAAAGTCAAAGTTAAAAAGAAAACAACAACATTTTGGCGAGTTAATCATAGAAATTGGAATTTTAGCTGACAAATGTCCCAACTTTACAAAAAACTCAATATTTTGTCAATAAATATGATAAAAGTGTGAATTTTACTCCACAAAAGTCAATGTTTTTCAAAAATAACTCAACATTTTGACTAGATAATCATAGAAATTGGAATTTAAGCTGCCAAATGTCCCAACTTAACAAAAAAACTCAATATTTTGTCACTGAATATTATAAAAGTTAGAATTTTACTCAACAAAAGTCAAAGTTAAAAAGAAAACAACAACATTTTGGCGAGTTTATCATAGAAATTGGAATTTTAGCTGACAAATGTCTCAACTTTACAAAGAAAACTCAACATTTTGGCAATAAATATTATTAAAGTTGGAATTTTACTCAACAAAGTCAAAGTTTTACAAAAATAACTCATCATTTTGGCTATATAATCATAAAAATTGGAATTTTAACTGACAAATGTCACAAACAAACTCAACATTTTGGCAATAAATATGATTAAAGTTGGAATTTTACTCAACAAAAGTCAAGGTTTTACAAAAATAACTCAACATTTTGCCTGGATAATCATATAAATTGGAATTTTAGCTGACAAATGTCCCAACTTTACAAAAGTCAACATTTTGGCAATAAATATGAGAAAAGTTTGAATTTTACTCAACAAAAGTCAAAGTTTAAAAAAAACCCAACATTTTGGCGAGTTAATCATAGAAATTGGAATTTTAGCTGAAAATTATACCAACTTTACAAAAAAATCAACATTTTGGCAATAAATGTGATAAAAGTTTGACTTTAACTCAACAAAAGTCAAAGTTTTACAAAAAAAAAATCAAAATTTTGGCAATAAATATGATAAAAGTCTGAATTTTACTCAACATAAGTCAAACTTTTCCAAAAATAACTAAACTTTTTGGCTAGATAATCATAAATATTGGAATTTTAGCTGACAAATGTCCCAACTTTACAAAAAAACTCAATATTTTGGCAATAAATATGATAAAATTCTAAATATTACTTAACAAATTGGAATTTTAGCTGACAGATGTCCCACCTTTACAAAAAACTTCCATATTTTGGCAATAAATATGTTAAAAGTTGGAATTTTACTCCACAAAAGTCAAAGTTTTACAAAAATAACTCAACATTTTGGCTAGATAATCATATAAATTGGAATTTTAGCAGACAAATGTCCCAACTTTACAAAAAACTCAACATTTTGGCAATAAATGTGATAAAAGTTTGAATTTTACTCAACAAAAGTCAAAGTAAAAAAAAAACAACAACAACATTTTGGCAAGTTAATCATAGCAATTGGAATTTTAGCTGAAAACTTAACCAACTTTACAAAATAACTCAACATTTTGGCAATACATTTGAAAGAAGTTTGAATCAAAAATCAAAGTTTTACAAAAATAACTCAACATTTTGGCTAGATAATCATATAAATTTGAATTTTAGCTGACAAATGTCCCAACTTAACATACAAACCCTCCAAATTTTAGCAATAAATATCATAAAAGTCTGAATTTTACGCAACATAAGTCAAAGTTATCAAAAATAACTCAACATTTTGGCAATAAGTATTATAACATTGGAATTTTACTCAACAAAAGTCCAATTTTTACAAAAATAACCCAACATTTTGGCTACATAATCATATAAATTGGAATTTTAGCAGACAAATGTCCCAACTTTACAAAAAACTCAACATTTTGGCAATAAATATGATAAAAGTTTAAATTTTACTCAACAAAAGTCAAAGTTTAAAAAAAACAACAACAACATTTTGGCAGGTTAATCATAGAAATTGGAATTTTAGCTGAAAAATTAACCAACTTTACAAAAAAACTCAACATTTTGGCAATACATTTGATAAAAGTTTGAATTTTACTCAACAAAAGTCAAAGTTTTACAAAAAAACTCAACTTTTTGGCAATAAATATGATAAAAGTCTGAATTTTACTCAACATAAGTCAAACTTTTACAAAAATAACTAAACTTTTTGGCTAAATAATCATAGAAATTGGAATTTTAGCTGACAAATGTCCCAACTTTGCAAAAAAACTCAATATTTTGGCAATAAACATGATAAAATTGTGAATTTTACTAAACAAATTGGAGTTTTAGCTGACAAATGTCCCAACTTTACAAAAAATCTCAACATTCTGGCAATAAATATGATAAAATTTTGAATTTTACTCAACAAAAGTCAAAGTTTTACAAAAATAACTCAACATTTTTGCTAGATAATCATAGAAATTGAAATTTGGGCTGACAAATGTCTCAGCTTTACCGAAAAACTCAACACTTTGGCAATAAATATGATACAAGTTGGAATTTTACTCAACAAAAGTCCAAGTTTTACAAAAATAACCCAACATTTTGGCTAGATAATCATATAAATCGGAATTTTAGCTGACAAATGTCCCAACATAACACACAAAACCTCCAAATTTTGGCAATAAATATCATAAAAGTCTGAATTTTACGCAACACAAATCAAAGTTTTACAAAAATAACTACACTTTTTGGCTAGATAATCATATAAATTGGAATTTTAGCTGACAAATGTCCCAACTTTACAAAAAAACTCAATATTTTGTCAATGAATATGATAAAAGTCCGAATTTCATTCCACAAAAGTCAAAGTTTTTCAAAAATAACTCAACATTTTGGCTAGATAATCATAGAAATTGGAATTTTAGCTGACAAAAGTCCCAACTTTACAAAAAACCCTCCAAATGTTGGCAATAAATATGAAAAAAGTCTAAATTTTATTCAAAATAAGTCAATGTTATACAAAAATAACTCAACATTTTGGCAATAAATATGATAAAAGTTGGAATTTTACTCAACAAAAGTCCAAGTTTTACCAAAATAACACAACATTTTGGCTAGATAATCACATAAATTTGAATTTCAGCTGACAAATGTCCCAACTTAACACACAAACCCTCCAAATTTTGGCAATAGATATCATAAAAGTCTGAATTTTACGCAACAAAACTCCAAGTTTTACCAAAATAACACAACATTTTGGCTAGATAATCACATAAATTTGAATTTTAGCTGACAAATGTCCCAACTTAACACACAAACCCTCCAAATTTTGGCAATAAATATCATAAAAGTCTGAATTTTACGCAACATAAGTCAAAGTTTTACAAAAATAACCCAACATTTTGGCTAGATAATCGTATAAATTGGAATTTTAGCTGTCAAATGTCCCAACTTTACAAAAAAAATCAATATTTTGTCAATGAATATGATAATAGTCAGAATTTTTCTCCACAAAAGTCAAAGTTTTTCAAAAATAACTCAACATTTTGGCTAGATAATCGTAGAAATTGGAATTTTAGCTGACAAAAGTCCCAACTTTACAAAAAAAACCTCCAAAATTTGGCAATAAATATGAAAAAAGTCTAAATTTTATTCAACATAAGTCAAAGTTATACAAAAATAACTCAACATTTTGGCAATAAATATGATAAAAGTTGGAATTTTACTCAACAGAAGTCCAAGTTTTACAAAAATAACCCAACATTTTGGCAATAAATATGATAAAAGTTTGAATTTTACTCAACAAAAGTCAAAGTTAAAAACAACAACAACAACAACATTATGGCAAGATAATCATAGAAATTGGAGTTTTGGCTGAAAAATTAACCAACTTTACAAAAAAACAAAATTTTGGCAATAAATTTGATAAAAGTTTGAATTTTACTCAACAAAAGTCAAAGTTTTACAGAAATAACTCAACATTTTGCCTCGATAATCGTAGAAATTGGAATTTTAGCTGACAAATGTCCCAACTTTACAAAAAACTCAATATTTTGTCAATGAATATGGTAAAAGTCAGAATTTTACTCAACAAAAGTCAAAGTTTTGCAGAAATAACTCAACATTTTGCCTCGATAATCATAGAAATTGGAATTTTAGCTGACAAATGTCCCAACTTTACAAAAAACCCTGCAAATTTTGGCAATAAATATGAAAAAAGTCTAAATTTTATTTAACATAAGTCAAAGTTATACAAAAATAACTCAACATTTCTGCAATAAATATGATAAAAGTTGGAATTTTACTCAACAAAAGTCTAAGTTTTACAAAAATAACTCACCATTTTGGCTAGATAACCATAGAAATTGGAATTTTAGCTGACAAATGTCCCAACTTTACAAAAAAAATTAAAATTTTGGCAATAAATATGAAAAAATTCAAAATTTGATTCAACATAAGTCAAAGTTATACAAAAATAACTTAACATTTTTGCAATAAATATGATAAAAATTGAAATTTTACTTAACAAAAGTCCAAGTTTTACAAAAATAACCCAACATTTTGGCGAGATAATCATATAAATTGGAATTTTAGCTGACAAATGTCCCAACTTTACAAAAAAAACTCATTATTTTGTCAATGAATATGATAAAAGTCAGAATTTTACTCAACAAAAGTCAAAGTTTTTCAAAAATAACTCAACATTTTGGCTAGTTAATCATATAAATTGGAATTTTAACTGTCAAATGTCCCAACTTTACAAAAAAAATCAATATTTTGTCAATGAATATGATAATAGTCAGAATTTTTCTCCACAAAAGTCAAAGTTTTTCAAAAATAACTCAACATTTTGGCTAGATAATCGTAGAAATTGGAATTTTAGCTGACAAAAGTCCCAACTTTACAAAAAAACCCTCCAAATTTTGGCAATAAATATGAAAAAAGTCTAAATTTTATTCAACATAAGTCAAAGTTATACAAAAATGACTCAACATTTTGGCAATAAATATGATAAAAGTTGGAATTTTACTCAACAGAAGTCCAAGTTTTACAAAAATAACCCAACATTTTGGCAAGTTAATCATATAAATTGGAATTTTAGCTGACAAATGTCCCAACTTTACAAAAAACTCAACATTTTGGCAATAAATATGATAAAAGTTTGAATTTTACTCAACAAGAGTCAAAGTTAAAAAAAAAAACAGCAACAACAACAACAACATTTTGGCAAGTTAATCATAGAAATTGGAGTTTGGGCTGAAAAATTAACCAACTTTACAAAAAAACAACATTTTGGCAATAAATTTGATAAAAGTTTGAATTTTACTCAACAAAAGTCAAAGTTTTACAGAAATAACTCACCATTTTGCCTCGGTAATCGTAGAAATTGGAATTTTAGCTGACAAATGTCCCAACTTTACAAAAAACCCTCCAAATTTTGGCAATAAATATGAAAAAAGTCTAAATTTTATTTAACATAAGTCAAAGTTATACAAAAATAACTCAACATTTTGGCAATAAATATGATAAAAGTAGGAATTTTACTCAACAAAAGTCTAAGTTTTACAAAAATAACTCACTATTTTGGCTAGATAATCATATAAATTGGAATTTTAGCTGACAAATGTCCCAACTTTACAAAACAAATCTATATTTTGTCAATGAATATGATAAAAGTCAGAATTTTTCTCCACAAAAGTCAAAGTTTTTCAAAAATAACTCAACATTTTGCCTCGATAATCGTAGAAATTGGAATTTTAGCTGACAAAAGTCCCAACTTTATAAAAAAAAACCTCCAAATTTTGGCAATAAATATGAAAAAAGTCTAAATTTTATTCAACATAAGTCAAAGTTATACAAAAATAACTCAACATTTTGGCAATAAATATGATACAATTTGGAATTTTACTCAACAAATGTCCAAGTTTTACAAAAATAACTCACTATTTTGGCTAGATAACCGTAGAAATTGGAATTTTAGCTGACAAATGTCCCAACATTACAAAAAAAATTCAAATTTTGGCAATAAATATGAAAACATTAAAAATTTGATTCAACATAAGTCAAAGTTATACAAAAAAACCTCAAAATTCTTGCAATAAATATGATAAAAATTAAAATTTTACTCAACAAAAGTCCAAGTTTTACAAAAATAACCCAACATTTTGGCGAGATAATCATATAAATTAAAATTTTAGCTGACAAATGTCCCAACTTAACACACAAACCCTCCAAATTTCGGCAATACATATCATAAAAGTCTGAATTTTCCGCAACATAAGTCAAAGTTTTACAAAAATAACCCAACATTTGGGCAAATTAATCATATAAATTGGAATTTTAGCTGACAAATGTCCCAACTTTACAAAAAAACTCATTATTTTGTCAATGAATATGATAAAAGTCAGAATTGTACTCAACAAAAGTCAAAGTTTTTCAAAAATAACTCAACATTTTGGCTTGATAATCGTAGAAATTGGAATTTTAGCTGAAAAAAGTCCCAACTTTACAAAAAACCCTCCAAATTTTGGCAACAAATATGAAAAAAGTCTAAATTTTATTCAACATAAGTCAAAGTTATACAAAAATAACTCAACATTTTGGCCATAAATATGATAAAAGTTGGAATTTTACTCAACAAATGTCCAAGTTTTACCAAAATAACCCAACACTTTGGCTAGATAATCATATAAATTGGAATTTTAGCTGACAAATGTCCCAACTTTACAAAAAACTCAATATTTTGTCAATGAATATGGTAAAAGTCCGAATTTTACTCAACAAAAGTCAAAGTTTTACAGAAATAACTCAACATTTTGCCTCGATAATCGTAGAAATTGGAATTTTAGCTGACAAATGTCCCAACTTTACAAAAAACCCTGCAAATTTTGGCAATAAATATGAAAAAAGTCTAAATTTTATTTAACATAAGTCAAAGTTATACAAAAATAACTCAACATTTCTGCAATAAATATGATAAAAGTTGGAATTTTACTCAACAAAAGTCTAAGTTTTACAAAAATAACTCACCATTTTGGCTAGATAACCATAGAAATTGGAATTTTAGCTGACAAATGTCCCAACTTTACAAAAAAAAAATTAAAATTTTGGCAATAAATATGAAAAAATTCAAAATTTGATTCAACATAAGTCAAAGTTATACAAAAATAACTTAACATTTTTGCAATAAATATGATAAAAATTGAAATTTTACTCAACAAAAGTCCAAGTTTTACAAAAATAACCCAACATTT
>NC_084616.1:15641511-15836511 GCF_033978795.1 Nerophis ophidion | reverse complement strand
CTCTGGACCAAAGACGAAAAGAACCATCCGGACTGTTATAGACGCAAAGTTCAAAAGCCAGCATCTGTGATGGTATGTGGGTGTATTAGAGCCCAAGGCATGGGTAACTTACACATCTGTGAAAGCACCATTAATGCTGAAAGGTACATACTGGTTTTGGAGCAACACATGTTGCCATCCAAGCAACGTTATAATGCCCCTGCTTATTTTAGCAAGACAATGCCAAGTCACGTGTTACAACAGCGTGGCTTCATGGTAAAAGAGTGCGGGTACTAGACTGGCCTGCCTGTAGTCCAGACCTGTCTCCATCGAATATCCCAGTTGCACTCGGGGGTCTCTATTCATGTGAATAATAAAATCCCCCATGATAATTATGTAATCTGCAGGAGTCACTACGTCAGGAACAAACTGGGAAAATGTGCTGATATAAGGTCTGACTGAGGCCCAAGGAAACATCCATCCATCTATTTGTTTACTACTTGTCCCTTTCAGGTTTGTGGGATGGAGGGACTGGGTCCTATCCCAGCTGCACTCAAGGGTCTCTATTCAAGTGAACAATATTATTATCTGCATGAGTCACTACGTCAGGAACAAACTCAGAAAATGTGCTGATAAAAGGTCTGACTGAGGCCCAAGGAAGCATCCATCATCCATCCATCCATCCATTTTCTACAGCTTGTCCCTTTCGGGGTCACAGGGTGGGGGGTTGGGGCCTATCTCAGCTGCACTCGGTGGTCTCTATTCATGTGAATAATAAAATCGCACATGATAATTATACTATCTGCATGAATCAGTATGTCAGGAACAAACTGGGAAAATGTGCTGATATAAGGTCTGACTGAGGGCCAAGGAAGCATCCATCCATTTCCTACTGCTTGTCCCATTCGGGGTGCCGGGGTGGGGCGGCTGGGGCCTATCCCAGCTGCACTCAGGGGTCTCTATTCATGTGAATAATAAAATCCCACATGATAATTATGTTATCTGCATGAGTCACTACGTCAGGAACAAACTGTAAAAATGTGCTAATATAAGGTCTGACTGAGACCCAATGAAGCATACATCCAGCCATCCATTTTCTACTGCTTGTCCCTTTCGGGGTCATGGGGTGGAAGGGCTGGGCCTATCCCAGTTGTATTCAGGGGTCCCTATTCATGTTAATAATAAAATCGCACATGATATTTATGTTATCTGCATGAGTCACTACGTCAGGAACAAACTGGGAAAATGTGCTGATATAAGGTCTGACTGAGGCCCAAGGAAGCATACATCCAGCCATCCATTTTCTACTGCTTGTCCCTTTCGGGGTCATGGGGTGGAAGGACTGGGGCCTATCCCAGCTGCACTCAGGGGTCTCTATTCATGTGAATCATAAAATCTCAATGATAATTATGTTATCTGCATGAGTCACTACGTCAGGAACAAACTGGGAAAATGTGCTGATATAAGGTCTGACTGAGGCCCGAGGAAGCATCCATCCATTTCCAACTGCTTGTCCCTTTAGGTTTCGCGGGTCGGAGGGGCTGGGGCCTATCCCAGCTGCACTCAGGGATCTCAATTCATGTGAATAATAAAATCCCGTGATAATTATGTTATCTGCGTGAGTCACTACGTCAGGAACAAACTGGGAAAATGTGCTGATATAAGGTCTGACTGAGGCCCAAGGAAGCATCCATCCATTTTCTACTGCTTGTCCCTTTTGGGGTCACAGGGTGGAAGGGCTGGGGCCTATCCCAGCTGCACTCAGGGTTATCTAGACATGTTAATAATAAAATCCCTCATGATAATTATGTTATCTGCATGAGTCACTACGTCAGGAACAAACTGGGAAAATGTGCTGATATAAGGTCCGACTGAGGCCCAAGGAAGCTTGTCCCTTTCGGGGGTCGCGGGTTGGGGCGGCTGGGGCCTATCCCAACTGCACTCGAGGGTCTCTATCCATGTGAATAATAAAATCCCCCATGATAATTATGTTATCTGCATGAGTCACTACGTCAGGAACAAACTGGGAAAATGTGCTGATATAAGGTCTGACTGGGGCCCAGGGAAGCAGTTGAGTCAAGATAAAGCGCACTCCTTGTCTGCCACCAGCAGAGGCGCTGTTGACTCACTAAAGTGTGTGACGTGCGCTAAGCTACATCTATTCATGCACACTGTTATGATCAATACGTATCGACAATAACGGTACAATATCCACCCATATCGTCCATCCTTGGCGGGATGATGACATCATCGTGAACATCAAAGTGTTTTGCTGGAGTTTCAGCAAGTAGAAAGAACTCACCATGAACCACACACACACTCACACACACACACACACACACTCACATTCCCGGAGGGGGCCGGCACAGATGAGCAGTGGGCGCCCGAGCGTCCCCGAGGAATCGCACCGGCAACTCTTTCATCTGCGCCAACAGATGACGCACGTGCACACGAACACGTGCGCCGAGGGAGGCTTTGAAGTGGCGCCGATGCAGGTAGGTCACAATCCGTCACGCTCACGCACGCCGCCGCCGAGCCTCTGTGTAGCCCAAACACTCCAAAGACCCGTACCAGTGTGTGTGTGCGTGTGCGTGGGTGAGTGTGGTCGGGACTTCCTGTCCGCCGTGTAAATGTCACATATCAATGCTCCATTGTGTCACGCCGTGCACATTGGACATGAGCTCTAGGTGGACCGCCTGCGTCCAGAGACTTCATCTCCCGCTTTCCAGGATTTTTCAACGGGAGGCCTCACTCTGACTTTCTTATCATATGTGACCATGCAGGACCCACAACACCTTTTTACACCGACACACTTTGCAAATGGTTTGTGTGCATGTGTGTGTGTTTTCTTATATTCTTATATTATTAATAAAATCTGAATAAAATACATATGTATATAGAGACATACTGTATTAATTTGAAGTAAATAATGTAGATTAAAAAAACAATTACAAACAAATAAATCAAAAAAATAAACAATGAACTAAAAGCAGTCTTTTTCTCAAAATGTGTCGACTTTTTTTATAGTATTGGGAACAATTTCTCATATTCTTTTGGTGTCTGTAATAGTGCAATATTTTCTCCTCTAATTATTACTTTTTTAATGTAAAATTATTACTTTTTAATGCAATATGGTGACATTTGTCATATGAAATTCAGACTTTTATCACAATATTGCCCATTTTGTTGTTGTTCTTGTAAAACAGTGACATATTTTGAGTAAAATTACGACTTTTGTCATAGTTTTGCCAAGTAAAATATTATTATAACATTGGCACAATTATAAAACTGCGACTTTTGTCAAGTAAAATGACGACTATTTTCATAAAATTGCCAAAAAGTTCAGCATTTTTTGTACAATTGCTTTTGTCATTGAGTAAAATCCCAACATTTATCATAATATTGCACACATGTTCAGTTTTTCTTGTAAAATTTTGACATTTTTTTGTGTAAAATTGTGAGTTTTTTCATAGTTTTGCCAAGTAAAATTCTGGATATTATTATGACATTGGCAAAATTATAAAGTTGTGACTTTTATCGAGTAAAATTATGACTATTTTCATAAAATTGCCAAAATGTTAAGCTTTTTTTTGTACAATTGCAATTGTTATTGAGAAAATGCCAACTTTTATCATAATATTGCACAAATATTCAGATTTTCTTGTAAAACTTTGACATTTTTTGTGTAAAATTATGACTTTTTTCATAGTTTTGCCAAGTAAAATTCTGGATATTATTATAATTTTGCCAAAATTATAAAATTGTGACTTTTGTCGAGTAAAGTTACCACTTTTTTCATAAAATGGCCAAAATGTTAAACTTTTCTTATGAAATTGTGACCATTATTGAGTAAAATCCCAACTTATATCATAATATTGCACAACTATTCAGTTTTTCTTGTAAAATTTTGACTTGCGTTGAGTAAAATAATGACTTTTACTATAATAAAGCCAAAATTCTAAGTTTTTCTTGTGAAATTGTGACCGTTTTCTTGTGAAAATCCAACTCATTTTTCACAACAAGCTTTTGTATATTGTGCTCCCCCTCTGGTCAAAATATATAATAACAAGTGAAGTGAAGTGAAGTGAATTATATTTATATAGCGCTTTTTCTCTAGTGACTCAAAGCGCTTTACATAGTGAAACCCAATATCTAAGTTACATTCAAACCAGTGTGGGTGGCACTGGGAGCAGGTGGGTAAAGTGTCTTGCCCAAGGACACAATGGCAGTGACTAGGATGGCAGAAGCGGGAATCGAACCTGCAACCCTCAAGTTGCTGGCACAGCCACTCTACCAACCGAGCTAAACCGCCCAAGTGTGTGTAAAAATGTGAAGAGCTCCCCCTCTGGTCAACATATGAAATAAAAAATGAAATTGAAATGCGCCCCCTGTGCCTGAAATAATAAATAAAATAAAATAAATATGTATATAGAGGCATACTGTAATAACTTGAAGTAAATAATGAAGATTAAAAAACAATTACAAACAAAAAAAATACAATAAAAAATAATGAACTAAAAGCTGTCTTTTTCTCACAATGTGTCAACTTTTTTTAATAAAATTGGGAACAATTTCTCATATTCTTTTGGTGTCTGTAATATTGCAATATTTTCTCGTCAAATTATTCCTTTTTTTAAGTAAAATTATTACTTTTTACTGCAAAATGGTGACATTTGTCATATGAAATTCAGACTTTCATCACAATATTGCCAATTTTTGTGTAAAATTATGACTTTTTTCATAGTTTTGCTAAGCAAAATTCTGAATATTATTACAACATTGCCAAAATGTTTACGTTTTCTTATAAAATTGTGATTTGTGTCAAGTAAAATTACGACTCTTTGTAAAATTGCCAAAATGTTAAGCTTTTCTTGTAAAATTGCGATTGTTATTGAGTAAAATCCCAACTTTTATCATAACATTGCACAAATGTTAAGTTTTTCTTGCAAAATTTTGACTTGCGTTGCGTAAAATTATGACTTTTATAATAATACTGCCAAAATTTTAAAGTTTTTCTTGTGAAAATCCAACTCATTTTTCACAACAAGCTTTTGTATATTGTGCTCCCCCTCTGGCCAACATATGTAATAACAAGTGTGTGTAAGAAATTGAAATACGCCCCCATTGGCCAAAATTAATAAAATAAAAAGAAAAAATATTTATATAGAGATATACTATACTAACTTGAAGTAAATAATGAAGATTAAAAAACAATTACAAACAAAAAATTCAAAAAATAAATGAAATGAAAGAAGTCTTTTTCTCACAATGTGTCGACTGTGGAATCTGTGGTGGACTCTCCTATTTCTGGGGCTGAGGTCGCTGAGGTAGTTAAAAAGCTCCTTAGTGGCAAGGCCCCAGGGGTGGACGAGATCCGCCCGGAGTTCCTTAAGGCTCTGGATGCTGTGGGGCTGTCTTGGTTGACAAGACTTTGCAGCATCGCGTGGACATCGGGGGCGGTACCTCTGGATTGGCAGACCGGGGTGGTGGTTCCTCTCTTTAAGAAGGGGGACCGGAGGGTGTGTTCCAACTATCGTGGGATCACACTCCTCAGCCTTCCCGGTAAGGTTTATTCAGGTGTACTGGAGAGGAGGCTACGTCGGATAGTCGAACCTCGGATTCAGGAGGAACAGTGTGGTTTTCGTCCTGGTCGTGGAACTGTGGACCAGCTCTATACTCTCGGCAGGGTTCTTGAGGGTGCATGGGAGTTTGACCAACCAGTCTACATGTGCTTTGTGGACTTGGAGAAGGCATTCGACCGTGTCGCTCGGGAAGTCCTGTGGGGAGTGCTCAGAGAGTATGGGGTATCGGACTGTCTTATTGTGGCGGTCCGTTCCCTGTACGATCAGTGCCAGAGCTTGGTCCGCATTGCCGGCAGTAAGTCGAACACATTTCCAGTGAGGGTTGGACTCCGCCAAGGCTGTCCTTTGTCACCGATTCTGTTCATAACTTTTATGGACAGAATTTCTAGGCGCAGCCAAGGCGTTGAGGGGTTCCGGTTTGGTAACCGCAGGATTAGGTCTCTGCTTTTTGCAGATGATGTGGTCCTGATGGCTTCATCTGACCGGGATCTTCAGCTCTCGCTGGATCGGTTCGCAGCCGAGTGTGAAGCGACCGGAATGAGAATCAGCACCTCCAAGTCCGAGTCCATGGTTCTCGCCCGGAAAAGGGTGGAGTGCCATCTCCGGGTTGAGGAGGAGACCCTGCCCCAAGTGGAGGAGTTCAAGTACCTAGGAGTCTTGTTCACGAGTGAGGGAAGAGTGGATCGTGAGATCGACAGGCGGATCGGTGCGGCGTCTTCAGTAATGCGGACGTTGTACCGGTCCGTTGTGGTGAAGAAGGAGCTGAGCCGGAAGGCAAAGCTCTCAATTTACCGGTCGATCTACGTTCCCATCCTCACCTATGGTCATGAGCTTTGGGTCATGACCGAAATGATAAGATCACGGGTACAAGCGGCCGAAATGAGTTTCCTCCGCCGGGTGGCGGGGCTCTCCCTTAGAGATAGGGTGAGAAGCTCTGCCATCCGGGAGGAACTCAAAGTAAAGCCGCTGCTCCTTCACATCGAGAGGAGCCAGAGGAGGTGGTTCGGGCATCTGGTCAGGATGCCACCCGAACGCCTCCCTAGGGAGGTGTTTAGGGCACGTCCAACCGGTAGGAGGCCACGGGGAAGACCCAGGACACGTTGGGAAGACTATGTCTCCCGGCTGGCCTGGGAACGCCTCGGGATCCCCCGGGAAGAGCTAGACGAAGTGGCTGGGGAGAGGGAAGTCTGGGTTTCCCTGCTTAGGCTGTTGCCCCCGCGACCCGACCTCGGATAAGCGGAAGATGATGGATGGTGTCGACTGTTCTCTTATAAAATTTGGAACAATTTCTCATATTTTTTCTGTTTCTGTAATATTTCAATATGTTCTAGTAAAATTATTACTTTTTTATGTAAAATACCTTTTTTTATGTAAAATTATTACTGTTTACTGCAAAATGGTGACATTTGTCATACATAATTCTGACATCACAATATTGCCCATTTTTTGTTGTTCTTGTAAAACAGTGACATTTTTGGAGTAAAATTATGACTTTTGTCATAGTTTTGTCAGGTAAAATTTCCAATTATTGCCAAAATTTTTAAGTTTTCTCACAAAATTGTTACTTTTGTCGAGTAAAATTACGACAATTTTCGTAAAATTGCCAAAATGTTAAGCTTTTCCTGTAAAATTGCGATTGTTATTAAGCAAAATTACAACTTTTATTATAATTTTGCACAAATGTTCAGTTTTTCGTGGAACATTTTGACTTGCATTGAGTAAAATGACAACTTTTATTATAACGTGAAATTGTGACCTTTTTCTGTTGAAATTCCAACTCAATTTTCACAACAAGCTTTTTTATATTTGCATAGTATGTATATATTATTAATGTTGTGAATACACATCTTTATATATCTAGAAAGGGTGGTCATAAATAAGCTTTTTTTCAGGTCTCAAGAAGGTAAGAAATACAAGAATGTGTGTGTGAGATGAATGACCATCACAAAGACGGAGGACCAGTAATTAGTGTATGTCCAGAAACAACACCTGCGTATGTATGTGCACATACATAATACATGTGACAAGATGTCCCCCAGAGCGTACACACACACACACTCTTGTATTTCTTTAGCTGCTGTCTTGTTTCATCACATATTGCTGCCTTTGCACCGGTCAATGTTTACTTTTGTATTCACATTAAATCAAACAAAAAAAAACCCGACTTTGGAGCAATGTTCACGGACTCTAGTATTTGGCTCTCTGTTAGATGCGATGGTTTTCCCTATTGGGACCATGATTTCGGTCCTAACTTGTTCACACCTCCTCATATGGAAGCTACTTTACCTGGTTGAACACACACACACACACACACACACACACACGCTCTTGTATTTCGTACCTTCTTGAGACCTGAGAAAAAAAGCCCACCTCTTTAGGACCACCCTTTCTAGATATATAAATATGTGTATTTACAACATTAATAAAATATACATACTATGTAGATATAAAAAACCTTGTTGTGAAAAATGAGTTGGAATTTCAACAGAAAAAGGTTACAATTTCAAAACAAAAACTGAGAATTTTGGCAGTATTATAATAAAAGTTGTCATTTTACTCAACGCAAGTCAAAATTTTACAAGAAAAACTGAACATCTGTGCAATATTATGATAAAAGTTGGAATTTTACTCAATAACAGTCGCAATTTTACAAGGAAAAGCTTAAAAGGTTTGGCAATTTTATGAAAACAGTCGAATTTTTACTCGACAAAAGTCACAATTTTATAAGAAAGGTTTAAAATGTTGGCAATATTATAATAATAATCGGAATTTTACTTGGCAAAATGATGAGAAAAGTCATAAGTTTACTCCAAAAATGTCACTCTTTTAAAACAACAACAACATTGGCAATTTTGTAATAAAAGGTCGGAATTTTATACGACACATGTCACAGTTTTGCATTAAAAAGCAATAATTTTGCATTAAAAAAAGTAATAATTTTACGAGAAAATATTGCAACATTACAGAAACAGAAAGAATATGAGAAATTGTTCTCAATTTTATAAGAAAGAAGTCGACACATTGTGAGTAAACGACTGCTTTTAGTTTATTTTTTATATTTTATTTTTGTTTTGTTTGTAATGGGTTTTTAATCTTCATTATTTACTTCACGTTATTACAGTATGTCTCTATATACATATTTATTTATTTTTTTAGTAATTTTGGCCAAAGGGTACGCATTTCAATTTCTTGCACACACTTGTTATTTCATATGTTGACCAGAGGAGGAGCACTTTTAAAAGCGACACACAGTCAATTTGTAAAATGACGACTTTTATTATAAAACTGTCCTTTTTGGGACCACCCTCATTTTGATAGATGTCACCACCAGAAATGCAAATCAGATCTCTATTTTTTGTTTTTTTGTAATTTGCTTAAGGCCGATGCCAAAGGAGTCACGGACCACAGGTGGCCCCTGTGCCGCACTTTGGGCAACCCAGCTGTAAGCTAACTGATAATGGCCACTATAGTCGTAGTACCGTCGTGTATTTGTACATCCTAGGGTCACATATGGGACGCGGGTTGTCTTACGTCAGAACCGGAAATCGTAAAATCAGTTGTTCACCTGGCGAGTTTTTTTCGGGGATGAATAGGGAAGCCGTTCTTTAGCTGCCGTTTTGTTTTATCACATATTTCTGCCTTTGCACTGGTCAATGTTTACTTTTGTATGTGCATTAAATAAAAATAAAATAAAAATCCTGACTTTGGAGCAATGTTCACAGACTCTAGTATTTGGCTCTCTATTAGATGCGATGGTTTTCCCTATTGGGACCATGATTTCGGTCCTAACTTGTTCACACCTCCTCATATGGAAGCTACTTTACCTGGTTGATGTCTCAAGAAATGTAGAAATACAAGAACACACACACACACATACATATATACACACACACACACACACACACACACACACACACACACACACACACCGATGAAGGAATGAGTGAGTAAAGTTGAGTTAAACAGATGGTTAGCAGATTGTATCATAATATAATCACACACACACACACACACACACACACACACACACACACACACAGGTTAGGGTGAACTTCCTGTCATGTGTCCGTCTGTTGAGTGAAGACAACATGAGGATAATCAACATAAACTGAGTCGGGGTCATCTTCAAGATGCCCCTGGGCATATGTGTGTGTGTCTGTGTGTGTGTGTGTGTGTGTGTGTGTGTGTGCGTGTGTGTGTGTGTGCGTGTTAAGGAGGCGCAGTAATCTGAAGGCGCACTAAAACCTGCAGATTAGTCAAATGCATGTTGTTAACCTGAATAAACTCACTATGTGAGGTCATCATATATGGGGGGTGGGGTTTGGGGTGAGGTCAACAGGTGAAAATGACGTCAACCCTCAAAAACAAGGTATACACACACACACACGCACACACACACACATTCCAGGTTTTCCGGGACATTTTTCTAATTCAAAATGAATTGGCCATTGTTCAAACTTTCACCATTTCCACATTTTTCAGCCGATTCGAACCATTCCACCTTCAACATATTCCACCCATCCTGGAAAGTCAAGCTTCTCTTTTTCCAAGTACAAAAAAAATCCAGGATTTTCCGGAATTCCTGGTATTCCAAAGCCCTATTTCAAACAATTTTTCTGGTGACTACTCCTTCCACAATTTTCAACGCGTTTCTACCGTTTCACCGTCACAACATTCCTCTTAATCAAGACAAAAAAAATGAGTTGTTTTTTTAAATTGAAAAATTCCTGGTTTTCCCAAAAATTCCAGGAATGCCGTTTCTCAATTAAACATGTTACGACTTCAACATTTCTCCACTGATTTGACCAATTCCAAAACCAACCATTTCAACTCATTCAGACCATTCAAGTTTTTAACCATTTTCCCAAAAATTCCCGCTTTTCCAAAATTCCCATTTTTGACTACATTTTTTAACGCCACCCTCAAAACAGTCCTCTTAATTAGGACAAATAAACAAATGTTTTTTTTTTAACTGTAAAATTTCCCGGTCTTCCCAAATTTCCAGGAAGTTCTCATTGAAGTGAATGGGCCATTTTTCCTAGTTGCACAAATCCCACATTTTTCAACCGATTCAAACCATTCCACCTTCAACATATTCCACCATTGTGGAAATTCAAACTTCTTTTTTTTCCAGGATTTTCCAGAATTCCTGGTTTTCCAAAGCCCTATTCCCACCGTTTTTTCTGGTGACTACTCCTTCCACATTTTTTAACGCATTTTTACCGTTTCACCGTCACAACATTCCTCTTAATCAAGACAAAAAAATTAGTCGTTTTTCGAAATGGAAAAATTCCTGGTTTTCCCAAAAATTCCAGGAATTCCGTAATGCCGTTTCTCAATTAAACATGTTACGACTTCAACATTTCTCCACCGATTTGACCGATTCCAACACCAACCATTTCAACTGATTCAGACCATTCAATTTTTTTTTACCATTTTCCAAAAAATTCCCGCTTTTTTTTCTGAAATTCCCATTTTTGACTACTCCTTCTACATTTTTTACGCATTTTTACCGTTCCACCATCAAAACATTCCTCTTCATTAGGACAAAAAAACTAAGTTGTTTTTTTTTTAAACTGGAAAAGTTCCCAGTTTTCCCAAATTTCCAGGAATTCCCCATTGAAATGAATGGGACATTTTTCCAAGTAGCACAATTCCCACATTTTTCAACCTATTCAAACCATTCCACCTTCAACATATTTCACCCATCCTGGGGATTCAAACTTCTCTTTTTCCAAGTTCAAAAAATTCCAGGATTTTCCAGAATTCCTGGTATTCCAAAGCCCTATTCCCACCCTTTTTTCTGGTGACAACTCCTTCCACATTTTTCAACGCATTTCTACCGTTCCACCGTCACAACATTCCTCTTAATCAAGACAAAAGAATGAGTTGTTTTGCAAACTGGAAAAATTCCAGGTTTTCCCAAAAATTCCAGGAATTACGTAATACTTTTTGTCAATTCAACATGTTGCTACTTCAACATTTTGCCACTGATTTTACCAATTTCAACACAAACCATTTCAACTCATTCAGACCATTCAAGTTTTAACCATTTTCCCCAAAATTTCCGCTTTTCCGAAATTCCCATTTTTGACTACATTTTTTAACTCTTTTCAACCGTTCCACCCTCAAAATATTCCTCTTAATTAGGACAAAAATAACTACTGTTTTTTTTTTTAACTGGAAAATTTCCCGGTTTTCCCAAATTTCCAGGAAGTTCTCATTGAAGTGAATAGTCCGAATCGCTCTTGCTGCTGGTGGCATACAGCATGATTATAAACAATGTGAGGATGGGAGGAGCCCTACAACCCGTGACATCATGCGCACATCATCTGCTACTTCCGGTACAGGCAAGGCTTTTTTATTAACGACCGAAAGTTGCAAACTTTATCGTGAATGTTCTCTACTAAATCCTTTCAGCAAAAATATGGCAATATCGCGAAATGATCAAGTATGACACATAGAATGGACCTGCTATCCCCGTTTAAATAAGAACATCTCATTTCAGTAGGCCTTTAACGGCCAACTGAAATGAGATTTTCTAACAGAAAAGCCCTGCCTTTACCGCAAGTCGCAGACGATGACGTCACATGTTGATGGCTCCTCACAAATTCACATTGTTTTTAATGGGAGCCTCCAACAAAAACAGCTATTCGGACCGAAAAAACGACAATTTCCCCATTAATTTGAGTGAGGATGGAAGATTTGTGTTTGAGGATATTAATAGCGACGGACTAGAAAAAACAAATTGGGACAGATTCAGATGTTTTTAGACACATTTACTAGGATAATTCTGGGAAATCCCTTATCTGCTTATTGTGTTGCTAGTGTTTTAGTGAGATTAACAGTACCTGATAGTCGGAGGGATGTGTCCATGGGTGTCTTGACCCAAATGTCTCAGGGAAGTCGACGGCAGCTTTATGGACGGCGCAAGCCCAGCTGATCTCCGGTAAGAAGCGACTTTTTACCACAATTTTCTCACCGAAACCTGCTGGTTGACATTCGGTCGGGATCCATGTTCGCTTGACCGCAGTGATCCATAGGAAAGCTTCACCTCCGGGAATTTTAAACAAGGAATCACCGTGTGTTTGTGTGGCTAAAAGCTAAAGCTTCCCAACTCCATCTTTCTACTTTGACTTCTCCAATATTAATTGAACAAATTGCAAATGATTCAGCAACACAGATCTCCAAAATACTGTGTAATTATGCCGTTAAAGAAGACGACTTTTAGCTGTGTGTGTGTGCAGCACTTATATTTCCTAACAGTCCATGACGTCACGTGTACACGTCATCATTACACAACGTTTTCAAGAAGAAAATCCCGGGAAATTTAAAATTGCAATTTAGTAAACTAAAAAGGCCGTATTGGCATGTGTTGCAATGTTAATATTTCATCATTGATATACAAACTATCAGACTGCGTGGTGGGTAGTAGTGGGTTTCAGTAGGCCTTTAATAACTTTAATAAATACAGTTTTGGTCAATTGACTTAGTTGTGATTTCCCTCTCTGCATGAAAGTTTAAAAGTAGCATATCTTAATGCAGTATGAAGAAGAATGTTTTAATGTAGACACATAGAATCATCATACTGCTGTGGTTATATGCATCAAGTGTTCATTCAAGGGTAAGGCAAAATATCGTAATACATATCGTATATCGCGATATGGCCTAAAAATATCGCGATATTTTTAAAAAAGGCAATATCGCCCAGCCCTAACTGAACATTCAAACTATTCTGACATTCATACTACATTTTGTCAGCATTTCACTTCAACTTCACACGCAATTCCGCCAGCCCGGAGGAAGGATGAAAACAACTGAAATATTCTTGATTGCCAGCCTGGAGGAAGGATGAAAACAACTGAAATATTCTTGATTGCTAAAACAAAGTAGATGCGGGAAATATCGCTTAAAGGGGAACATTTGGCGAATTAAACGCCTTTCTGTTTATCGGTCTTTTTGCGATGACGTCAGAATGTGACGTCACCGAGGTAATACGGACGCCATTTTCATTTTCAACACATTACAAACACTGGGTCTCAGCTCTGTTATTTTTGACTATTTTTTGGAACCTTGGAGACATCATGCCTCGTCGGTGTGTTGTCGGAGGGTGTAACAACACTAACAGGGAGGGATTCAAGTTGCACCACTGGCCCGAAGATGTGAAAGTGTCTGCCGCCAGACCCCCATTGAATGTGCCAAAGTGTCTCCACATTTTACCGGCGATGACAGACATGGCACAGAGATGTATGGATAACCTGCAGATGCATTTGCAACGATAAAGTCAACTAAATCACATAGGTGAGTTTTGTTGATGTTGTTGACTTATGTGCTAATCAGACATATTTGGTCGCGGCGTGACTGCCAGCTAATCGATGCTAACATGCTATGCTAATCAATGCTAACATGCTATTTACCGGCGATGCTGAAGCAGACATGGCACAGAGATGTATGGATAACCTGCAGATGCATTTGCAACGATAAAGTCAACGAAATCACAAAGGTGAGTTTTGTTGATGTTGACTGCCAGCTAATCGATGCTAACATGCTACGCTAATCGATGCTAACATGTTATTTACCGCCGGTGCTAAAGCAGACATGGCACAGAGATGTCTGGATAACCTGCAAATGCATTTGCAACTATATTACGTTTCCTTCCACCCACATTTAATGCGAAAAAATCACTTACAAATCGACAGATTTAAGTTGCTCCAGTGTCACAAGATGCCAAAGTCCTGATCGTTTGGTCCGCACATTTTACCGGTGATGCTAACGCAGCTATTCGGCCATGCTATGGCTACGAATAGCGTCAATAGCTATTCGCTCAATAGTTTAAGTTTCTTCTTCAATACTTTCAATCTCCAACCATCCGTTTCAATACATGCGTAATCTGTTGAATCGCTTAAGCCGCTGAAATCCGAGTCTGAATCCGAGCTAATGTCGCTATATCTTGCTGTGGTATTCGCCATTGATTGTTTGTATTGGCAGCACTGTATGACGTCACAGGGAAATGAACAGTGTCTTGGCAGAGAGCGAAAAAAAGACACTTTAAAGCTTTTTTTAGGGATATTCCGGGACCGGTAAAATTTTGAAAAAAACTTCAAAAAATACAACAAGCCACTGGGAACTGATTTTTATTATTTTTAACCCTTTTGAAATTGTGATAATGTTCCCCTTTAAAGGAAGATATGAAATTGCTACAGTGAAATACCAACAAAAAAAGAGAAAAAGCCACCAAAATAAGAGTGCAAGACAAGACGTAAAACACTACACACAGGAAAACTGCAAAAAAGTGAAAATAAGTCATGATGTGATTTGACAGGTGGTGACAGTACACCTACTTTGAGACAAGAGCTATAGTGATGCATGCTTGCTTATGCTTTAAGGCCTGGGTGTCAAACTCTGGCCCACCATGTAATTTAATTTGGCCCTTGAAGCAATATCAATTTATCATTAGAGCTGGCCCGGCGGTGTTATACAGCGTCGGTGCCGCTCTAACACCGCATTCACCGCTAATACTCATAATTGCCAACCCTCCTAATTTTCCCGGTAGACTCCCGAAGTTCAGTGCCCCTCCCGAAAATCTCCCGGGGCAACCATTCTCGCGAATTTATACCGATTTCCACCTGGACAACTATATTGGGGGGGTGCATTTAAGGCACTGCCTTTAGCGTTCTCTACAACCTGTCGTCACTTCCGCTTTTCCTCCATACTAACAGCGTGTCACATAATATTTGTGGCTTTTACACACACGCACAAGTGAATGCAAGGCATACTTGGTCAACAGCCATACAGGTCACCCTGAGGGTGGCCGTATAAACAACTTTAGCACTGTTACAAATATGTGCCACACTGTGAACCCACACCAAACAAGAATGACAAACACATTCCGGGTGAACATCTGCACCGTAACACAACAGAACAAATACCCAGAACCCCTTGCAGCACTAACTCTTCCGGGAAACTTCCAGCAAACTGAGCAATAATTATCGTTTTATTCATGCATCTTCTCTTGCTACTTCAAGGCTTGAATGTTTGGTTCATTCATTATTGTTATTGTATTTTCAAATGTTTTATTAGCCTGTACAAAAAAAATAGATTTTTACCTCAGAAGATTGCAAATAGAAAAAAAGGCATAACATTTTTATTTATATTTTATTTGATATGTCATTGATATTTTTTTAATTATTATTATTTGAAACTGGATTTTGCATGTCACTAAAGTTATATAAGCCTTGCTTGTTCAATATTTAATGCAAAACTTGTTTGGGTCCCTATTAAAAGGTTAATTTGTTCAACCTCGGCCCACGGCTTTGTTCGGTTTAAAAATTTGACCCACTCTGTATTGGAGTTTGACACCCCTGCTTTAAGGTCCATCTATCCATCCATTTTCTACCGCTTATTCCCTTTTTGGGGTCGCGGGGGGCGCTGGCGCCTATCTCAGCTACAATCGGGCGGAAGGCGGGGTACACCCTGGACAAGTCGCCACCTCATCGCTGTGCTTTAAGGTCATATCCAACAATTGCGAGAACCACATTTTACTGTTAAGTGAGTTTCAATTTTAAATCATTTCTGCTGGTGGCGTGCCTCCGCATTTTTTCAACGCAAAAAATGTACCTCGGCTCAAAAAAGGTTGAAAAACACTGGGCTAGGGTTTGAATTCATATCCAACAATTGCGAGAATTACTTTTTTATCGTCAAGATCCGCTGCTGAGTTAATTTTTTTTCATGTTTTCTGCTGGTGGTGAGCCTCGGGATTTTTTCAATGAAAAAAAATGTGCTTTGGCTCAAAAAAGGAGGCTCCAGGAATTGCCGCTTTCAGTTCCATATAATGTACTTATTGTTTCATAAGTACATTCACGCCTTTCGTGACCCGAACCAAGAGAGTGACATCGCCTGTCAATCATCACTTGCTGACTTCCGGTGCGCATGCACGGTGCTGGAATGTTAGTTATTCCGAGCCGTCCGACCAGGATAGGCTCGGGAACCATACTGGCCAACCCTCCCGGATTTTCCGGGAGACTCCCGAAATTCAGCGCCTCTCCCGAAAACCTCCCGGGACAAATTTTCTCCCGAAAATCTCCCGAAATTCAGGCGGAGCTGGAGGCCACGCCCATTCCAGCTCCATGAGAACCTGACTCAATGTTGTCACCCTCTTAAACAGGACAATACTGCCATCTACTGTACGTAGAATAGAATAGAATGTAAATATATTCTACATATATTCTACATTTAAGTGCAGTCAAGGAACATGCATTAGGGAGTCTGTTCTGAAGCCCACAGTAAAGAGATGTAACTTCATCACGTCGTCTGGTTATTGACTCCAACCCAATATATTACACCGTCGACGAGCAAAATTAAGAAATACGCTTGCAAGTTCCAGAACGATTGGAAATAATAATTTCAGTTCATCCAGGAGAGTTGGAAGGGGAAGGGGTATGTTGCCTGTAAATTTTGTAGAACAGACTTCTCCATTGAAAACAATGAACGGATATTCAGTCATGAACGGTCAGCGAAGCACAAAGCGTCCACAGCGCAGCATCGTTCACAACCCAGTATTATGGGCCACCTTGCAAAATGGAGACTCGATGGTGTAACTTATGCTGAGACAAAGATGGCTATGCTGATAGCTGGAAGCAACATCCCGTTCTCATTTGCGGATGTCTACAACAAATCCGTGAAGGATATGTTCCTGGATTCGGAGATGGCTCGCCAATACGCAAGTGGCAGAACAAAGATTACTCAAATAGTGAAAGGTAAGTGTTGTTGTTGTTTTTTTTTGTAACCAGCAAGCACAGTACAGTAAGTAGAACAACTGTGTTTTTATTACTGTGTATTTGATAGGTGCCGTCGGAAATTAAACTATTTATTTTATTTATATATATATATATATATATATATATATATATATTATATATATATATATATATATATATATATATATATAATAAAAAATACATATACAGTATATAGCTAGAATTCACTGAAAGTCAAGTATGTCATACATATATAAGTATATGTATATATATGTATATATACACACACACATATATACATATATATATATACATATATATATATATATATATATATATATATATATATATATATATGGGCTTCACGGTGGAAGAGGGGTTAGTGCGTCTGCCTCACAATACAAAGGTCCTGCAGTCCTGGGTTCAAACCCAGGCTCGGGATCTTTCTGTGTGTGGAGTTTGCATGTTCTCCCCGTGAATGCGTGGGTTCCCTCCGGGTACTCCGGCTTCCTCCCACTTCCAAAGACATGCACCTGGGGATAGGTTGATTGGCAACACTAAATTGGCCCGCCCTAGTGTGTGAATGTGAGTGTGAATGTTGTCTGTCTATCTGTGTTGGCCCTGCGATGAAGTAGCGACTTGTCCAGGGTGTACCCCGCCTTCCGCCCGATTGTAGCTGAGGTAGGCGCCGGCGCCCCCAAAAAAGGGAATAAGCGGTAGAAAAAAAATAAATATATACCGTATTTCCTTGAATTGCCGCAGGGTATAAGGTATGCGCCTGCCTTGAATTACTGCCGGGTCGAACTCGCTTTGCAAAAAAATTAATATTACTGCCCGGTCAAACTCGTGATGTCACGAGTGACACGTCCCCTGTCTACCTCCTGGTACCCCAGCACCTCCAAAACCCTCAAATCTAGACTCCAAACGTCCCAGAATAAGCTAGTCCGGTTACTTTTAGACCTCCACCCCAGATCACACCTCAATCCAACCCACTTCTCCAAAGTGGGCTGGCTCAGGGTGGAGGACAGAGTAAAACAACTTGCACTGAGCCTAGTCTATAAAATCCGCTACACCTCCTTGATACCGAAGTACATGTCAAATGACTTCCTTAACGTAAATGACCGCCATAACCACAACACCAGGGGGAGCTCCACAAACCACGTTAAACCCAGATTTCGATCTAACAAAGGTCTTAACTCATTCTCTTTCTATGCCACATCAATGTGGAATGCACTCCCAACAGGTATAAAAGTAAGTGCATCCCTATATTCCTTCAAAACCGCTCTAAAACAACACCTCCAGGCAACTTCAACACTTTACTAATACCCTCCTCCATTCACATCCCATCTCCCCAGATTATAAACAACTCAAATGTACTTCTAATGTATATACTTGTTCTTATGCTATCTGTACTCACTATGTTCTCTGCTGGCTGTACATATCCTACTAAATAAGACCTACACTGTTTCAATGTCCACATTTCTCTGTTGATGCAATTGTTGATGACTGAAGTTCTGATATCAACCAAAGCTCCTCATCCCACCCCCCGGATTGTAAATAATGTAAATAATTCAATGTACATACTATGATGATTAACTTGTGTGATGACTGTATTATGTTGATAGTATATATTTGTACCATGAATTGATTAACGTGGACCCCGACTTAAACAAGTTGAAAAACTTATTCGGGTGTTACCATTTAGTGGTCAATTGTACGGAATATGTACTGAACTGTGCAATCTACTAATAAAAGTATCAATCAAATCAAATCAATCAATCATTTTCAAAATGGAGGAGGCTGATTTCAATACCGGTAGTTTGAAATCGCATAAAGGGAAGAAGATTAAAAGCTATTCAGTAGGATTTAAGGTCCAAGCTTACATCACACTCAAATTTTTACTGCATGCCTTTGGTGAGTGCCGGCGTGAGAAGAGGTTTTAAAATAATTGGCGCATGCTTACTTTTACCGCATGCCTTTGGTAAGCGCAGGAGTGAGAAGAGGTTTTAAATTAATTAGCGCCCTGGCGGCAATTCAAGGAAATATGGTAATGTTCTAATTGTTTCATAAGTACGCTTTTCGCGACCCGCACCAAGAGTGTGACATCACCTGTCAATCATCACTTGCAGACTTCCGGTGCGCGCGCACGGTGCTGGAATGTCAGCTATTCCGAGCGCAGCTGACAAACTCTGGAACCCCTCCGAAATAACTCAATTGGACTCGGAACCAACACAAAAGAAACGGGGTCCCAAGTGCATCGGACTCCGGAGCGAAAATGCCCACTTTTAGAAGCGGGCGCTCCCAACCCGCCTGGGCGCCTGTTCGAACCTGAAAGGGGACAAAACGCCCGGAGGACGCTCGCCTTCGGCGCCAATGAACGCGCTTGTCGAGCCGAAGCAGCCGCACTCGGGCGTCGTTCGCGGGGACCCACTCGTGTCCTCGGCGTGGGGCCGCTGGAACGTGATAACAAAGAGCGAACCCTAAATGACGACGTTTCTACACGGAGTCTGGCGCCAGACACACAAATATGGGCGAGCGCACCTTCCTGGCTTCTTTCCGGCGGCGGCTACTGTTGCTGTTGTTGTCGGACGAAAGTTGGACGACAAAAACAAACAACCATGAAGAAAAGACAAGTCAACTCACCTGAGGTGGCGGTGCGTGAGAGAAACTTCCAGAGCGCCCCGCGAGTGAAACCGTCACGACCAGCGAGAAGAGCCGCACAACAGGTCCGCTGAGACCCTGCCCCGCCCGCCTGAGCTGCGTCGGCACGCTAATCTGACGCTCCTGTGGTACCAAACTACTGTACCGCAACCACATACTTTTTACACGCTACAATATTACAATACTTTATGTACATGTACAACTGAAAATATTACATATATTTCACACTTACAATACTACATACAGTATTTCTTTGCATCCCACTCTTTGACCACATAATATGTATTTAAAGGCCTACTGAAACCCACTACTACCGACCACGCAGTCTGATAGTTTATATATCAATGATGAAATATTAACATTGCAACACATGCCAATACGGCCTTTTTAGTTTACTAAATTGCAATTTAAAATTTCGCGCAGAAGTATCATGCTAAAATGTCGTGCAGGCGACGTTTTGGTCCAGCACCGTTCACAGCTATAAGTCGTCTCTTTTCATCGCATAATTCCACAGTATTCTGGACTCCTGTGTTGCTGAATCTTTTGCAAATTGTTCAATTAATAATGGAGACGTCAAAGAAGAAAGATGTACAGTGGGGCCGTTCCTTTACCACTTTTGACGTGTGTTTGAAGTCATTGTCCTGTAGAACTAGTACTACTGTGTGTAAAAATAGTACTAGCATTTAATAAATGTACTAAAGAAGTACTAATGTATGTAGTACTATTACTAGTATTGACATATGTAGTACTATTGTGAAGTGTACTTGTGTGTGTAATACTGGTGTAGGTAGTATTCATGTAAATAGTAAATATTTAACACGTTTTTGTGTGTTGTGTCTCAGGTGAGTCTGGGTGGGGGGGTGGGGGGATAAGCTCCGCCCACCAACCTTGGCTGTCAATCAGCACCACAAAGACTTGTCAACAAGTTTTATTTTGAAAAGCATTACACAAAAATACATCTGTGCTATTGTTGAGCTAACTCAGTGGTTCTCCATTCTTTTCTCTCACGCACCCCCTCCTAAAGTGACTGTTTGTATGTGTCAAAATATATGCTATTACCTCTCACGACCCCCCACCCCCACATTTACCACAGGGGGAACCTGCCCCGCTATTGGAGAGGCACTGCAATATAGGGTCTGTTTGGAACTTTCTCACGTTAAATTCTAGGGGACAGGATATTTTCACGCCCCCGTCCCCGAAGTGAATGTTTACTATCTATATGTATGTGTCGAGATATACGCTATAACCTCTCACACCCCACTATATAAGAACTGCCTAAAAGGGTCTTTTCAGAACTTGGTCACGTTAATTTCTAGGGTACAGGATCTTTTCACGCCCCCCACTGAAGTGAATGTTTACTATCTATATGTATGTGTCGAGATATACACTATAACCTCTCACACCCCCCCAGGGAGACCCACCCCACTATCTAAGAAGAACTGCATAAAAGGGTCTTTTAAGAACTTGGTCACGTTAATTTCTAGGGGACAGGATCTTTTCACGCCCCCCTTAAAGTGAATGTTGATTTATTTATCCGTCTGTATATGTCAAGATATACACCATTACCTCTCACGCCCCCCCCCAGGAAGACCCGCCCCACTATTTAATAAGCACTGCGTTAAAGGGGAAATGTAAAACTTGCTCACGTTAAATTTTTCCAAGGGGACAGAATTTTTTTCAAGCCCACCCTGAAGTTAATGTTTATCAACATGTATGTTTCAAGATACACCTTATAGCCTCTCACACCCCCCAAGGAGCTCCCCCCCACACACACACACACTATTTATTAAGCAGTGTGTTAAAGGGGAAATTTAAAACTTGCTCACGTAAAAATTTTCTGGAGGCCAGAATTTTTTCACGCCCCCCCCCCCCCCCCCCCGAAGTGAATGTCTGTTTATTAATTTATCTATATGTACGGTATGTGTATACGCTATTACCGCTCACGTCCCCCCAAGGGGCCCTTCCCCACTATCTAAGAAGCCCTGCCAAGAAGGGTCTGTTTGGAGCCTCCTTACATTAATTTCGAGGGGACAGGATCTTTTCACGCCCCCCCCGAAGTGAATGTCTATTTATTGATCTATCTGTATGTGTCAAGATATACGCTATTACCTCTCACGCCCCCCTATTTAATAAGCACTGCGTTAAAGGGGATATTTAAAATTTGCTCCCGTAAAAAATTGAAATGTTTATTTATGTATATGTACTGTATGTGTCAAGATATATGCTATAGCCTCTCACGCCCCCTCCAATGGGGCCCCGCCCCACTATCTAAGAAGCACTGTATTAAAGGGTCTGTTTAGAATTTGCAAAAATTTTGTAGGGTGCAGAATTTTTTCACGCCCCCCTTGAAGTGAATGTCTATTTGTCTGTATATGTCAAGATGTACGCTATTACCTCTCACGCCCCCCGGGGAGATCCACCCCACTATTTAATAAGCATTGCGTTAAAGGCGAAATTTAAAACTTGCTCGCGTTCAATTTTTCTAAGGGGACAGAATTTTTTCACGCCCCCCTGAAGTGAATTTCTATTCATTTATCCATATGTATATGTAAATATATACGCTATTACCTCTCACGCCCCCCGGGGAGATCCGCCCCACTATTTAATAAGCATTGCGTTAAAGGCGAAATTTAAAACTTGCTCGCGTTCAATTTTTCTAAGGGGACAGAATTTTTTCACGCCCCCCTGAAGTGAATTTCTATTCATTTATCCATATGTATATGTAAATATATACGCTATTACCTCTCACGCCCCCCAAGGGGCCCTGCCCCACTATCTAAGACTCACTGCAAACAAGGGTCTGTTTGGAACCTCCTTATGTCATTTTCTAGGGGACAGGATCTTTTCACGCCCCACCCCGAAGTGAATGTCTATTTATTGATCTATCTGTATGTGTCAAGATATACGCTATTACCTCTCACGCCCCCCTATTTAATAAGCACTGCGTTAAAGGGGATATTTAAAATTTGCTCCCGTAAAAAATTGAAATGTTTATTTATGTATATGTACTGTATGTGTCAAGATATATGCTATAGCCTCTCACGCCCCCTCCAATGGGGCCCCGCCCCACTATCTAAGAAGCACTGTATTAAAGGGTCTGTTTAGAATTTGCAAAAATTTTGTAGGGTGCAGAATTTTTTCACGCCCCCCTTGAAGTGAATGTCTATTTGTCTGTATATGTCAAGATGTACGCTATTACCTCTCACGCCCCCCGGGGAGATCCGCCCCACTATTTAATAAGCATTGCGTTAAAGGCGAAATTTAAAACTTGCTCGCGTTCAATTTTTCTAAGGGGACAGAATTTTTTCACGCCCCCCTGAAGTGAATTTCTATTCATTTATCCATATGTATATGTAAATATATACGCTATTACCTCTCACGCCCCCCGGGGAGATCCGCCCCACTATTTAATAAGCATTGCGTTAAAGGCGAAATTTAAAACTTGCTCGCGTTCAATTTTTCTAAGGGGACAGAATTTTTTCACGCCCCCCTGAAGTGAATTTCTATTCATTTATCCATATGTATATGTAAATATATACGCTATTACCTCTCACGCCCCCCAAGGGGCCCTGCCCCACTATCTAAGACTCACTGCAAACAAGGGTCTGTTTGGAACCTCCTTATGTCATTTTCTAGGGGACAGGATCTTTTCACGCCCCACCCCGAAGTGAATGTCTATTTATTGATCTATCTGTATGTGTCAAGATATACGCTATTACCTCTCACGCCCCCCTATTTAATAAGCACTGCGTTAAAGGGGATATTTAAAATTTGCTCCCGTAAAAAATTGAAATGTTTATTTATGTATATGTAATGTATGTGTCAAGATATATTCTATAGCCTCTCACGCCCCTCCAATGGGGCCCCGCCCCACTGTCTAAGAAGCACTGTATTAAAGGGTCTGTTTAGAATTTGTAAACATTTTCTAGGGTACAGAATTTTTTCACGCCCCCCTTGAAGTGAATGTCTATTTGTCTCTCATGCCCCCCCACCACTTCCATATCAGTCCTGCTATCTGAGAAGCACCGAGCTAACTTATCTTTTCTATGACATCGTCGTCGTTGGAGAAAAATAGAATTGTCTTTAAAAAGATTAAAATTGGCACGATTGGGAATAAAAAAATTCCTTCTCTTGATGTCCTGACCTCTGACCCCAGGCGACGGTGAAGACGCTGCAAAGAGGGACAGGAAGTGGATCAACAGACCTTCAGTATAAAGGCTTTAATGGCAGGCGTGTGTTTTCATAGCAAAGTGTGTGTGTGTGTGTGTGTGTGTGGGTAAACATGCATGACCCGTGAAGGTAGAAGCAGACTTTCAGTTACCCATCATGCTTTGCAGGGCGTGTCTCAGGATGGGGGCGTGTCGTGGTCGGCCGGCGCCTCCCCCTTCCCCTCCCCCAGCAGGATGCAGAGCTCGGACAGACGCTGTTGCATCTTGGGGATTCCGGACAGCTGACTCTCCAGGCGCCGCTTCTCTTCCTGAAGGAGAAGCGGAGGGCGTCACCGTGGCAACCAAGCTGGAGTTGACAGCATGTCTTGCCGCAACTTCCCTGTCTGCCATGTGACCACGCCCGCAGACGACCTCGGCAAACAGGAAGTGGACACTGACCTGCAGCGACATCCGAGTGGAGGCGTCCAGACGCTCAAAACGCCAACCGCCTTCGCCGTCGAACTGCAGGATGTGAGAGTGGTACTTCCTGTTGGCGGGACAGTGGACAATGTTTCAAGTTAAAATACATACCGTGTATATGTGGCGGACCACAGGTGTCCAAAGTGTGGCCTCATTTTTAATTGAACTTCATGAAAATACTCTTAAAGAAAATAATAAAGTGCCATAAAAGAGCAAACAGGTGAAATGTAAGGAGAAAAAGTTGCAATGTTGACTCGGCGAACACAAAGATGCCAGGCAGGATGTTTTTTTTCTTTAAAAATGTCATTGCTCAAAAATATTAATAAATAAAAATCAATGTTAAGAATCAACAAATATAAAAAGCAAAAAAATAATAATAAATTATAATCGACGAACAGATCTGAAGTTGATCTCGAGACTTCAGTATTGAATGAGAAATTAAATATATATATATATATATATATATATATATACATGTCTTGATTGGTTTATCCAGAGAATAGTGCTCGATACCGTGGTAGAGCGCAATATGTATGTGTGGGAAAAATCTCCTGATGATTAAGGGAACCCCTCATGAAACAGTTCTGTAGAGATGAAGTAGTCTTGTAATTTTTCCCACACATACATATATATATACATACATACATATATATAAAAATATATGTATATATTTATACACACACAGTATATATATACATTAATACACATATATATAAAAACGTATATATACATTCATACATATATACATATATGTATATATACATTTAAATACACATATATGTATATACACAGAAATATATGAATATATACACATATATGTATGTATACATACATATTTGTACACATACATATATATATATACATACACACATATATAAATACATACACATATATATGTATACATATATGTACACACATATACATATATACATACATACATATCCATCCATTTTTTTCTACCACTTATTCCCTTTGGGGTCGCTTGTGCCTATCTCAGCTACAATCGGGCAGAAGGCAGCGTACACCCTGAACAAATTGCCACCTCATCGCAGATATATATACACATTTATATATATATATATATATATATATATATATATATATATATATATACATATATATATATATATATATACACACATACATATATACAGTGGGGCAAAAAAGTATTTAGTCAGCCACCGATTGTGCAAGTTCTCCCACTTAAAATGATGATAGAGGTCTGTAATTTTCATCATAGGTACACTTCAACTGTGAGAGACAGAGTGTGGGGAAAAAAATCCAGGAATTCACATTGTAGGAATTTTAAAGAATTTATTTGACCTCTGTTATTGCAAACAAAGGTTATATTACAAAGTATTGAGTTTAATTTTTGTTATTGACCAAATACTTATTTTCCACCATAATTTACAAATACATTCTTTAAAATTCCTACAATGTGAATTCCTGGATTTTTTTTTCACATTCCGTCCCTCACAGTTGAAGTGTACCTATGATGTAAATCAGTGGTCCCCAACCACCGGGCCGCGGCCTGGTACCGGGCCGTGGCCCGATTGGTACCGGGCCGCAGAAGAATTTTTTATTAAAAAAAATAAATTAAAATTAAAAAAAAATTATATTTTATTAAATCAACATAAAAAAACACAATATACACTTACAAATAGTGCAACAACCACAAAAAACTCCCTTTTTCATGACAAAAACGTCCCTTTTTCATGACAAAGAAGAAACAAAAAAAAAGAAAAAAAAAGGACACCCCCCCCCCGGGCCGCGGGACAAATTATTAAGCGTTGACCGGTCCGCGGATACAAAAAGGTTGGGGACCACTGATGTAAATTACAGACCTCTGTCATCATTTTAAGAGGGAAAACTTGCACAATTGGTGGCTGACTAAATACTTTTTTGCCCCACTGTATATATACATACATATATATATATATATATATATATATGCATACATACATACATACATACATACATACATACATACATACACACATATATAAATATTTTTTAATTTATTTTTTTTAACCCTTGTGAGTGGGACTCTTTTGGATCCCCAAGAATTTTAGTGAGATTTTTTTTTATACTGTCTTTGCCCACAAAATAATAATTAATTAAAATCAATGTTGTTATAAAATATTGACCTATTTAAGGCTCCAACTATTTTACATCAAATAATCCACTTTGAAAAAAATGTTTTAGCGGGGGACTGAATATTTCATATTTTCACAATTTTATGATAAAAAAGTAATACAACAAACAAATAAAATGAAATAAAATAAACTTATAATCTATAGATAAATCTGAAGTTGTTCTAGAGACTTGTCTTGAAAGGTAAAACAAATTAAATAAAACCTTGACTTATTTTTAAAAAGTTTTTTGGATCTCCAATCATTTTAGTGGGATTTGTTTTAAATCGATGATCATTTTAAGGCTCCAATTACTTCACATTGGATTTTTGGGGGGAAATAAAATAATGAATATTTTGTGTTTTTGCCATTATTATTATTATTCTTAGGACAAAATTTGCATTAAAGATTTTGAAAAATTGTTTTCTTCATGTTGACACATAGACCTGAAGATTTAAGCATTGATTTTTTTTTATATATATATATATATATATATATATGACCTATTTTTAACATTTTTATGACTGAGACCCTTATGGGTTCCTGGAACCAAACTTGAGGGGACCCATTATATTGGTTTTGATAATGAAAAATAGCAAAATGGCCCCCGCATACTTTCCTTTTTCAGTGTGTGGCCCTCAGTGGAAAAAGGTTGTAATAAATACTGTAAATAACAAATGGGCGTGGCCTCAGCTCGCAGCTTGGAGCTATGCTCCCCCCTGCTGGCTTGGACCTTGCACTGATGCATGTGTGTGTGTGTGCGTGCGTGCGTGCGTGCGTGTGCGCGTGCTCTGACCAGAGGGAGGGTCTGTGCGTGATGGACAGCAGCGATATCCCAGCATCCTTTGTGGCCTGGAAGATGCGTCCCTCCACGTCGATGCTCACGGCGCTGGTGCACTCGTCCAGCAGGGCGTACCTGGGCCTGGGCCAGACATGCGACCCGGTTCAGACGGAGTCATGTGACCTCGCTCTGTGGCGTGTCGGCGTGCGTTCGATGCTCACTTGTGGTAGAACATGCGAGCCATTCCCATGCGCTGCTTCTCGCCGCCCGACAGGACGTCCTTCCAGTCACTCACCGACTCCCAACCTGACACACACACACACACACACACACACACACACACACACACACACACACACACACACACACACACACACACACACACACACACACACACACACGCACACACACATTCTTGTGCTTGTTACCTTCTTGAGACCTAGGACCACCCTTTCTAGATAAATAAAGATGTGTATTTACAACATTAATAATACATATATATATTATGCAGGTATAAAAAAGTTTGTTGTGAAAAATGAGTTAGAATTTCACAAGAAAAAGATCACAATTTCAAAAAAAATCTTTAAAAATGTTGGCAGTATTATAAAAAATGTCGTCATTTTACTCAAACGCAAGTCAAAATTTTACAAGAAAAACTGAACATTTGTGCAATATTATGATAAAAGTTGGGATTTTACTCAATAACAGTCGCAATTTTACAAGAAAAGCTTACAATTTGGCAATTTTATGAAAAGAGTCGCAATTTTTTCTCGACAAAAGTCACAATTTTATAAGAAAACTGTTCAATTTTGGCAATATAATAACAATCACATTTTTACTTGGCAAAATGATGACAAATGTTATCATTTTACTCAAAATATGTCACTGTTTCAAAAGAACAACAAAAATATGGGCAATATTCTGATAAAAGTCAGAATTTTAAATGACAAATGTCACCATTTCGCATTGAAAAGTAATTATTTCACATAAAAAATTTAATAATTATACGAGAAAATATTGCAATATTGCAGAAACCGAAAGACTATGTGAAATTGTTCCTAATTTTATAAGAAAAAAGTCAACACATTGTGAGAAAAAGACTGCTTTTAGTTAAAATCCATCCATCCATCCATTTTCTACCGCTTGTCCTTTTCGTAAAATATTATTTAAAATTTTGGTGTTCAGAAATTTATTATATACTTGAAGTTATTAAAGTATGTCTTTATATACATATTTATTCATTTATTTTAATAAATTTTGGCCAAAGGGGACGCATTTCAATTTCATACAGACACTTGTTATTTCATATGTTGACCAGAGGGGGAGCACTTTTAAACGCGACACACAGTCAATGTGGAAAAATCCCTCCTTTTTTGGGACCACCCTCATTTTGATCGATGTCACCACCAGAGGTGCAAATGAGACATTCTCTATTAGATGCAATGTTATTGGGACCATGATTTATGTCATCACTCCTTCACACCTCCTCATATGGAAGCTACTTTTCCTTCTTAGAAATACAAAAACACACACACACACACACACACCTCCCTCCCTGTCCAGGATGTAGAGAAGGTGCACAGTGCGAAGGATCTCCTCCAAACAAGCGTCCGTCAGTCCTTTCTGGACCATCTGCTCCACAGAGTCTGGATAGATCACCTGATCCCTCAGAGTCCCTTCAGACATGTAAGGCCTGTACACACACACACACACACACACACACACACACATTTTTACACTGACTCACTTATTTTTACACTTGTAAGACACTTCATACAGTATGTACAGTCAGTCAAGCTTCTTAAGGTGCACACAGTTTGACCCTGGAACAGATTATTTACATGTTTTCTAATACGTTTTAAACCAGACCGGCCTTCTGGAGTACTGTAGTATTACACTATATAGTACCAGTATAACTAGTAATATTAGTGAAAGTAGCATTAGTATGTAGTATTATTGTATATTACCAAGTACCACCATAATGACAACATTAAATACAGTAGTTTAGTAGACCTAAGTATTCATCAAGTACCACCATAATGACAACATTAATATACAGTAATGTAGTAGACCTAAGTAATCATTAAGTACCACAATAATGACAACATTAAAATACAGTCGTGTAGTAGACCTAAGTATTCATCAAGTACCACCATAATGACAACATTAATATACAGTAATGTAGTAGACCTAAGTATTCATTAAGTACCACCATAATGACAACATTAAAATACAGTTGTGTAGTAGACTTAAGTAATACTTAAGTACCACCATAATGACAACAATAATGTGCAGTAGTGCAGTAGACCTAAGTATTCATTAAGTACCACCATAATGACAACATTAAAATACAGTAGTGTAGTAGATCTAAGTATTCATTAAGTACCACCATAATGACAACATTAAAATACAGTAGTGTAGTAGACCTAAGTATTCATTAAGTACCACCATAATGACAACATTAAAATACAGTAGTGTAGTAGACCTTAGTATTCATTAAGTACCACCATAATGACAACATTAAAATACAGTAGTGTACTAGACCTAAGTATTCATTAAGTACCAACATAATGACTACATTAAAATACAGTAGTGTAGTAGACCTAAGTATTCATTAAGTACCACCATAATGACAACATTAAAATACAGTAGTGTAGTAGACCTAAGTATTCATTAAGTACCACCATAATGACAACATTAAAATACAGTAGTGTAGTAGATCTAAGTATTCATTAAGTACTACCATAATGACAACATTAAAATACAGTAGTGTAGTAGACCTAAGTATTCATTAAGTACCACCATAATGACCACATTAAAATACAGTCGTTTAGTAGACCTAAGTATTCATTAAGTACCACCGTAATGACAACATTAATATACAGTAATGTAGTAGACCTAAGTAATCATTAAGTACCACCATAATGACAACATTAAAATACAGTAGTGTATTAGATCTAAGTATTCATTAAGTACCACCATAATGACTACATTAAAATACAGTAGTGTAGTAGACCTAAGTATTCATTAAGTACCACCATAATGACAACATTAAAATACAGTAGTGTAGTAGACCTAAGTATTCATTAAGTACCGCCATAATGACAACATTAAAATACAGTAGTGTAGTAGATCTAAGTATTCATTAAGTACCACCATAATGACAACATTAAAATACAGTAGTGTAGTAGACCTAAGTATTCATTAAGTACCACAATAATGACCACATTAAAATACAGTCGTTTAGTAGACCTAAGTATTCATTAAGTACCACCGTAATGACAACATTAATATACAGTAATGTAGTAGACCTAAGTAATCATTAAGTACCACCATAATGACAACATTAAAATACAGTAGTGTATTAGATCTAAGTATTCATTAAGTACCACCATAATGACAACATTAAAATACAGTAGTGTAGTAGACCTAAGTAATCTTTAAAAACAAGGGAGAAATTTAATATAACATGTGTATTTAATATATTTGGCCACTGTAACAGTACACACAGTTGGAGCAGTAACACTCTGTTTGAATGCATGAAAATAAAACACTGTACTTTCATCAAAAGAGTATTTGATGTAGCACTACATGGAGCCAGCATATCACAGTTTGAGAATCGCTAAATGGTATGTACTATTAGTGTATGTCTTACTATTATGTAGTGGTATATAGTACTACTGTAAGGAAAATGTGTACTAAAATTAGGGGATGGAATACTAGTAGTAGTAGTAGTGTATGTAGTACTAATGTATGTTGTACTATTACTAGCATTGGCATTTGTAGTAATAGTGTCTAGTGTACTTGTGTATATGTGTTCATGTAAATGCATAGTACTCATGTATGTTGTCCTCATGTAGGACTGGTGTATGTAGTATTCATGTACATACACAGTACTAATGTATGTTGTCTTAGTGTATGTAAGACTGGTGTATGTAATACTAATGTATGAAGTATTCATGTACTTACATAGTACAAATGTATGTTGTCCTAGGGAATGTAATACTAGTGTATGTAGTATTCATGTACATTGTCTTAGTGTATGTGGGACTGGTGTATGTAATACTAGTGTATGTAGTATTCATGTACATACATAGTACTAATGTATGTTGTCTTAGTGTATGTAAGACTGGTGTATGTAATACTAGTGTATGTAGTATTCATGTACTTACATAGTACAAATATATGTTGTCCTAGGGAATGTAATACTAGTGTATGTAGTATTCATGTACATACATAGTACTCATGTATGTTGTCTTAGTGTACGTAGGACTGGTGTATGTAATACTAGTGTATGTAGTATTCATGTACATACATATTACTCATGTATGTTGTCTTAGTGTACGTAGGCCTGGTGTATGTAATACTAGTGTGTGTAGTATTCATGTGCATACATAGTACTAATGCATGTTGTTCTAGTGTATGTAATACTAGTGTATGTAGTATTCATGTACAAACATAGTACTCATGTATGTTGTCGAAGTGTACGTAGGACTGGTGTATGTAATACTAGTGTATGTAGTATTCATGTACAAACATAGTACTAATGTATGTTGTCCTAGGGTATGTAAGACTGGTGTATGTAATACTAGTGTATGTAGTATTCATGTACAAACATAGTACTAATGTATGTTGTCTTAGTGTATGTACAACTGGTGTGTGTAGAACTAGTGTATGTAGTATTCATGTACAAACATAGTACTAATGTATGTTGTCCTAGGGTATGTAAGACTGGTTTATGTAGTATTCATGTACATACATAGTACTCATGTTTGTTGTCTTAGTGTATGTGGAACTGGTGTATGTAGTATTCATTTACATACAAAGTACTCATGTATGTTGTCCTAGTGTATGTAGGACTGGTATATTTCATACTAGTGTACTGTGTATGCAGTGCTATATAAGTGTGTTAGTACTAGTATTAATGTAACCAGTACTAGTGAATTCAATATCATTGTATGTATGTGTGTATTAGCGTATGTATTACTAGTATATGTAAAGGTGGTACTGGTATTATCATTCATACTGTAGCATTAGTAAATGCAATGTTAATACTCATATTAGCATATGTAGTACTGGTGTATAGAAAGCTACTACTGGTAGCATATCAATCATCAATCAATCAATGTTTACTTATATAGCCCTAAATCACTAGTGTCTCAAAGGGCTGCACAAACCACTACGACATCCTCGGTAGGCCCACATAAGGGCAAGGAAAACTCACACCCAGTGGGACATCGGTGACAATAATGACCCAGTGGGACGTCAGTGACAATGATGACTATGAGAACATGATACTGTGATACTGATGATACTGATGACTATGAGAACATATGAGAACATGATACTGTGAAAGATCAATCCATAATGGATCCAACACAGTCGCGAGAGTCCAGTCCAAAGCGGATCCAACACAGCAGCGAGAGTCCCGTTCACAGCGGAGCCAGTAGGAAACCATGTAGTACTAGTGTATGCAAAGCTACAACTAGTATTTGCATACGTAGTACTGGTATATGCAATGCCAATACTGGTAATAGCATATGTACTACCTGTGTAAAAGCCAATGTAATAATAGTGTTAGTAGTATTCAAGTACATAGCATGCAGTAGCAGTACCTTTGTGGTATGTAGAACATGTGGTGAGGTTCTGGTCGGTACAGTACACCTCCATAGACGGGCCACAGGCCGCTGAGGATTCTGAACAATGAACTTTTGCCGCATCCGTTTGGTCCCGTGATCAACACGTCCATGTCCTCGTCCACCTGTCAATCACACATATGTCAGCAGCAAGCCACGCCCACTCTACTCCTGACTGACAGCCACAGGTTACACGGCACGCACCTATGGTGTTTGGTACACAACACACAAGAATGGTGTTTGGTACACAACACACTGGTATGATGTTTGGTACACAACACACAAGTATAATGATTGGTACACAACACACAAGTATCATGTTTGGTACACAAGTACACATAAACCAAACCTTCCCCCTAACCTAAGTATTAAACATAAATCATTTGAAGTGCTTACAATTAAGTTTGTCACACCACTACCTCTCTACCAGGCTGTTATCTACCGCCTCCTCCTGGGCCCTATTCCGACTTTATCAGTGAATTTTCAGAGTTTGTCGCTGATCTAGTGAAGCATGCAGATAATATAATTATAATGGGGGATTTTAATGTCCATATGAATACCCAATCACTCTCAGACTATAACTGATGGTTCAGTGTTTGTTACACAACACACAAGTGTGGTGTTTGGTACACAACACACAAGTATGATGTTTGTTACACAAAACACACGCATGGTGTTTGGTCCACAACACACAAATATAGTGTTTGTTACTCAACACACAATTATGGTGTTTGTTACACACCACACAAGTATGATGTTTGGTACACAACACACACGTATGGGGTTTGGTACGCAACACACAATTATGGTGTTTGCTACACAACACACAAGTATGGTGTTTGTTACTCAACATATAAGTATGGTGTTTGTTACACACCACACAAGTATGATGTTTGGTATACAACACACAAGTATAGTGTTTGTTACTCAACACACAATTATGGTGTTTGTTACACACCACACAAGTATGATGTGTGGTGCACAACACACAAGTATGGGGTTTGGTACGCAACACACAATTATGGTGTTTGCTACACAACACACAAGTATGGTGTTTGTTACTCAACATATAAGTATGGTGTTTGTTACACACCATACAAGTATGATGTTTGGTATACAACACACAAGTATAGTGTTTGTTACTCAACACACAATTATGGTGTTTGTTACACACCACACAAGTATGATGTGTGGTGCACAACACACAAGTATGGGGTTTGGTACGCAACACACAATTATGGTGTTTGCTACACAACACACGAGTATGGTGTTTGTTACTCAACATATAAGTATGGTGTTTGTTACACAACACACAAGTATGATGTTTGGTACACAACACACAAGTGTGGGGTTTGGTACACCATCCATCCATCCATCCATTTTCTACCGCTTATTCCCTTTTTGGGGTCGCGGGGGGGCGCTGGCGCCTATCTCAGCTACAATCGGGCGGAAGGCGGTGTACACCCTGGAGGTACACAACACACAATAATGGTGTTTGTTACACAACACACTAGTATTGTGTTTGTTACACAACACAGAAATAGTATGATGTTTGGTACACAACACACAAGTATTGTGATTGTTACACAACACACTAGTATGGTGTTTGGTACACAACACACAAGTATTGTGTTTGTTACACAACACACTAGTATGGTGTTTGTTACACAACACACTAGTATGGTGTTTGGTACACAACACAGAAATATTATGTTTGGTACACAACACATAAGTATTGTGTTTGTTACACAACACACAAGTATGATATTTGGTACACAACACACAAGTATGATGTTTGGTACACAACACAGAAGTATGATGTTTGGTACACAACACACAAGTATGGTGTTAGCTACACAACACACAAGTATGGTGTTTGTTACTCAACACATAAGTATGGTGTTTGTTGCACAACACACAAGCATGATGTTTGGTACACACCACACAAGTATGGGGTTTGGTACACAACACACAATAATGGTGTTTGTTACACAACACACTAGTATTGTGTTTAGTACACAACACAGAAATAGTATGATGTTTGGTACACAACACACAAGTATTGTGTTTGTTACACAACACACTAGTATGGTGTTTGGTACACAACACAGAAATATTATGTTTGGTACACAACACACACGTATTGTGTTTGTTACACAACACACTGGTATGGTGTTTGGTGCACAACACAGAAATATGTTTGGTACACAACACACAAGTATGATGTTTGGTACACAACACAGAAGTATGATGTGTGTATTTAAGCACTACTAGTGGAACAATCTTCATCACTTCTACTTCCTGCTTGAACATCACAGGAATTCAGTGAATGCTATTCATTGTGTACAGTCACACACACACGCACACACACACACACACACACACACACACACACAGAGCAGTATTTATGAATGAGCTGCTGTCATTTGCAATCTGACCTTTGCCCTCAGCTGGTGGCATCTCTGCATGTGCTAAACTCTGATGTCACACGTGTGCAAACACTGACCCCTGGTGGTCAATCGAACATACTGCACCTCATATGAGCATGTGTGTGTGTGTGTGTGTGTGTGTGTGTGTGTGTGTTTGTGTGTGTGTGTGTGTGTGTGTGTGTGACCTGGATGTTGAGGCAGGACACCACCACGTCTCCTGTGGGTGTGATGATTGGCAGGTTCTCACAACGAATCCCCTTCTCCACGCTGATCACCTGACCTGCAGGAGGAAGTCATGTGACATCAGCTTTTGATGCGCCGTCAGTCCTTCTTGTCTCTGATTGGCTAAGACTCTCTAAACACGTGGTCAGGCTAACAGTGCTAACATCAGCGGCCTCACCTCTCATGCCCAGATGACCGCAGACTCTTTGGCCGTGCTGCACCACGGCGCCCCCTGCTGGCTCCTCCCGCTCCCCGTCCGAGGAGCGCTGGTAGACGCCTTCCTTGACGTCCTCGAAGACGTTCAGCATCTGGGAGACACGAGCCGTGTATCCTGCCAGCTCTGTGACCTGGGTGGACACATGCTTAGCGTTAGGGTGTTAACGAAGAAGGGGGGTAGGGGGTGGAGTTTCACCTCTTTGTAGGAGCTCATGATCCTCTCCACGGCGTCGGCGGCGGCGTTGAGCAGGTTCCTGGCGGTCGTGAAGGCTTGCGTCCTCTCGCTCACAAGCTCCTCCTCCTTCATCACCATGGCCGCCTGCTTTACCTCCTCCGAGTCTGGTGATATCAGAGGGTCAGAGCGAGGTCACGTGTCGGGCTGCAACTATCCATTATTTTAGTCATCGAAGCCTATTTTAGGGAAAACAGTTTAAATAAATAGTTTTCTAATTGCCATTACCTTTGTTACCTTCTTTTTACTTTTTATTTACATTTGTTTACCTTCTTTTACCGTTCATTCACCTTCTATTTATCTTCTTTTACTTTGTTGTATTTTTATATAGTTTCAATTGACCTTTTTTACCCGTTTAAAACTTATTTTCACATTATTTTACCTTTTATTCACCTTCTACTTACATACTTTTAGCTTTTGTTTACCTTGTATTTAATTTTATTACCTTATATTATCTTCTATTTCATTTAATTGACCTTTTAAGTTATTTTATCTTATTTACCTTCTTATACCTTTTTATTTTACTATATTTTACCCTCTTTTTACCTTTTATTTACCTACTATGCATTTGTTTACCTTCTATTTAACTTTTTTAATCTTCTTTTATCTTGTATTTACTTTTGACCTTTTTAGACTTTCTTTTACCTTCTATTGATCTTTTACGTTTTATTTATCTTATTTTACATTTTATTTAACTTTTATTTACCTTCTAAATACATTCTTTTACCTATTATTTACTTTATATATAACTTTTTTATTTAGTTTTACCTTTTATTGACCTTTTTTTACTTTCTTTTACCTTGTATTTACCCTTTTTACATTGTTTTACTCTTTCGCAACTTCTTTTCACATTATTTAACCTTCTATTAAACTTTTTCATTTTATTTACCCTCTTTTACCGTTTTTTTTTACTTGTTTTACCGTCTAATTAGCTTATTTTACCTTTAATTTACTTTGTTTTTTTTTAATATATTTTTTACCTCCCATTTAAATTATTTTACCTTCCATATACCCTTTACATTATTTTACCATCTATCAAACTTGATTTACATTTGTTCACCTTCTAATTACCTTTTTCTACATTTTATTTACCTTTTTTTAACCTTTTAATTACCTTTTACTTACCCTTTAGCTTCTTTCACCTTGTATTTAACTTGTTTACCTTTTATTAATCTTATATTTACCTTTAAATTACCTTATTTTACCTTCAGTTTAACTTCCTTGCCTTCTTTGACCATCTATTTAACTTGTTTTACATGTATGTACCTTTTATTTACATTCTTCTAAACTTATTTTATTTTGTTTACCTTTACCTTCTATGTACCTAATTTGACCTTTTCTTTACCTTTAATTTACTCTTTAGTGAAGTGAAGTGAAGTGAATTACAATTTTATACTTTCTATTTTAATTACTTTTAACATTATTTTACCTTTTATTTACCTTATTTGACCTTCTAGTTACCCTTTACAATTTTTTACCATCTATTTAACTTGTTTCACATTTGTTTTCTCTCTATTTACCTTTTTTGACCTTTAACCTTTACCTTTTTTACCTTCCATTTAACTTCTTTTTTTTTATTTACTTTTTTAGCAGTCCGTATTTGATAAATTTTTAATTGTCAGTCTCACTAAACAATTAATCGAAGCATCAAAATATAAGTCAAATATTTTTTCTAATGGAATAAATGGATGAATGGTTTCATCCCAACTACATATTATACTGTATACTAACTACACTATATACTATACTACTTCACTACTACTGTATACTATACTATTACAGTATACTATGCTACATACTATACTACTACAGTATAATATACTATACTACAAAAATTGTGTAGAACAGGAACACTGATGGGTCGCCACAAGGCGCCCCGTAAAATATGGGAAAAAGGTAAACGATGGGGGAGGATGAGTAAAAAAAGGGTGTTGGATAGGGGGTGGGGTATGTGTGCGAATTGTATATTTTTTGTGGATGCATGAGTTTGTGTGTGTGCGTGTGTGCGTGTGTGCGTGTGTGTGTGTGTGTGTGTGTGTGTGTGTGTGTGTGTGTGTGTGTGTAAGCCTGCCACGTGTCTCTGTTCCGCGGCCTTGATGTTGTCAGTCAGTCCAAAGTCAACAACAAACACAAGTGCGTGTCCATGGGCGACAAGAAGGGAGTGTGTTGTGTCTTCGCCGCACTGTATACTAGATCCTCCACTACTACTGTATACTATATTATATACTCCACTACTACTGTATACTATATTATATACTCCACTACTACTGTATACTATACTACTACTGTATGCTATATGCCCCACTTCTACTGTATACTATATTATATACTCCACTTCTACTCTATACTATACTATTATTGTATACTTTATACTCCACTATTTCTGTATACTATACTACTACTGTATACTATACCCTCCACTAGTACTGTATATTATTTACTATACTACTACTGTATATTATATAATATACCCCACTACTACTGTATACTATATCCCCCACTAGTACTGTATACTATACTATTACTGTATACTATACTATATCCTCCACTACTACTGTACACTATATTCTCCACTAGTACTGTATACTATACTACTATTGTATACTATACAATATACTCCACAATTACTGCATACTATATTACTAATGTATACTATACTATATCCTCCACTACTACTATATACAATATACTCCACTAGTACTGTATACTATACTATTACTGTATACTATACAATATACTCCACTACTACTGTATACTATCTCCTCCAATACTACTGTATACTATTTCCTCCAATAGTACTGTATACTATATTACTACTGAATACTATACAATATACTCCACTACTACTGTATACTATACAATATACTCCACTACTATGGTATACTATATCCTCCACTAGTACTGTATAATATACAACTACTGTATACTATATTACTACTGTATACTATACTATATCCTCCACTACTACTATATACTATATTCTCCACTAGTACTGTATACTATCCTATATCCTCCACTACTACTATATACTATATTCTCCACTAGTACTGTATACTATACTACTGCTGTATACTATACAATATACTCCACTACTACTGTATACTATCTCCTCCACTACTACTGTATACTATACTACTACTGTATACTATACAATATACTCCACTACTACTGTATACTATATCCTCCACTAGTGCTGTATACTATATTACTACTGTATACAATACAATATACTCCACAACTACTGTATACTATATTACTACTGTATACTATACTATATCCTCCACTACTACTATAGACTATATCCTCCACTACTACTGTATACTATATACTCAACCATTACTTTATAGTATACTACTTCTGTATAATATACAATGTACTCCACTACTACTGTAAACTATACAACATACTCCACTACTACTGTGTACTAGACTATATCTTCTGCTAGTACTGTATATTATACTACTACTGTAAATTAAACAACATACTCCACTACACCTGTATACTATACTATATCCTTCGCTAGTACTGTATATTATACTACTACTGTATATTATACAATATACTCCACTACTACTGTATACTATACAATATCCTCCATTACTACTGTATACTATACTATATCCTCCACTACTACTGTATACTATATACTCAACCATTACTTTATAGTATACTACTTCTGTATAATATACAATGTACTCCACTACTACTGTAAACTATACAACATACTCCACTACTACTGTGTACTAGACTATATCTTCTGCTAGTACTGTATATTATACTACTACTGTAAATTAAACAACATACTCCACTACACCAGTATACTATACTATATCCTTCGCTAGTACTGTATATTATACTACTACTGTATATTATACAATATACTCCACTACTACTGTATACTATACAATATCCTCCACTACTACTGTATACTATCTCCTCCACTACTACTGTATACTATACTATATCCTTTACTACTAATTATTATATATTATACTACAATTGTATACCATACAACATGCTCCACTTCTACTGTATACTATATAACATACTCCACTACTACTGTATATTATACAATATACTCCATCACTACTGTATACTTTACTATATACTTCACTACAACTGTATGCTATACTATATACTCCACTACTAATGTGTACTATACTATATCCTCCTCTAGTACTGTCTAATATATTATATATTCCACTACTACTGTATACTATACAATATACTCCACTACTACTGTATACTATATCCTCCACTAGTACTATACTATACAATATACTCTACTACTACTGTATACTATACTGGTCAAATGCATACCTCGTGTGTGTGTGACAATCATTGGTAATTTAACTTTTACTATAGTAAACTATACTATATCCTCCAGTACTAATGTATACTATATATTATACTACAACTGTACACTATACGACATACTCCACTTCTACTGTATACTATATAAAATACTCCACTACTGTATACTATACTATATGCTCCACTATTACTCTACACTATACAATATACTCCATTACTACTGTATACTATACTATATACTCCACTACAACTGTATACTATACTACTACTGTATACTATACAACATACTCCACTACTATTGTATACTATACAATATACTCCACTACTACTGTACACTATACTATATACTCCATTACTACTGTATACTATATTATATACTCCACTACTACTGTATACTATACTACTACTGAATAACTATACAATATACTCCACCACTATTGTATACTATACTATATTACTGTATATACTCCACTACAACTGTATGTATACTATACTACTACTGTATACTATACAGTATACTCCACTACTACTGTATACTATACTACTACTGTATACTATACAACATACTCCACTACTACTGTATACTACACAATATACTCCACTACTACTGTATACTATACTACTACTGAATAACTATACAATATACTCCACTACTATTGTATACTATACTATATACTCCACTACTACTGTATACTACACAACATACTCCACTACTACTGTATACTATACTACTACTGAATAACTATACAATATACTCCACTACTATTGTATACTATACAATATACTCCACTACTACTGTATACCATACTACGACTGTATACTATACAATATACTCCACTACTATTGTATACTATACTATATACTCCACTACTACTGTATACTATACTATATTATATACTCCACTACTACTGTATACTATACTATGACTGTATACTATACAATATACTCCACTACTATTGTATACTATACTATATACTCCACTACTACTGTATACTATACTATATTATATACTCCACTACTACTATATACTATACTACTACTGTATACTATACAATATACTCCACTACTACTGTATACTATACTACTACTGTATACTATACTATATTATGTTATATACTCCACTAGTACTCTATACTATACTATATACTCCACTAGTACTGTATACTATACTATATACTCCATTAGTACTGTATACTATGCTATATACTCCACTAGTAGTGTATACTATGAAGTGTAGATATGTTTACCGTATTGGGAGTATCCGGTGGCGGTGATGATGGGCACGGCGACCATGACCAGACCGGAGGCGCTCCACACGTACTTCATGAGGAACTGCTCCAGCATGACGTACCACAGCCGCTTCAGCAGGATCTGATGGATCTGGTGCGACAAGGAGGTGTAGCTCCTCTGCAGCTGGGCCAGCTCCACCTACCAAACAAATGCACCTCACGTGAGCGGCGGGACGGGGGAGAGGATGTGCGGGGTGCTCACCGCGTGGCCGCCGTAGAAGGCGATCTCCTCCGAGTTGGCGATGATCCGCGAGTGCATGTGCCTCAGGTCGCCTTTGCGCCGCGCCTCCTCGGCCACCAGCTTCCCGAAGCGAGGCGAACACGAGCGCAGCACCTTGGCCGTGAGCGCCACCACCAGGCCGGCGATGACCGAGGGCCAGGTGGTGTTGGCGCCTGCGCGGGGGGGGGGGGAGACGGACAAACGGCGCTCGTCACTCACATCAGGATGGGTGGGGGGAGCAGGTGTCAGACCTTTGGAGTGGGCGGCGCCCAGCAGCGTGTAGCCGGTGACCGCCACGTCCAGGATGGGCTTGGTCAGGTTGGAGTAGAGGTGGGCCACTGACGCCGAGAACATGACGATGTCCTCCGTCAGGGACTGGTCCGGGTTGGACAGGCGGCCGTCCATGTTGCTCACTCTGTAGTAAGTCTGACAGGGCGTGCGCGTCACTTACTGGTCCCGCCCCTCCCTGCCCCTCCCACATACCTGATTGGTGAAGTAGAGCTGGTAGGCGTGGCCGACCAGGCGGCCTCTGAAGCGCAGGCTCAGCTGACCCTCCAGGAAGCGGATGGCGCTGTTGATGAAGGTGGCGGGGACGGCCACCAGCAGCCACTTGAGGAGCTGCAGCACGAAGGCGCGCGGGTCCTTCTTCACGATGGACTTGACGATCATGCCTGCGCACGCCAACCAAACACAGGCTCTACTCAACTGCAGAGAGTGGCGGGCCTTCGGGATGTCCCCAAGAGCTTGCGTCTTTTACAAACCCCGTTTCCATTTTAGTTGGGAATTGTAAATATAAACGGAATACAATGATTTGCAAATCCTTTTCAACCCATATTCAGTTGAATATGCTACAAAGACAACATATTTGATGTTCAAACTGATAAACTTTTTTTTTTGGCAAATAATCATTAACTTTAGAATTTGATGCCAGCAACACGTGACAAAGAAGTTGGGAAAAGTGGCAATAAATACTGATAAAATTGAAGAATGCTCATCAAACACTTATTTGGAACATCCCACAGGTGTGCAGGCTAATTGGGAACAGGTGGGTGCCATGATTGGGTATAAAAACAGCTTCCCAAAAAATGCTCAGTCTTTCACAAGAAAGGATGGGGCGAGGTACACCCCTTTGTCCACAACTGCGTGAGCAAATAGTCAAACAGTTTAAGAAAAACGTTTCTCAAAGTGCAATTGCAAGAAATTTAGGGATTTTAACATCTACGGTCCATAACATCATCAAAAGGTTTAGAGAATCTGAACAAATCACTCCACGTAAGCGGCATGGCCGGAAAATAACATTGACTGACCGTGACCTTCGATCCCTCACTGTATCAAAAACCGACATCAATCTCTAAAGGATATCACCACATGGGCTCAGGAACACTTCAGAAAACTACTGTCACTAAATTCAGTTTGTCGCTACATCTGTAAGTGCAAGGTAAAGCTCTACTATGCAAAGCGAAAGCCATTTATCAACAACATCCAGAAACGCCACCGGCTTCTCTGGGCCCGAGATCATCTAAGATGGACTAATGCAAAGTGGAAAAGTGATCTGTGGTCTGACGAGTCCACATTTCAAATCGTTTTTGAAAATATTCGACATTGTGTCATCCGGACCGAAGGGGAAGCGAACCATCCAGACTGTTATCGACGCAAGGTTCAAAAGCCAGCATCTGTGATGGTATGGGGGTGCATTAGTGCCCATGGCATGGGTAACTTACACATCTGTGAAGGCACCATTAATGCTGAAAGGTACATACAGGTTTTGGAACAACATATGCTGCCATCTAAGCACCGTCTTTTTCATGGACACCCCTGCTTATTTCAGCAAGACAATTCCAAGCCACATTCAGCACATGTTACAACAGAGTGGCTTTGTAAAAAAAGAGTGCGGGTACTTTCCTGGCCCGCCTGCAGTCCAGACCTGTCCCCCATAGAAAATGTGTGGCGCATTATGAAGCGTAAAATACGACAGCGGAGACCCCGGACTGTTGAACGACTGAAGCTCTACATAAAACAAGAATGGGAAAGAATACCAATCTCAAAGCTTCAGCAATTAGTTTCCTCAGTTCCCAAACGTTTATTGAGTGTTGTTAAAAGAAAAGGCGATGTAACACAGTGGTGAACATGCCCTTTCCCAACTACTTTGGCATGTGTTGCAGCCATGAAATTCTAAGTTAATTAGTATTTGCAAAAAAATATACAAAGTTTATGAGTTTGAACATCAAATATCTTATCTTTGTAGTGCATTCAACTGAATATGGGTTGAAAAGGATTTGCAAATCATTGTATTCCGTTTATATTTACATCTAACACAATTTCCCAACTCATATGGAAACGGGATTCGTACAACGCTGCCTTTTATTTTCTCCTGTGCACACTTCCTGCGCAAGTGCAAAACCAAAACACACACACGCACACACACACACACTGACCATCCAGGGTGGCGACATAGATGGACAGGAAGGTTCTGGAGATGAGCGTGAGGGAATGCAGGACAAGCACGGCCACCTCGGGACTAAGTAACCGTGGAAACAACAACTTCAACAGACCGGCGAGCTGCACCATGAACTCTTTATTCACGGATGGAGACCTACACACACGCACACACACACAAGGTTCATGTAACAGGTCACAAACAAAAAGTACACACAAAGTCACACACCTGTTGTGGCTCCTCTTGTGTTTGCTGGCGTCCACAGAGGGGTCACTGACCACACCCACAGGGAGTTTAGCCCCGCCTTGTTTCTTCACTGCAGAGCCCCCCTGAAAAACAAACCAGTGAATGTGTGTGCGTGTAAGTGTGTGTGTGTGTGTGTGTGTGTGTCCTCACCCAAATCTGCCTCCAGGCGTACGGCGACAGTTTCTTGATGGCGTAGGCGGCGAGCAGGGCGGCCGTCAGGGTTTTGAGGCGCGAGCTGCGCCTCAGCGGAGCGGGCAGTTTTTGGTAGGCCAGCGCCATGGTGGCGGACAGTTTCTTCCCACCGGGGGTCCGCCAGGGGGGCGCGAGCAGGAGTCAGAGTGGTGAGGCCGTCGTCATGTCGACCCGCACTTGAAAGACAAACGTTTACAAACATTGACAGAGTGAGGACACCATTTTGGAGAAAATGGACATGTTTAGCTGACAGTAATGCATGTTACATGTATGTTACAGGTACATGAATGATGCTAAAGTAGGTTACATACATGTTACATGTCTGTTACATGTATGTTACAAGGTACATTAATTATTTTAATGCATGTATACATGTGTGTTATTTATTTCAATGCATGTTATTATGCAACATAATTAAATTTATGTTACATGAATGTGTGTTTCATGTTTATGTTCATGCATGTTACCTGAATGTTATTTATTGTAAACATGCATGATATTTTTGTCGATGCATGTTACATGCAACTTAACCGTGTTAAATATATGTTACATAAATGTGTGTTTCATGTTTATGTTCATGTATGTTACCTAAATGTTACTTACTGTATGTATGTTACAGTAATTGTATACGTGCGGGTTAATTATGTTGATGCATGTTACATGCAACTTAACAGTGTTAAATGTATGTTACATGAATGTGTGTTTTACATGAATGTGTGTTTCATGTTTGTGTTCATGGATGTTACCTAAATCTTACTTATGTATGTTACAAGAATTGTATACATGCAAGTTAACATTTCAAAGTATGTTACATGCAACTTAACAGTGTTAAATGTATGTTACATGAATGTGTGTTTCATGTTTATGTTCATGGATGTTACCTAAATGTTACTTATTTATGTTACATGAATTGTATATGTGCTAGTTAATTATGTTGATTAACTATAATACATGCATATTACATGTATTATACCTAATTGTTCCTTAGGTATTACATGCAACTTAACAGTGGTAAATGTATGTTACATGAATGTGTGTTTCATGTTTATGTTCATGGATGTTACCTGAATGTTACTTATGTATGTTACATGAACTGTGTACATGCAAGTTAATCATGTCAAAGTATGTTACATGCAACTTAACTGTGTTTAATGTGTGTTACATTAATGTGTGTTTCATGTTTATGTTCATGGATGTTACCTGAATGTTACTTATGTATGTTACATGAATTTTATACATGCAAGTTAATCATGTCAAAGTATGTTACATTCAACTTAACTGTTAAATGTGTGTTACATGGATGTGTGTTTCATGTTTATGTTCACGGATATTACCTGAATGTTACTTATGTATGTTACATGAATTGTATACGTGCAAGTGAATCATGTCAAAGTATGTTACTTGCAACTTAACTGTGTTAAATGTGTGTTACGTGAATGTGTGTTTCATGTTTATGTTCATGGGTGTTACCTGAATGTTACTTAGGTATGTTAAATGAATTGTATACGTGCAAGTTAATTATGTTGATGCATGTTACGTGCAACTTAACAGTGGTAAATGCATGTTACATGAATGTGTGTTTCATGTTTATATTCATGCATATTACATGTATGTTACCTAATTGTTACTTAGGAATGTCATATGAATTGTATAGATGTGTGTGTTAATAATGTGGAAGCATGTTACATGCAACTTAACCATGTTAAATGTATGTTACACAAATGTATGTTTCATGTTGATGTTCATGCAAATTACATGTATGTTACCTAATTGTTACTTAGGTATGTCATATAAATTGTATACATGTGTGTGTTAATTATGTTGATGCATGTTACATGCAACTTAACTGCGTTAAATGTATGTTACACGAATGTGTGTTTCATGTTGATGTTCATGCATATTACATGTATTATACCTAATTGTTACTTAGGTATGTTATATGGATTGCATACATGTGTGTTTTTTATGTTCATGCATGTTACATGTATGTCACCTAAATGTAACTTAGGTATGTTAAATGATTTGTATACATGTGCAAGGTAATTATGTTGATGCATGTTGCATGTAGGTTAATTGCGTTAAATGTATGTTACATGAATGAGTGTTTCATGTTGATGTTCATGCATGTTACATGTATGTTACTTATGTATGTGTTATGAGTTGTAAACATGCCTTTTATTTATGTCGATGCATGTTACATGCGATTTAACAGTGTTAAATGTATGTTACATGAATGTGTGCTTCATGTTTATGTTACCTAAATGTTACTTACTATATGTATGTCACATTAATTGTATACGTGCGAGTTAATTATGTCAATGCATGTTACATGCAACTTAACTGTGTTAAATGTATGTTACATGAATGAGTGTTTCATGTTTATGTTCATGCAAGTTACCTGAATGTTACTTATGTATGTTACATGAATTGTATACGTGCAAGTTAATTATGTTAATGTAATACAACACGCAACTTAACAGTGTAAATGTATGTTACATGAATGTGTGTTTCATATTTATGTTCATACATGTTACATGTATGCTACCTGAATGTTACTTATGTATGTTTTATTAATAGTAAACATGCATGTTATTTATGTCGATGCATGTTACATGCAACATAACCGTGTTAAATGTATGTTACATGAATGTGTGTTTCATGTGGATGTTTATGCATATAAATGTTAAAGATATGAATTGTATATCTGCGTGTTAATAATGCCAATGCTTGTTGGATGCAACCTAACAATGTTAAATGTACATTACATTAATGTGTATTTCATGTTTATGTTCATGCATGTTACATGTATGTTACCTGAATTTTACCTATGTATTGTAAACATGCGTGTTATTTATGTCGATGCATGTTACATGTAACTTAACCGTGTTAAATGTATGTTACATGAATGTGTTTCATGTCCATGTTCTTGCATGTTACATGCATGTTACTTGAATTTTACTTATGTATTGTAAACATGCATGTTATTTATGTCGATGCATGTTACATGTAACTTAACCGTGTTAAATGTATGTTATATGAATGTGTTTCATGTTCATGTTCATGCATGTTACATGTATGTTACCTGAATTTTACTTATCTATTGTAAACATGCGTATTATTTATGTCGATGCATGTTACATGCAACTTAACCGTGTTAAATGTATGTTACATGAATGTGTGTTTCATGTTTATGTTATTGTTCATGCATGTTACATGTATGTTACCCAAATGTTACTTATGTATGTTACAGGAATTGTACACATGCGTGTTATTTATGTCGATACTTGTTGCATGCAAATTAACCCTGTTAAATAAATGTGTGTTTCATGTTTATGTTATTGTTCATGAGTGTTACATGTATGTTACCTGAATGTTACTTAGGTATGTTATATGAATTGTACACATAAATAAATGATAAATGGGTTGTACTTGTATAGCGCTTTTCTACCTTCAAGGTACTCAAAGCGCTTTGACACTACTTCCACATTTACCCATTCACACACATTCACACACTGATGGAGGGAGCTGCCATGCAAGGCGCCAACCAGCACCCATCAGGAACAAGGGTGAAGTGTCTTGCTCAGGACACAACGGACGTGACGAGGTTGGTACTAAGTGGGAATTGAACCAGGGACCCTCGGGTTGCGCACGGCCACTCTACCACTGCGCCACGCCGTCCCGGTACACATGCGTGTTATTTATGTCGATGCTTATTGCATGCAAATTAACCCTGTTAAATGAATGTGTGTTTCATGTTTATGTTATTGTTCATGCATGCTACATGTATGTTACCTGAATATTACTCATGTTGTATATGAATTGTACACGTGTGTTATTTATGTCGATGCTTGTTGCATGCAAATTAACCCTGTTAAATGAATGTGTGTTTCATGTTTATGTTATTGTTCAAGCATGTTACATGTATGTTACCTGAATGTTACTTATGTATGTTATATGAATTGTACACATGCGTGTTATTTATGTCGATGCTTGTTGCATGCAAATTAACCCTGTTAAATGAATGTGTTTCATGTTTATATTATTGTTCATGCATGTTACCTAAATGTTACTTATGTATGTTACATGAATTGTACACACGCGAGTTATTTATGTCGATGCTTGTTGCATGCAAATTAACCCTGTCAAATGAATGTGTGTTTCATGTTTATGTTATTGTTCATGCATGTTACATGTATGTTACTTAGGTATGTTATATGAATGTGTGTATTTACAAGTTGCAGATGGTCCCAACACAACATTCAGGTGACATAACGATCACGTGACAGCATCGAAAGTGACCTACTGTAACGCGGCAGTTCACTTCCTCCTCTCCTTGATCAATATCGCAAAAGTGTCGTAATGTCGCACTTTGAAGTGAAAGTTGTTGTTGTTGTTGTTGTTGTTGTGACGGCGGCACCGTTATCCTGTTGTGTCCGAGCGCAGCCTAGCAGCCTGCTAACTGCACCGAGCCAGGAAAGAGGAACTCATTCGAGGGTTGTTTAGTTGGGTTCGTCCCGTGCCGACCTTCTGGTTCCGAGGCGAGGCTTCGGTTCGGACGTCGGCTAAAGCTAACTAGCCCAACTTTGTTCGTGTGGTCCGAACATGAAAGTGCTCAATTTCCGGTCCGGCGTCCTTCGTTTGAGCCTTTGGACCGGAACACGACACCAGGCTGTCACAACACCGGAAACACAAGCCGACGAGCCGTCTGACGTCACGGGTAAGTTAGCGTTACCTGAGAGCACAGTCCAATACTAACACTTATATGTGTCCTCTCCTCGCTGCCTTGCACACTACTCCTACCTCCTACCTCCTTTTACAACACAGCCTTAAAGGCCTACTGAAATGAGATGTTGTTATTTAAACGGGGATAGCAGGTCCATTCTATGTGTCATACTTGATCATTTTGCGATATTGCCGTATTTTCGCTGAAAGGATTTAGTAGAGAACATCCACGATAAAGTTCGCAACTTTTGGTCGCTAATAAAAAAGCCTTGCCTGTACCGGAAGTAGCAGACATTGTGCGCGTGACGTCACAGGTTGTGGAGCTCCTCACATTGTTTACAATCACGGCGACCAACAGCGAGAGCGATTCGGACCGAGAAAGCGGCGATTTCCCCATTAATTTGAGCGCGGATGAAAATGTTCATGGATGACGAAAGTTGGAGTGAAGCACAAAAAAAAGAAAAAAAGGCGACGGCAGTGGGACCGTTTTAGATGTAATTAAACACATTTACTAGGATAATTCTGGAAGATCCCTTATCTGCTTATTGTTTTAATAGTGTTTTAGTGAGATTGTAAAGTCATACTTGAAAGTCGGATGGCCGCGGTGAACGCCGGTGTCTCCGAGAGAAGCCGAGGAGCCAAGATCACTGCTGCCTTTTTGAGCTGCCGGAGGAAGTCCCATAATCCACTGAAGTCTCCGGTAAGAGCCGACTTAAAATCACAATTTTACCATCTGAAAACTTGCTGGTTGACGTAGAAAACATGTTCGTTTGACCGCTCTGTGTTAAAGCTTCACAACAAACAAAGAAACACCGGCTGTGTTTCGGTGCTAAAGGCAGCTGCAATACACCGCTTTCCACCAACAGCATTCTTCTTTGACGTCTCCATTATTAATTGAAGAAATTGCAAAAGATTCAGCAACACAGATGTCCAAATTACTGTGTAATTATGCGATGAAAAGAGACGACTTTTAGCCAGGTGTGGTGCTGGGGTAATATGTCCGCTAGAAACCGAGACGTCACAAACACGCGTCATCATTCCGCTGCGTTTACAACAAGAAACTCCGCGGGAAATTTTAAATTGTAATTTAGTAAACTAAAAAGGCCGTATTGGCATGATTTTCTTATTTAAACGGGGGATAGCAGGTCCATTTTATGTGTCATACTTGATCATTTTGCGATATTGCCATATTTTCGCTGAAAGGATTTAGTAGAGAACATACACGAGAAAGTTCGCAACTTTTGGTCGCTACTAAAAAAGCCTTGCCTGTACCGGAAGTAGCAGACATTGTGCGCGTGACGTCACAGGTTGTGGAGCTCCTCACATTGTTTACAATCACGGCGACCAACAGCGAGAGCGATTCGGACCGAGGAAGCGACGATTTCCCCATTAATTTGAGCGCGGATGAAAATGTTCATGGATGACGAAAGTTGGAATGAAGCACAAAAAAAAGAAAAAAAGAAAAGGCGACGGCAGTGGGACCGTTTTAGATGTAATTAAACACATTTACTAGGATCATTCTGGAAGATCCCTTATCTGCTTATTGTTTTAATAGTGTTTTAGTGAGATTGTAAAATCATACTTGAAAGTCGGATGGCTGCGGTGAACGCCGGTGTCTCCGAGAGAAGCCGAGGAGCCAAGATCACTGCTGCCTTTTTGAGCTGCCGGAGGAAGTCCCATAATACACTGAAGTCTCCGGTAAGAGCCGACTTAAAATCACAATTTTACCATCTGAAAACTTGCTGGTTGACGTAGAAAACATGTTCGTTTGACCGCTCTGTGTTAAAGCTTCACAACAAACAAAGAAACACCGGCTGTGTTTCGGTGCTAAAGGCAGCTGCAATACACCGCTTTCCACCAACAGCATTCTTCTTTGACGTCTCCATTATTAATTGAAGAAATTGCAAAAGATTCAGCAACACAGATGTCCAAATTACTGTGTAATTATGCGATGAAAAGAGACGACTTTTAGCCAGGTGTGGTGCTGGGGTAATATGTCCGCTACAAACCGAGACGTCACAAACACGCGTCATCATTCCGCTGCGTTTACAACAAGAAACTCCGCGGGAAATTTTAAATTGTAATTTAGTAAACTAAAAAGGCCGTATTGGCATGATTTTCTTATTTAAACGGGGGATAGCAGGTCCATTCTATGTGTCATACTTGATCATTTTGCGATATTGCCATATTTTCGCTGAAAGGATTTAGTAGAGAACATCCACGATAAAGTTCGCAACTTTTGGTCGCTACTAAAAAAGCCTTGCCTGTACCGGAAGTAGCAGACGATGTGCGCGTGACATCACAGGTTGTGGAGCTCCTCACATCTGAACATTGTTTACAATCATGGCCACCAGCAGCGAGAGCGATTCGGACCGAGAGAGCAACGATTATCCCATTAATTTGAGCGCGGATAAAAATCTTCATGGATGAGGAAAGTTAGAGTGAAGCACAAAAAATAAGAAAAAAAAGAAAAGGCGACGGCTGCAGGCGGGGCAACAGTGGGACCGTTTTAGATTTAATTAGACACATTTACTAGGATAATTCTGGAAGATCCCTTATCTGCTTATTGTTTCAGTGAGATTGTAAAGTCATACCTGAAAGTCGGATGGCTGCGGTGAACGCCAGTGTCTCTGACTACTACCGCAAAATTCAAAATTGCAATTTAGTAAACTAAACCGGCCGTATTGGCATGTGTTGCAATGTTAATATTTCATCATTGATATATAAACTATCAGACTGCGTGGTCGGTAGTAGTGGCTTTCAGTAGGCCTTTAAATGTTGGTTTTCTACTCCAAAATGTATCTATTTAGTATTATTATTCTCCAGATTTTGGCCTACCCAACACAATTCCCACATTTTTCATCTGATTCAAACCGTTCCTACGTCAAAATATCCAGTCTATTCAGGAATTGTGTGCGCTACTTCAACAATTCTAAAAAAAAAAAAAATTCCCGGATTTCCCATCGCTCCTTTTTTTTTTTTTGCATTTTCCCCATTCAAAAAGAATTGGCCATTTTTCAAACTTCCACAATCCCCACATTTTTCAACCCATTCAAACCATTCCGGAAATTCATACTTCCCTTTTTCCAAGTTCAAAAAAATTCCAGATTTTTCCGAAATTCCCTAATACCTTTTACTACTTCAACATTTCTAGCCCGATTTAAACAATTCCAACACCATTCAAGACATTCATTCTCCTAATCATTTTTTTTAAATTTCCGCTTTTCCCAAAATTCCCAAATTTCCAGGTGGTTCCCTTTTAAATGATTGGTAAATTTTTCCAAGTTGCACAATTCCCACATTTTTCAACATATTCAAACCATTCCAAAACCAACACACTGCACTCATCCTGGGCACTCAAACTAACACTTTCCCAAGTTCCAAACCAAATTCCTCTTTTCCTGGAAATTCAAACTCGTCAACATTCAAACCATTCTTACTACATTTTGTCAGCATTTCACTTCAACTTCAGAATTCACACGCAATTCCTCTTCTAGTTGTTTACTAACATTAAAGGGGAACATTATCACATTTTCAGCAGGGTTAAAACCAATACAAATCAGTTCCCAGTGGCTTATTTTATTTTTCGAAGTTTTTAAAAAAATTTTACCCATCATGGAATATCCCAAAAAAAGGCTTTAAAGTGCCTGATTTTCGCTATCTGTGAAACCATCGTCCATTTTCCTGTGACGTCATCCAGTGATGCCAATACAAACAAACATGGCGGATACCACAGCAAGATAAAGCGACATTAGCTCGGATTCAGACTCGGATTTCAGCGGCTTAAGCGATTCAACAGATTACGGATGGTTAGAGTATGGAGGCAAATAGCGAAAACAAAATTGAAGAAGAAACTGAAGCTATTGAGCGAATAGCTATTGACGCTATTCGGCGATCGCCTTCTAACCAACGATTGAGTGCCGCAGGATATCCTTACATCTCTGTGCCATGTCTGCCTTAGCATCGCCGGAGCAACTTAAATCCGTCGATTGGTAAGTGTTTGTTTGGCATTAAATGTTGGTGGAGGGAAACGCTGGATGCAAATATAGCTACAAATGTACATACAGCTAGCCTAAATAGCATGTTAGCATCGATTAGCTGGCAGTCATGCCGCGAACAAATATGTCTGATTAGCACTTAAGTCAATAACATCAACAAAACTCACCTTTGTGATTTCGTTGACTTTATCGTTGGAAATGCATGTGCAGGATATCTATACATCTCTGTGCCATGTCTGCCTTAGCATCGCCGGTAAAATGTGCAGACCAAACGTTCGGGACTTTCGCATCTTGTGACACTGGAGCAACTTAAATCCGTCGATTGGTAAGTGTTTGTTTGGCATTAAATGTGGATGGAGGGAAAGGCTGGATGCAAATATAACTACAAATGTACATAAAGCTAGCCTAAATAGCATGTTAGCATCGATTAGCTGGCAGTCATGCCGCGACCAAATATGTCTGATTAGCACTTAAGTCAATAACATCAACAAAACTCACCTTTGTGATTTCGTTGACTTTATCGTTGGAAATGCATGTGCAGGATATCTATACATCTCTGTGCCATGTCTGCCTTAACATCGCCGGTAAAATGTGCAGACCAAACGTTCGGGACTTTCGCATCTTGTGACACTGAAGCAACTTAAATCTGTCGATTGGTAAGTGTTTGTTTGGCATTAAATGTGGATGGAGGGAAAGGCTCGATGCAAATATTGCTACAAATGTACATACAGCTAGCCTAAATAGCATGTTAGCATCGATTAGCTGGCAGTCATGCCGCGACCAAATATGTCTGATTAGCACTTAAGTCAATAACATCAACAAAACTCACCTTTGTGATTTCGTTGACTTTATCGTTGGAAATGCATGTACAGGATATCCATACATCTCTGTGCCATGACTGCCTTAGCATCGCCAGTAAAATGTGCAGACCAAACGTTCGGGACTTTCGCATCTTGTGACACTGGAGCAACTTAAATCCGTCGATTGGTAGGTGTTTGTTTGGCATTAAATGTGGATGGAGGGAAAGGCTGGATGCAAATATTGCTACAAATATACATACAGCTAGCCTAAATAGCATGTTAGCATCGATTAGCTGGCAGTCATGCCGCGACCAAATATGTCTGATTAGCACATAAGTCAACAACATCAACAAAACTCACCTTTGTGATTTTGTTGACTTTATCGTTGGAAATGCATGTGCAGGATATCTATACATCTCTGTGCCATGTCTGCCTTAGCATCGTCGGTAAAATGTGCAGACCAAACGTTCGGGACTTTCGCGTCTTGTGACACTTGAGCAACTTAAATCCGTCGATTGGTAAGTGTTTGTTTGGCATTAAATGTGGATGGAGGGAAAGGCTCGATGCAAATATTGCTACAAATGTACATACAGCTAGCCTAAATAGCATGTTACCATTGATTAGCTGGCAGTCATGCCGCGACCAAATATGTCTGATTAGCACTTAAGTCAACAAAATCAACAAAACTCACCTTTGTGATTTTGTTGACTTTATCGTTGGAAATGCATGTGCAGGATATCTATACATCTCTGTGCCATGTCTGCCTTAACATCGCCGGTAAAATGTGCAGACCAAACGTTCGGGACTTTCGCATCTTGTGACACTGGAGCAACTTAAATCCGTCGATTGGTAAGTGTTTGTTTGGCATTAAATGTGGATGGAGGGAAAGGCTGGATGCAAATATTGCTACAAATGTACATACAGCTAGCCTAAATAGCACGTAAGACACTCCACGTAAGACAACTTGAATCCGTCCCTGATCGTGTTGTTACACCCTCCGATAACACACCGACGAGGAAAACAGTCGAAAAAACGGAAAATAACAGAGCTGATTTGACTTGGTGTTTGTAATGTGTTTGAGAAAATGGCGGATTGACTACTTATGTGATGTCACGTTGTGACGTCATCGCTCCGAGTGCGAATAATAGAAAGGCGTTTAATTCGCCAAAATTCACCCATTTAGAGTTCGGAAATCTTTAACCTTCCTGAGGTTTTAATTCATCAGTGATCAATAAAAAACAGAATCATGCCGGCAGGGAAGAAGTGAAAGGTTTATTTCCAACAAACACCACGCTGTCATTTATTTACACAAAATGTGTTGTCATCATGTGTGAAAAAAGTACAAATGAGTCCCAAAAAGTTAGAAAAGATTGTTGTTGTTTTTGTAAAACAGAACATGTGCAGATTCTTTTCCAAGTAGACGTGGACGAACATAGACAGTGCACCTGAACGCACCACCGCGTCATAACACAGACGATCCTGATTGGTCCTTTAGGACACAGCTGGTATGTTTTAAAATAGTCACCTGCGCCTGCTGTGGTCACATGACCGCGGTTTCTCACAGTGATGTCATGGCAAGTGAAAGACTGATGGGGTGGGCGGGGCTTAGACGCTTCTCATAAATGACGGGCGGGGGCGGGGGGGGGGTGTCATGTGACCACAGCGCTCTCTCATCAGGGGTGTCCTTTTGTCATTTTTAAAGCATTTTAAAAATACTATTATAAAGAAGAAAAAAAATTTGAATAATTGAGCAAACGGGGGAAATGTTGCAAAATGAACACAAAGCAAATTCTTATTCTAAAACAAGCATCGTTCGAAATATAATCAAAATGTACAATCAAAAGATTTAAGTGTTGAATTAAATATATCACATAAAATTATATGTGACTTATTTTTAACACTTTTTATGAGTGGGGTCTTTTGCATCCCTGAGACCTTTTGTCACATTAAAAAAAAAAAGTCAATAAATAATGGATCAAAATCTATGTTGTTGTAACATTACATTTTAAAAAATATTTTGGGGGAGCATTTTGCATATTTTGTGTTTTTGCCATAAAAACAGTGTTTTCCTTAACAAAAAGTGCACAAAATGTAAAAAAAAAAAAAAATTTTTTTTTTTTTTTTACAGATTTGGGGAGAAAATATTGCATATTTTGTGTTTTGCCATAAAAAAAACTATTTTCTTTGACCAAAAAAAGCATAGATTTTTTTTTTTTTAATTAAAAATGTATGTCAACGGATACATCTCAAGTTTATCTAATGCTTCAGCATTGAAAGTATTTCGAAAGAAAGAAAAACATTTATTGACTGAGACCCTTAAAATCGGTCTTTTTCTTTTGACCAAAAGGGCATGAAACAGAAAATAATATTGAACTTTTTGTCAACAGACAGACAGCAAATTGATCCCTCAATATTTTAGCGTAGAAAGTTAAAAAATAAAATAAAATAAATGGCGTGTGCTTATTTTAACACTTTGGTGACCGAGACCCTTTTGGGTCCTCTGGGGCCTTTAGTCAGATTTCACTGTGAAAAATATAATAATGTTGTCATGAGTTGTTCACTTCACAGCAAATGTTCCATTGCATATTTTGTTTTTGCCATAAAAAACAGGGAATAAAACATTTTAAAAATGTAAACTTTATGTCAATGGATAGATGTCAAGTTGATATATATATATATATATATATATATATATATATATATATATATATACATACATATACATATATACACATATATATATATACACATATACATATATATACATATATATATACACATATATACATATATATATATATATATATATATACACATATACATATATATACATACATATATACATATATATATAATTATATATATACATATATATACATATATAAATATATATATATACATAAATAAATACATATATATATACATATATAAATACATATATACACATATACATATATATATATATATATATATATATATATATAAATGGCTTGTTTTTGATACTTTAATGACTGAGACCCTTTTGGGTCTCCGGGGTCTTTAGTGTGATTTTTTTTTTCTTTCTATTTTTGCACTGTCATTGTTCAAATAATGATAGAATAATTATTGACCTATTTAAGGCGCCAAACACTTTACATCAAGTATTGCATATTTTGTGGGGTTTTTTCAACAATTTTTTGGGGACAAAAATGGCTTAAAACTAAAAAAAAAAAAAAATGCAAACGGATAGATTTTGATAGATATGACTTAATTTTGACACTTTTTTGAGTCCCCAGACCTTTAGTCTGATTTTTTTCAACTGTCCATATTCATAAAATAATAATGAATCAAAATTAATCATTGACCCATTCGAGGCTCCAATCGGGGGAAGGGGTGCATATTTTGTGGAGGGGATTTTTGATACACAAATTGGCATAAAATATTAAGAAAATTTCAACTTTATGTCAGCGGATACATTTCAAGTTGAAAAAAACCAATACATGACCTGTTTTCCACACTTTTTTTTGACTGAGACCCTTTTAGGTCCTCGGGATCTTTAGTGGGTTTTTATTCCAAAAAATAATAATCAAAGAAATAATAATGTTTTGACACACTGAGTGATTTAATGTGCCAATTGAAATACTTTTTTGGGAGGAAAATATTCCATATTTGTGTGTTTTCGCCATAAAAACAATTAGGCATCAAAAATTTAAAAAAATATTTCAACATTATGTCAATAGATAGATAAAGTTGATTTATAGATTGGTTAGTGTTGAGAGTAAAAAACAAATAATATATGACTTATCTATTCAAGGCTCCAATTACTTCACATCAAATATTCCACTTTGAACAGGGTTTGGCGAGAAAATATTGCATATTTTGTGTTTTCGCCATAATAAAACAGGGTTTTCTTTGACCAAGAAAGATCATAAAACATTTTAAAAAATTAAAACTTCATGTTAAAGGATGGATCTCAAGTTGAGCTATAGGTACTTTAGTGTTGGAAGTGAAATAAATAATAATATATGACTTATTTTTAACACTTAATGACTAAGACCCATTTGGGTCCCTGAGACCTTTAAAAACAGTTTTTTCTTTGACCAAAAATGCATAAAACATTAAAAAAAATGTTTTACTTTGTGTCACCAGCTAGACCGCAACTTGATCCATAGATATTTTAGCAGTTACAGTTAAAATAATAAAATATGTGGCTTGTTTTTAACACTTTGATGACTGAGACCCTTTTGGGTCCACGGGGCTTTTTAGTCAGATTTTATTTTTTTTAACTGTCATTGTTCAAAAAATAATAATAAATCTAAATCAATATGGTTATACGTCATTGACCTATCAAAGGGGCCAATTACTTCACATCAATTTGTGCACTTCGAACATTTTTGGGGAGAAAATATTGCATATTTTTGTTTTCGCCATTAAAAAAAAAATTATTTTCTTTGGCAAAAAGGATATAATACAATAACAATAATTTTTACTTTGTGTCAACAGACAACAAAAATTGGTCTCTCAAAATTAAAAAAAAAAAATGTATGGCTTGTTTATTTATTTTTTTACACTCTGGTGACTGAGACCCCTTTTGGTCCCCGGGGCCTTTAGTCAGATTTCATTGTTCAAAAAATAATAATGTTGTCCAATTACTTCACATTAAATATTACACTGTAGACAGTTTTTAGGAGAAAATATTGCATATTTTGTGTTTTTGCCATAAAAAACAGGGCATAAAACATTTCAAAAAATTAAAACTGTAAGTCAACAGATTGATCAATATCTATTTTAGTAAAGTAAATATAAAAAATTGCTTATTTTTAACAGTTTAATCACCGAGACCCATTTGGGTCCCTGGGACCTTAAAGAACATATTGCATATTTTGTGTTTTTTTGCCATAAAAAAAAGTTTTCTTTGACTATAAGGGCATAAAACATTTAAAAAAAGTAAAACTTTATGTCAACAGATAGATCTCAAGTTGATCAATAGATATTTTAGTAAAGTATATAGATAAAAAAAATACTTATTTTTAACACTTTAATGACTGAGACCCATTTGGGTCTCCGGGACCTTTAAGAACATATTGCATATTTTTTGTTTTTTTGCCATAATTTTTTTTTTTTTTTTTTTTTTTACCAAAACGGCATAAAACAATACAAAAAATGTTTTCTTTGTGTCAACGGATAAAACTTATGTTGATCTATATATATTTTTGCGTTAAAAGTAAATAAAATATTAATATATGACTTATTTTTAGCACTTTAATGAATGAGACCCATTTGGGTCCCTGGGCTCTTTAAGAACATATTGCATATTTTGTGTTTTTAGCCATAAAATATTTTTTTCTTTGACCAAAATGGCATAAAACAATTTTAAAAATGTACTTTGTGTCAACAGATAAACAGCAAATTGATCACTCAATATTTTAGTGTTGAGAGTTAAAAATGAAATAAAATAAATGGCTTGTTTTTATTCGAACACTTTGGTAACTGAGACCCTTTTGGGTCCCCCAAAGCCTTTAGTCAGACTTCATATTTTAGCGCTGAAAGTAAAATAAATATATATTTTTAACACTTTAACAACCGAGACCCTTTCGGTTCCCCCGAAGCCTTTAATCACATTTCATATTTTAACGTTGAAAGTAAAAATATTTTTTATTTTTAACACTTTAACGACTGAGACCCTTTTGTGTCCCCCGAAGTTTTTAGTCAGATTTCTTATTTTAGCGTAGAAAATAAATAAAATGTTTATTTTTAACACTTTAACGATTGAGACCCTTTTGGTTCCCCCGAAGCCTTTAATCACATTTCATATTTTAACGTTGAAAGTAAAAATATTTTTTATTTTTAACACTTTAACGACTGAGACCCTTTTGTGTCCCCCGAAGTTTTTAGTCAGATTTCATATTTTAGCGTAGAAAATAAATAAAATGTTTATTTTTAACACTTTAACGATTGAGACCCTTTTGGGTACCCCGAAGCCTTTAGTCAGATTTCATATTTTAGCGAAGAAAGTAAAACATTTTATTATTGTTAACACTTTAAAGACTGAGACCCTTTTGGGTCCCCCAAAACTTTTAGTCATATTTCATATTTTAGTGTGGAAAATAAAAATGTTTTTTTTACTTTCAACACTTTAACGACTAAGACCCTTTTGGGTCCCCCGAAGCCTTTAGTCAGATGTCATATTTTAACGCCGAAAATAAATAAAATGTTTATTTTGAACACTTTGACGACTGAGACCCTTTTGGGTCCCCCGAAGCCTTTAGTCAGATTTCATATTTTAGCGTTGAAAGTAAAAAAAAATCAACACTTTAACAACTAAGACCCATTTGGGTCCCTGGGACCTTTAGGAATATATTGCATATTTTGTGTTTTTTGCCTTAAAAAAAAAAAAAAAGTTTTTCTTTGACCAAAAGGGCATAAAACAGTTTTAAAAATGTACTTTGTGTCAACAGATAAACAGCAAATTGATCACTCAATATTTTAGTGTTGAAAGTTGAAAAGTAAAATAAAATAAATGGCTTGTTTTTATTTGAACACTTTGGTAACTGAGACCCTTTTGGGTTCCCCAAAGCCTCAAGTCAGACTTCATATTTTAGCGCTGAAAGTAAAATAAATATATATTTTTAACACTTTAACAACTGAGACCCTTTCGGTTCCCCCGAAGCCTTTAATCACATTTCATATTTTAACATTGAAAGTAAAAATATTTTTTATTTTTAACACTTTAATGGCTGATACCCTTTTGGGTCCCCCGAAGTTTTTAGTCAGATTTCATATTTTAGCGTAGAAAATAAGTGAAGTGAAGTGAATTATATTTATATAGCGCTTTTTCTCAAGTGACTCAAAGCGCTTTTAAATAAAATGTTTATTTTTAAGACTTTAACGACTGAGACCCTTTTGAGTCCCCCGTAGCCTTTAGTCAGATTTCATATTTTAGCGTAGAAAGTAAAACATTTTATTATTTTTAACACTTTAACGACTTAGACCCTTTTGGGTCCCCCAAAGCCTTTAGTCAGATTTCATATTTTAGTGTTGAAAATAAAAATGTTTTTTTACTTTCAACACTTTAACGACCTAGACCCTTTTGGGTCCCCCGAAGCCTTTAGTCAGATGTCATTTTTTAACGCCGAAAATAAATAAAATGTTTATTTTTAACACTTTGACGACTAAGACGCGTTTGGGTCCCCCGAAGCCTATAGTCAGATTTCATATTTTAGCGTTGAAAGTAAAAATAATTTAAAAAATTAACACTTTAACAACTGAGACCCTTTTGGGTCCCCCGAGCCTTTAGTCAGATTTCATATTTTACTTTCAACTCTAAAATATGAAATCTGACTAAAGGCATCAGGGGACCCAAAAGGGTCTCAGTCGCTAAAGTGTCACAAATAAAAATGAAATTAACTTTCAACGCTAAAATATGAAATTAGACTAAAGGCTTCGGGGGACCCAAAAGGTCTCAGTCAGTAAAGTGTTAAAAATAAAAAATTAAATTATTTTCAACACTAAAATATGAAACCTGACTAAAAGCTTCGGGGGACCCAAAAGGGTCTCAGTCGTTAAAGTGTTAAAAATAAACATTTTATTTATTTTCGACGCTAAAATATGACATCTGACTAAAGGCTTCGGGGGACCCAAAAGGTCTCAGTCAGTAAAGTGTTAAAAATAAAAAATGAAATTATTTTCAACACTAAAATATGAAATCTGACCAAACGCTTTGGGGGACCCAAAAGGGTCTAAGTCGTTAAAGTGTTAATAATAAACATTTTATTTATTTTCGACGCTAAAATATGAAATCTGACTAAAGACTTCGGGGGACCCAAAAGGGTCTCAGTCGTTAAAGTGTTAAAAATACACATTTTACTTATTTTCGACGCTAAAATATGAAATCTGACTAATGACTTCGGGGGACCCAAAAGGGTCTCAGTCGTTAAAGTGTTAAAAATAAACATTTTATTTATTTTCGACGCTAAAATATGAAATCTGACTAAAGACTTCAGGGGACCCAAAAGGGTCTCAGTCGTTAAAGTGTTAAAAATAAACATTTTATTTATTTTCGACGCTAAAATATGAAATCTGACTAAGGACTTAGGGGGACCCAAAAGGGTCTCAGTCGTTAAAGTGTTAAAAATACACATTTTACTTATTTTCGACGCTAAAATATGAAATCTGACTAAAGACTTCGGGGGACCCAAAAGGGTCTCAGTCGTTAAAGTGTTAAAAATAAACATTTTGTTTATTTTCTACGCTAAAATATGAAATCTGACTAAAAACTTTGGGGGACCCAAAAGGGTCTCAGTCGTTAAAGTGTTAAAAATAAATATTTTATTTATTTTCGATGCTAAAATCTGAAATCTGACTAAGGACTTCGGGGGACCCAAAAGGGTCTCAGTCGTTAAAGTGTTAAAAGTAAACATTTTATTTATTTTCGACGCTAAAATATGAAATCTGACTAAGGACTTAGGGGGACCCAAAAGGGTCTCAGTCGTTAAAGTGTTAAAAATAAACATTTTATTTATTTTCTACGCTAAAATATGAAATCTGACTAAAGACTTCGGGGGACCCAAAAGGGTCTAAGTCGTTAAAGTGTTAAAAATAAACATTTTACTTATTTTCGATGCTAAAATATGAAATCTGACTAAAGACTTCGGGGGACCCAAAAGGGTCTCAGTCGTTAAAGTGTTAAAAATACACATTTTACTTATTTTCGACGCTAAAATATGAAATCTGACTAATGACTTCGGGGGACCCAAAAGGGTCTCAGTCGTTAAAGTGTTAAAAATACACATTTTACTTATTTTCGACGCTAAAATATGAAATCTGACTAAAGACTTCAGGGGACCCAAAAGGGTCTCAGTCGTTAAAGTGTTAAAAATAAACATTTTGTTTATTTTCTACGCTAAAATATGAAATCTGACTAAAAACTTTGGGGGACCCAAAAGGGTCTCAGTCGTTAAAGTGTTAAAAATAAATATTTTATTTATTTTCGACGCTAAAATCTGAAATCTGACTAAGGACTTCGGGGGACCCAAAAGGGTCTCAGTCGTTAAAGTGTTAAAAAAATAATAATAATTTACTTTCAATGCTAAAATATGAAACCTGACTAACGACTTAGAATAAATACTGTATTGGTTTTGAAAATGGAAAAATCTCAATGTGGCCCCCAGTGGGCGGCCCTCGGTCTAAAAAAGGTTTGGACACCCCTGTCCCTAATTAATAGCCTCTGATCAATACCCGTCGTGTGATTGTCACCTCAGCTGATTGTAGTTCATAAAAAAAAAAACATTGCTCACAGCCACACCTGAAGGAAGTGGTCACGTGATGACGACGTCATCAGGCATCGTCATGGAGACGGTTGCCATGACGGCCTAACGCGCTTCAGGTGGAACCTGAACGACGACAAAGAAACCACTCGTTATTGCTCTCTCGCGCTCTTCCGCGTCCTTGGGGCTGCTGGGCGGAGTCTTTGGGCGTAGTCACCAAGCGTGAAAAGATCGCTCTCCCTGAGGCGGCGGCGGCGGCGTGCGTCGCCGCCCACTTCCTGAAGTGGCGGCCGAGTGGTCAGACCAGAGTTCCTGGCGAGGTGGGTTCTGCAGGCGCTTCCCTGAGAGGGGCTTCCTGTTTGTGGTGGGGGGCGGAGTCCAGGTAGAGCGAGCCGCCCCCAGACCTGTAGAGAGAGGAGAGAGAGAGAGAGGGGGCGTGTTGCCATGGTAACAGCCGGGCGGTGCACCCACCTGCCGTGCAACGGGTGTCCGTGGAAGGTGACTGAGTGCGGCAGCGCCCCCTGCAGGCCGTGAGTGGTGCGTCTGCGCTGCGCGGAGGCGCCCCCGGCTTGACCTTTGACCTTGCCGTCGGCGTGGGAGGAGCCTGCGGTGTTCCTCAAGTACCAGTCCCTCAGACCTGTCGGAGGGAGACGGCGGCGTCAGCGCGGAAAGGCGGAGGCGAGCTGGTGTCGACCGGGGTTTACCTTCCAGGGCGAGGGCCTTGTGGAGGTTCCTGGCGGCGCCCACCTGCGCGGGGGCCGGCTGCGGGGGGAGCAGGTGCGGGTGGGGGTCGGGCTGGATGTGGGCGTCGGCCTCCGGCACGGGCAGGAAGGGGCCACAGGACTTGGTGCGGGTGACCTTGACGCGGCGCTGCTCGCCCATGTGAACGCGGTAGGCGGGCGGCGCCACCGGGGGCGGCCGGGAGGAGGAGGCGTGGCCGTTGTAGTGCGGCGGCGGCCGGTGCGGCTTGGCGCGCTGCCGCTGTTTGGCCAGCACGTAGTCCAGCAGGAGGTCGCCGTAGCCCCGCCCCGCCTCCGGGGGGGCGACGCCGCCCATCCCGCCCTCCTCCTTCTCCTCCGGCGGGAAGTCTGCGCTGTTGCCGCGACGGGACGCCTCGGACGGGCGGGAAGTCGGCGAGCTGTCGTGGGAGCGAGGAGGGGCGGGGAGCTGGAGGAGGAGGGGCCTGTGGCTGGCGAGGACCTCAGGAAGCTCCGCCCTGAAGTGGAACACCTGGATCAGGCTCGCTTGTCTTACGTGAAATTATGTGTGACGTCATCACCTGCGGCACAGCGAGCTCCTCCTGGCTCTGCTGGGGTAGAAGAGCTCCACTGGAGAACCAGAGACCGCCAGCAGGGGGCCTCCCTGAGCCACACACTCGTCTGCAACGTCACCATGACGTCATCAACCTCCTGCTCTGTGCATGTCTGTGTGTGTGTGTCTGCGTACCGTTGTCGTGTCCTGTAGAGTCGGATGTGGAGCTGCTCTCTGACCGCACTGTGTCGTCTGGACACACACACACACACACACTTAATAAACACAGTCCTACACATGTGTGTTGTGTGTGTTCGTGTGTGTGCATGTGTGAGTTTGTACGTGTGTGCGTGTGTGTTTGTGTTTGTTTGTGTGGGTGTTTGTTGTTGTGTGTATGTCTGAGTGTTTTTTATGTGTAAATGTGTATTTGTGTGTGTTGTTGTGTGTGAGTGTATGTGTGTGTGAGATTTTGTGTGCGCGTGTTTGTGTGCTTGTGTGTGTGTTATTGTTTGTGTGTGCGCGTTTGTATGTGTGTGTTTGTTGTTGTGTGCATGTCTGAGTGTTTTTTGTGTGTGAACGTGTGTTTGTGTGTGTTCGTGTGTGTGCGTGAGTGAGTTTGTACGTGTGTGAGTGTGTGTTTGTGGATGTGTGTGCGTGTGTGTTTGTTTCTGTCTGTGTGGGTGGTTGTTGTTGTGTGTATGTCTGAGTGTTTTTGTGTGTGTTGTCGTGTGTGAGTGTATGTGTGTGAGATTTTCTGTGTGCTTGTGTGTGTGTGTTATTGTTTGTGTGTGCGCGTGTTTGTATGTGTGTTTGTTGTTGTGCGTATGTCTGAGAGTTTTTGTGTGTGTGTTTGTGTGTTGTCATGTGTGTGTGTGCGTGTGTGTGATTTTGTTAGTGTGTGTGTTTGTGGGTGTTGTTGTGTGTGTGCGTGTGTGTGATTTTGTGTTTTGTGTGTGTGCGTGTCTGTGTGTATGTTTGTGTGTCTGCATGTTTGTGTGTGTGTTGGTGAGTGTAGTTGCGTGTGTGTATTTGTGTTTTTTGTGTGTGTTTGTATGTTTGTGTGTGAGTGTTTGTATGTTTGTGTGTGTGAGTGTTTGTACCTGTGAGAGTGTGTGTTCGTATTTGTGTGTGCGTGTGTGTTATTGTTTGTGTATGTATGTGTGTTTGTGTATGTGTGTGTGTGTTATTGTTTGTGTGCGTTTGTGTGCGTGTGTTTGTACATGTGAGAGTGTGTGTTTGTATATGTGTGTATGTGTGTTATTGTTTGTGTGCGTTTGTGTGATTTTGTGTTTTGTGTGTGTGTGTGCGTGTCTGTGTGTATGCTTGTGTGTCTGCAGGTTTGTGTGTGTGTTTGTGAGTGTAGTTGTGTGTGTATATTTGTGTTTTCTGTGTGTGTGCGTGTTTGTATGTTTGTGTGTGTGCGTGTACCTGGGAGAGTTTGTGTTTGTATATGTGTGTGCGTGTGTGTTATTGTTTGTGTATGTGTGTGTGTGTGTGTTATCGTCTGTGTGTGTTTGTATGTTTGTGTGTGTGTTTGTACATGTGAGAGTGTATGTTCGTATATGTGTGTGTGTGTGTTATTGTTTGTGTGCATGTTTGTGTGTGTGTTTGTACCTGTGAGAGTTTGTGTTCGTATATGTGTGTGCGTGTGTTATTGTTTGTGGATGTGTGTGTGTGTTCGTGTATGTGTGTGTTATCGTTTGTGTGTGTTTGTATGTTTGTGTGTGTGCGTGTGTTTGTACATGTGAGAGTGAGTGTTCGTATATGTGTGTGTGTTTTATTGTTTGTTTGCGTTTGTGTGCATGTTTGAATGTGTGTGTTTGTTCTGTGTATGTCTGAGTGTTTTTTGTGTGTAAACGTGTGTTGTTGTGTGTGTGCGGGCATTTTTGTGTTGTGTTACCAGTGTGACATCCTCTGTGCACAGTGGTCTTGCCGTGTTGTGTGTGCACGTTGTGTTCGCGGTCGTTGTGTTTCCTCAGCGCGCCGCTGAATAAAGTTTTTTTAGGCTTCACTCGCTGATTGTCTTCTTCCTGTGGGCGGGGTCACAGGGTGACGTTAGTTCAAAGTGGGCGGGGCGTACAAATAACTTTTGTCTTTATTGCGAAAGCTTTATTACAAATTAGAGTTAAGTAAAAAAATTTTTTAAATGTAAGCAAAACTTGGGTATTTAAAAAAAACCTGAAATATTGGTTGATTTTTTTTGGAAGCAACCAATAATTATAGTCATTTAAAAAAAAAAAAAACAGAATTTTTACAGAGTAAATTTTAAAAAATGATTAATCAAACTGAATTTTCAAACAAGTTTTTTGTATTTATTTTTTTTACTGAATTTTTAACAGGCTGAATTTTAAAAAAACAATTTCATTAAACTGAATTCCTGATCAAGTTTTGCTTGGATAATTTTATTTCATGAAAACAGATGGATGGCTGGATGGATGGACATTTTTGGAATAATTTGATGTAAAAAAAATAATAAATCATACGGAAAAAATCCAATCAAATAAATTCTGTGTCAAAAAAAAGCTTTCATAATAAAAACACAAATTAACCATAATTTATTTTGATGAAAAATTGTGAGCAGAAATATGTGTTTTTGAAAATTAAATATGTTAAAATACAGTGTTTTGAAAATTCGCGTCTAAAAAGTCAGTGTTTAAAAAATCAATTTATAAAAATAAAAACTGTAAAGAAATTATGCGTAAAAAAAAAAATTGTGCAAAAATAATGGTTGCGAGGGACAATGGTAGGAAATGGATGGATGGATAGATGGAAAACATGGATGGATGGAAATTTTGGGCATAATTTGATGTAAAAAAATCATACAAAAAAATCAAATCAAATCAATTCTGTGTCAAAAAAAATTCATGGTAAAAATACAAATTCACCATAGTTTCATTTAATAGAACATTGTAAGCAAAATATGTCTTTTAAAAAAAATTCCATATGTTAAAATACAGTGTTTTAAAATTCAGTGTGCAAAAAGTCAGTGTTAAAAAAATCAGTTTATTCCAAAAAATTGTGTAAACTAATTCAGTGTAATAAAAACAGTGCATAAATATTGGTTGCTTTTTTTTTTTTTGAAGCAACCAATAATTAATATATATATATATATATACACACATAAAAAAATATATATATATGTGTGTGTGTATATATATATATATATATATACATAAATATTTTTTAACTAAATTTTTGCACAGTGACATTCAAAAAACAATTTAATCAAACTGAATTTTTAAACAAGTTTTGCTTAGAAAATGTTTGGCAAAAATGGATAAAAATCATACGAAAAAATCGAATCAAATCAATTCTGCGTCAAAAAAAGCTTTGGTAATAAAAACATAAATTAACTGTAATTTTACTTGTGAGCAAAATATGTGCTTTTAAAAAATGTAATATGCTAAAATACAGTGTTTTGAAATTCAGTGTGTAAAAAGTCAGTGTTTAAAAAAAAATCTATTAAAAAACGGTGTAAACAAATTAGGTTTAAAAAAAAAAATCAGTGCAGATATATTGGTTGCTTTTTTTTTAAGCAACCTATAATTATACACTCATTATTTTATTTTATATTTTACTGAATTTTTGCACAATAAATAAAATAAAAAACAATTTAATCAAGCTGAATTTTTAAAAAAGTTTTTTGTTTTTATTTTTTTTACTGAATTTTTACAGGCTGAATTAAAAAAAACTAACGATTTAATCAAACTGAATTTCTAAAAAGTTTTGCTTAGAAAATTGTATTTAACGAAAACAGATGAATGGATGGACCTTTTTGGCATTATTTGATGTAAAAAAAAAACAATCATATGAAAAAAATCAAATCAAATAAATTCTGTGTCAAAAAAAGCTTTCATAATAAAAACACAAATTAACCATAGTTTCATTTAATAAAAAAATGTCAGCAAAATTATGTTTTTAAAAATTAAACATATTAAAATACAGTGTTTTGAAATTTGGTGTCTAAAAAGTCAGTGTTTAAAAAATCCATTCATTAAAAAAAACTGTAAAGAAATTCTGTTTAAAAAAAAAAAATTGTGCAAAAATATTGGTTGCGAGGGACAAGCTGTAGGAAATGAATGGATGGATAGATGGAAAACAGATGGATGGATGGATGGATGGATGTAAATTTTTTGGCATAATTTGATGTATAAAAAAAAAAAATCATACAAAAAAAATCAAATCAAATCAATTCTGTGTCAAAAAAAGCTTTCATAATAAAAAACACAAATTAACCATAGTTTCATTTAATAAAAAAATGTCAGAAAAAATATGTATTTTTAAAAATTAAATATATTAAAATACAGTGTTTTGAAATTTGGTGTCTAAAAAGTCAGTGTTTAAAAAATCCATTCATTAAAAAAAACTGTAAAGAAATTGTGTAAAAAAAAAAAAGAGCGCAAAAATATTGGTAGCGAGGGACAAGCGGTTGAAAATGGATGGATGGAAAACAGATGGATGGATGGAAATTTTTGGCATAATTTGAGTAAAAAATAAAAAAAAATCGTATGAAAAAAATCAAATCAAATAAATTCTGTGTCAAAAAAAGCTTTCATAATAAAAACACAAATTAACCATCGTTTCATTTAATAAAAAAATGTCAGCAAAAATATGTATTTTTAAAAATTAAATATATTAAAATACAGTGTTTTGAAATTTGGCGTCTAAAAAGTCAGTGTTTAAAAAAATGATTTATATTAAAAAAACTAAAGAAATTCTGTGTAAAAAAAAAAAAATGTTAAAAAATATTGGTTGCGAGGGACAAGCGGTAGGAAATGGATAGATGGATGGATGGATAGATGGAAAACAGATGGATGGATGGACATTTTTGGCATAATTTGATGTAAAAAAAAAATCATACAAAAAATTGAATCAAATCAATTCTGTGTCAAAAAAAGCTTTCATTATAAAAACACAAATTAACCATCGTTTCATTTAATTAAAAAATGTCACCAAAAATATGTGTTTTTAAAAATTTAATATATTAAAATACAGTGTTTTGAAATTTAGCGTCTAAAAAGTCAGTGTTTAAAAAATCCATTTATAAAAAAAACTATAAAGAAATTCTGTGTAAAAAAAAAAAAAGAGTGCAAAAATATTGGTTGCGAGGGACAAGCGGTTGAAAATGGATGGATGGAAGACAGATGGATGGATGGACATTTTTGGCATTATTTGAGTTAAAAAAAAAAATCGTATGAAAAAAATCAAATCAAATAAATTCTGTGTCAAAAAAAGCTTTCATAATAAAAACACAAATTAACCATCGTTTCATTTAATAAAAAAATGTCAGAAAAAATATGTATTTTTAAAAATTAAATATATTAAAATACAGTGTTTTGAAATTTGGCGTCTAAAAAGTCAGTGTTTAAAAAAATGATTTATATAAAAAAAACTAAAGAAATTCTGTGTAAAAAAAAAAATGTTAAAAAATATTGGTTGCGAGGGACAAGCGGTAGGAAATGGATGGATGGATGGATGGATGGATAGATGGAAAACAGATGGATGGATGGACATTTTTGGCATAATTTGATGTAAAAAAAAAATCATACAAAAAATTGAATCAAATCAATTCTGTGTCAAAAAAAGCTTTCATTATAAAAACACAAATTAACCATCGTTTCATTTAATTAAAAAATGTCACCAAAAATATGTGTTTTTAAAAATTTAATATATTAAAATACAGTGTTTTGAAATTTGGCGTCTAAAAAGTCAGTGTTTAAAAAATCCATTCATAAAAAAAAACTGTAAAGAAATTCTGTGTGAAAAAAAAAAAGGAGTGCAAAAATATTGGTTGCGAGGGACAAGCGGTTGAAAATGGATGGATGGAAAACAGATGGATGGATGGAAATTTTTGGCATAATTTGAGTAAAAAATTAAAAAAAATCGTATGAAAAAAATCAAATCAAATAAATTCTGTGTCAAAAAAAGCTTTCATAATAAAAACACAAATTAACCATCGTTTCATTTAATAAAAAAATGTCAGCAAAAATATGTATTTTTAAAAATTAAATATATTAAAATACAGTGTTTTGAAATTTAGCGTCTAAAAAGTCAGTGTTTAAAAATCCATTCATAAAAAAAAACTGTAAAGAAATTCTGTGTAAAAAAAAAAAAAAGAGTGCAAAAATGTTGGTTGCGAGGGACAAGCGGTTGAAAATGGATGGATGGAAAACAGATGGATGGATGGAAATTTTTGGCATAATTTGAGTAAAAAATTTTAAAAAATCGTAGGAAAAAAATCAAATCAAATAAATTCTGTGTCAAAAAAAAGCTTTAATAATAAAAACACAAGTTAACCATAGTTTCATTTAATAAAAAAAATGTGAGCAAAATTATGTTTTTAAAAATGATGTATGTCAAAATTCAGTGTTTTGAAATTAGTGTCTAAAAAGTTAGTGTTTAAAAAATCCATTCATAAAAAAAAACTGTAAAGAAATTCTGTGTAAAAAAAAAAATTGTGCCAAAATATTGGTTGCGAGGGACATGCGGTAGAAAATGGATGGATAGAAAACAGATGGATGGATGGAAATGTTTGGCATAATTTGAGTAAAACATTTTAAAAAATCGTAGGAAAAAAATCAAATCAAATAAATTCTGTGTCAAAAAAAAGCTTTCATAATAAAAACACAAGTTAACCATAGTTTCATTTAATAAAACATTGCAAGCAAAATATGTCTTTTTCTAAAAATTAAATATATTAAAATACAGTGTTTTGAAATTTAGCGTCTAAAAAGTCAGTGTTTAAAAAATCCATTCATAAAAAAAAACTGTAAAGAAATTCTGTGTAAAAAAAAAAAATTGTGCCAAAATATTGGTTGCGAGGGACATGCGGTAGAAAATGGATGGATAGAAAACAGATGGATGGATGGAAATTTTTGGCATAATTTGATGTAAAAAAAAAATAATACAATTTTTTTTTTGTCAAAAAAAGCTTTCATAATAAAAACAAAAAATAACTATAATTTCATTTAATAAAACATTGCAAGCAAAATATGTATTTTTCTAAAAATTCGATATGTTAAAATACAGTGTTTTAAAATTCAGCGTGTAAAAAGTCAGTGTTTAAAAAATCAGTTTACACAATTTGATGTAAAAAAATAAATAAATCTGTAAATAATAAATAAATAAATAAATCCAGTGTCAAAAAAAGTTTCGGTAATAAAGACTCAAACTAACTTCAGCTCACCTCTCCTCTGCACTTCCTGTTTGCTTGGCAGGAGGCCCCGCCCCTGCGCCTCACGGTGGGGGGCTTCTCCCCCGTCGCCAGCGGGAAGTCGGCGGGCAGCGCGCCCGTCAGCTCCTGGCCAACGAGAGCGCGCAAGTTCAGCCACGTCGCCGCCGCCGGCCGACCTACGGCCACGTCACTCACCGCCTCCTGCAGACACACCCGCCTCAGCTCGGCCAATCGCACGCTGAGCAGCGCCTGCAGGCTCCGCCTCCTCTCCTGCAGCTCCGCCATGCGCTCCCTCTGCTTCCTGTCCCAGCATGTGACCACAGCTAACAAACACACACAAAACTTATTATAACACACACTCTTGGATTTGTTACCTTGTTGAGACCTTTGCGAGTATTATAGTAAAAGTTGTCATTTTACCCAACGCAAGTCAAAATTTTACAAGAAAAACGGAACATTTGTGCAAATTTTATGAAAAGAGTCGTCATTCTAATAAACACAAGTCACAATTTTATAGAAAAAACTTTGCACCTGTTTACTTTTGTATGCACATTAAATCAACAAAAAATCCCGACTTTGGAGCAATGTTCACGGACTCTAGTATTTGGCTCTCTATTAGATGCAATGGTTTTCCGTATTGGGACCATGATTTCAGTCCTAACTTGTTCACACCTCCTCATATGGAAGCTGCTTTACCTTGTTGATGTCTCAAGCAGGGTAGAAATACAAGAACACACACATTCTTGTATTTGTTACCCTCTGACCTTTTTAGGACCACCCTTTGTAGATATACAAATATGTGTATTTACAACATTAATAATATATACATACTGTGCAAATATAAAAAAGCTTGTTGTGAAAAATGAGTTGGAATTTCACAAGAAAAAGTTCACATTTTCGCAAGAAAACTTCAAAATTTGGCAGTATTTAATAAAAGTCGTCGTTTTACCCAACGCAAGTCAAAATTTTACAAGAAAAACGGAACATTTGTGCAAATTTTATGAAAAGAGTCGTCATCTTAATAGACAAAAGTCACAATTTTATAGAAAAAACTTTGCACCTGTTTACTTTTGTATGCACATTAAATCAACAAAAAATCCCGACTTTGGAGCAATGTTCACGGACTCTAGTATTTGGCTCTCTATTAGATGCATTGGTTTTCCGTATTGGGACCATTATCTCGGCCCTAACTTGTTCACACCTCCTCATATGGAAGCTGCTTTACCTTGTTGATGTCTCAAGCAGGGTAGAAATACAAGAACACACACATTCTTGTATTTGTTACCCTCTGACCTTTTTAGGACCACCCTTTCTATTTATATAAAGATGTGTATTTACAACATTAATAATATACACAAACTATGTAGATATATAAAAAAAGCTTCTTGTGAAAAATGAGTTGGAATTTCACAAGAAAAAGGTCACATTTTCACAAGAAAAACTTGGAATTTTAGCAGTGTTATAATAAAAGTCGTCATTTTACTCAACACAAGTCAAAATTTTACAAGAAAAACTGAACATTTGTGCAATTATATGAAAAGAGTCGTCATTTTACTCGACAAAAGTCACAATTTTATAAGAAAACTTGAAAATATTGGCAATATTATCATAATAATCTGAATTTTACTTAGCAAAATGATGACAAAAGTCAGCTGTTCACCTGGCGAGTTTTTTTCTGTGATGAATAGGGAAGTCCTTCTTTAGCTACCATTTTGTTTTATCATATATTGCTACCTTTGCACCTGTAAATGTTTACTTTTGTATGCACATTAAATCAACAACAAAAATCCTGACTTTGGAGCAATGTTCACAGACTCTAGTATTTGGTTCTCTATTAGATGCAATGGTTTTCCATATTGGGACCATGATTTCGGTCCTAACTTGTTCACACCTCCTCATATGGAATTTTACTCAATAACAGTCGCAATTTTACAAGAAAACTTTAAAATGTTGGCAATATTATAATAATAATAGGAATTTTACGTAGCAAAATGATGACAAAAGTCAGCTGTTCACCTGGCGAGTTTTTTTCTGGGATGAATAGGGAAGTCCTTCTTTAGTTACCATCTTGTTTTATCATATATTGCTGCCTTTGCACCTGTCAATGTTTACTTTTGTATGCACATTAATTTAACAAAAAAATCCTGACTTTGGAGCAATGTTCACACATTCTAGTATTTGGCTCTCTATTAGATGCAATGGTTTTCCGTATTGGGACCATGATTTCGGTCCTAACTTGTTCACACCTCCTCATATGGAAGCTGATTTTCCTTCTTGATGTCCCTTTACAAGAAAAGCTGAACATTTGTGCAATATTGTGATAAAAGTTAGAATTTTACTCAATAACAGTCGCAATTTTACAAGAAAAGCTTAATATTGTGGCAATTTTATGCAAATAGTTGTCATTTTACTCAGCAAAAGTCAGAATTTTATAAGAAAACTTTAAAATGTTGGTAATAAGATAATAATCGGAATTTTATTTGACAAAATGATGACAATAGTCATAATTTTACTCAAAAAATGTCACGGTTTTACAAGAACAACAAAAAATGGGTAATATTGTGATAAAAGTATGTATTTATACATGACAAATGTCACCATTTTGCATTAAAAAGTAATAATCCTACATAAAAGAGTAATCATTTTACAAGAAGATATTGCAATGTTACAGAAACAGAAAGAATATGAGAAATTGTTCCCAATTTTATAAGAAAAAAGTCGACATTGTGAGAAAAAGACTGTTTTTAGTTCTTTTTTTTTGTAATTGGTTTTTAATCTTCATTATTAACTTCAAGTTATTACAGTATGTCTCTATAAACATGTTTATTTATTTGTTTTATTGATTTTGGCCAAAGGGGGGGCATTTCAATTTCTTACACACACTTGTTATTTCATATGTTGACCAGAGGGGGAACACTTTTAAAAGCGACACACAGTCAATGTGAAAACTTAGCTACTTTTCCTTCTTAATGTCTCAAACACACACACACAAACACACACACACACACACACACACACAGGTTGTGTCTCACCAGGTCCTGAGATGAGTTGACCTTTGACTTCCATGGCTAGTGCGTCCCATGTGACTCCGCCTCCTTCGTCCTCACTGATTGACTCCCTCGCCTGCACACACACACACACACACACACACATGACATCATGGTGACCTTTGACCTGACACTGAAACAATGTACATGAGAACAGGAAGTAGAGCTGAGCAGGAAACAGGAAGAGGAAGCCGGCCTTGGAACAAAAGGAAGCGTGTGAGGAGTCTGGCCAGAGTGAGAGTGAGCGCGCACACACACACACACACACACACACACACACACACACACACACACACACACACACACACACACACACGCACACACACACACACTTACACACTTACACACTTACACACTTACACACTTACACACTTACACTCTCACACACTTATACCGTCATACACTTACACACTTAAACCCTCACACACTTACACTCTCACACACTTACACTCTCACACACTTACACCCTCATACACTTACACACTTAAACCCTCACACACTTTCACCCTCACACACTTACACACTTACACACTTACACCCTCATACACTTACACCCACATACACTTACACACTTAAACCATCACACACTTTCACCCTCACACACTTACACCCTCACACACTTACACTCTCACACACTTACACCCTCATACACTTACACCCTCATACCATCACACACTTTCACCCTCATACCATCACACATTTTCACCCTCACACACTTACACACTTAAACCCTCACACACTTTCACCCTCACACACTTACACACTTTCACCCTCACACACTTACACACTTACACCCTCACACTGACACACACATGTACACACTTACACACACATACCTACACACATGGACACAAAGACTTACACACAAACACACACGCAAACTTACTGACACACACACAAACACACACACATGCACACAATCACACACTTACATACTTACACACACACACAAACTTACACACACGCACTTGCACAGTTAAACCTACACACTTACATACTTACACACATTTACACAAACACACTTACACATTATTACACACATTACATTACACATTTACACACACACACACACAATTACACACATACACACACCTACAAATTTACAAACTCACACACTTACACACAATTACACTCACACACACATTTACGCATTTATATACACACAAAATTACACACACACAATTACACACACACACACACACACACATATTTATATACACACAAAATTACACACACACACTTGCACATTTATATACACACAATTACACTCACACACACACTTAGATATTTATACACACGCACACACACACACACACTAACTCAGATCTGGATCCTAATTGGTAGAAATGATGATGAGACCCTGAGGTGCCGGGTGGGTCAGTACCTATTCCTAGTGGGTGGAGCTTAGCGGTGAAAACTGCCCCACTCCTAGTGGGCGGAGCCTAGCGGTGAAAACTGCCATCACCAGCAGTTTGTTTTGCACCTGAGCTGATCACATACTAAAAGTGATCACATACTAAAAGTGATCACATACTAAAAGTGATGATCACATACTAAAAGTGATGATCACATACTAAAAGTGATCACATACTAAAAGTGATCACATACTAAAAGTGATGATCACATACTAAAAGTGATCACATACTAAAAGTGATGATCACATACTAAAAGTGATCACATACTAAAAGTGATGATCACATACTAAAAGTGATCACATACTAAAAGTGATGATCACATACTAAAAGTGATGATCACATACTAAAAGTGATCACATACTAAAAGTGATCACATACTAAAAGTGATGATCACATACTAAAAGTGATCACATACTAAAAGTGATGATCACATACTAAAAGTGATGATCACATACTAAAAGTGATCACATACTAAAAGTGATCACATACTAAAAGTGATGATCACATACTAAAAGTGATCACATACTAAAAGTGATGATCACATACTAAAAGTGATGATCACATACTAAAAGTGATCACATACTAAAAGTGATCACATACTAAAAGTGATGATCACATACTAAAAGTGATCACATACTAAAAGTGATGATCACATACTAAAAGTGATCACATACTAAAAGTGATCACATACTAAAAGTGATGATCACATACTAAAAGTGATGATCACATACTAAAAGTGATCACATACTAAAAGTGATCACATACTAAAAGTGATCACATACTAAAAGTGATGATCACATACTAAAAGTGATGATCACATACTAAAAGTGATCACATACTAAAAGTGATCACATACTAAAAGTGATGATCACATACTAAAAGTGATGATCACATACTAAAAGTGATCACATACTAAAAGTGATGATCACATACTAAAAGTGATCACATACTAAAACTGAAAATGAATGGCAAAACATGTTTTGCCTCTGACAGGATGTGGGCGGGGCATGGCGCCAAACTTTGATGCTAATTGGTAGAAATGACGTTGATCTTATCCGTGCGGCGTTGGCAGCGAGTAACCTTCCACGCCGTCTTCAATCTAATCGGTATTACGTCCCTTTGGAAGATCAGAGGCAGACATTAAACTGACGGCGACGCTCAATTGTGAAGAATTATCATCTAGCACGTAAGATGTGGGCGGGGCACGGCGCCAGGCTTTGATCTGATGGTTCGCCACCAAACACGAAACCTCAATAACTCGCCCGCACGAGTTCAGATCTTCGTTCTGATCGGTAGAAATGACGAGGACGCCCTGAGGTGCATGTTCGTAGCTGTTCAAAGTAGGCGGAGACATGAGGACGGACGTGAGGTCAGACGTGAGGTCAGACGTGAGGACTGAGATGAGGACAGACATGAGGACAGACATGAAGACAGACATGAAGATGGACGTGAGGACTGAGATGAGGACAGACATTAGGACAGAGCACTGACGTGAGGATGGACGTGACGTCAGATGTGAGGACTGAGATGAGGACAGACATGAGGACGGACGTGAGGACTGAGATGAGGACAGACATGAGGACAGAGGACAGACATGAGGACTGAGATGAGGACAGACATGACGACGGACGTGAAGACGGACGTGAGGACTGAGATGAGGACAGACATAAGGACGGACGTGAGGACTGAGATGAGGACAGACATGAGGACGGACGCGAGGACTGAGATGAGGACAGACATGAGGATGGACGTGAGGACTGAGATGAGGACAGACATGAGGACAGAGGACAGACATGAGGACTGAGATGAGGACAGACATGACGACGGACGTGAAGACGGACGTGAGGACTGAGATGAGGACAGACATAAGGACGGACGTGAGGACTGAGATGAGGACAGACATGAGGACGGACTTGAGGACTGAGATGAGGACAGACATGAGGACGGACTTGAGGACTGAGATGAGGACAGACATGAGGACAGAGGACAGACATGAGGACTGAGATGAGGACAGACATGACGACGGACGTGAAGACGGACGTGAGGACTGAGATGAGGACAGACATGAGGACGGACGTGAGGACTGAGATGAGGACAGACATGAGGACGGACGCGAGGACTGAGATGAGGACAGACATGAGGACAGAGGACAGACATGAGGACTGAGATGAGGACAGACATGACGACGGACGTGAAGACGGACGTGAGGACTGAGATGAGGACAGACATAAGGACGGACGTGAGGACTGAGATGAGGACAGACATGAGGACGGACTTGAGGACTGAGATGAGGACAGACATGAGGATGGACGTGAGGACTGAGATGAGGACAGACATGAGGACAGAGGACAGACATGAGGACTGAGATGAGGACAGACATGACGACGGACGTGAAGACGGACGTGAGGACTGAGATGAGGACAGACATAAGGACGGACGTGAGGACTGAGATGAGGACAGACATGAGGACGGACTTGAGGACTGAGATGAGGACAGACATGAGGACGGACTTGAGGACTGAGATGAGGACAGACATGAGGACAGAGGACAGACATGAGGACTGAGATGAGGACAGACATGACGACGGACGTGAAGACGGACGTGAGGACTGAGATGAGGACAGACATGAGGACGGACGTGAGGACTGAGATGAGGACAGACATGAGGACAGAGGACAGACTTGAGAACTAAGATGAGGACAGATATGACGACGGACATGAAGACGGACGTGAGGACTGAGATGAGGACAGACATGAGGACGGACGTGAGGACAGACGTGAGGAGAGACATGAGGACAGACATGAGGACAGACATTAGGATAGAGGACAGGCATGAGGACAGACATGAGTACAGACATGAGGACAGACAAGAAGACAGACAAGAGGACGAACATGAGGACGGACGTGAGGAAAGACATGAGAACAGAAATGAGGACGGACAAGAAGACAGACATGTAGAAGGACAAGAGGACAGACATGAGGACAGACATGAGAACTGACAATAAGACAGACATGAGGACGGACATGAGGCCGGACATGAGGACAGACATTAGGACACACAGGAGGACAGACATGAGGACAAATTTGAGGACAGACATGACAACAGACAAGAGGACAGATGAGGACATACATGAGGACAGATTTGAGGACAGAAATGACAACAGAGAAGATGACAGACATAAGGACAGATGAGGACAAACATGAGGACATACAAGAGGACAGACATGACAACAGACAAGAGGACTGATGAGGACAGATTTGAGGACATACATGAGGACAGATTTGAGGACAAAAATGACAACAGAGAAGATGACAGACATAAGGACCGATGAGGACAAACATGAGGACATACAAGAGGACAGACATGAGGACAGATTTGAGGACAGACATGACAACAGACAAGAGGACTGATGAGGACAGATTTGAGGACAGGCATAAGGACAGATGAGGACAAACATGAGGACATACAAGAGGACAGACATTAGGACAGAGGACAGACATTAGGACACACATGAGGACGGACATGAGGACAGACAAGAAAACAGACAAGAGGACAAATATGTGGACAGACATGAGGACAGATTTGAGGATGGACGTAAGGAATGAGATGAAGACAGACGTGAGGACGGACGTGAGGAGAGATATGAGGACGGACATGAGGACTGACAATAGGACAGACATGAGGACGGACGTGAGGACAGACATAAGGACTGACAATAGGACAGACAAGAGGACAGACATGAGGATTGACAATAAGACGGACATGAGGACAGAGATGAGGACTGACAAGAGGACAGACTTGAGGACAGAGAAGAGGACAGACATGAAGACAGACAATAAGACAGACATGAGGATGGACATGAAGACTGACATGAGGACAGACAAGGACAGATGACGACAGACATGAGAATAGAAATGAGGGCAGACATGAGGACAGACATGAGGATGGACAAGGTGACACACATGAGGACAGACAAGAGGACAGACATTAGGCCGGACATGAGGACAGACATAAAGACACACATGAGGACAGACAAGAGGACAGACATGACAACAGACAAGAGGACACATGAGGACAGACAAGAGGACAGACATGGGGACAGACATGAGGACATACATGGGGACAGACAAGAGGACAGACATGAGGACAGAGAAGAGGACAGACATGAGGACAGACAAGAGGACAGAGAAGAGGACAGACATGAGGACAGAGAAGAGGACAGACATGAGGACAGACAAGAGGACAGAGAAGAGGACAGACATGAGGACAGACATGGGGGCAGACATGAGGACAGACAAGAGGACAGACATGAGGACAGACATGGGGGCAGACATGAGGACAGACAAGAGGACAGACATGAGGACAGACATGGGGGCAGACATGAGGACAGACAAGAGGACAGACATGAGGACAGAGAAGAGGACAGACATGAGGACTTGTCCTACCTGAGGAGAGCGTCACTTGCAGTGTGCGGAGCATCCAGAAGGTCTGCGTCCAACATTCAGCTGGTCCACTCTGCCTGTTTGGGACGGCCCCCTGCAGGGAGTCAAGCCACCACAGTCAACCCTTTCCCGCCTGGCCTGGCATTTTCAAAATAAAAGCATGTGAGGCACTAAATAAAAAGTAAACATCGCTAACAGGAAGTCATCTTTCACTCCATGCCGGACGGGACGCACAATCTTGAACTTTTGCACGCCGTTTAGCACTTCGGTGCCACTTTTACTTTGAAAAACAAAAACACCTGCTGCTTTTGTTTTGGTAAACTGCTTGGATCGACACCAGCTTCCTGGAGGTCACACACACACACACTCACACGTTAGCAGGACAATGACACACACACACACACTTTATTGACATGCTTATGTCATCCGTGGGGGGCAGGAGATGGGGGCGGGGCAATGTAGGGAGGAGTCAGCGGGGGGGGGGGGGGGGGGCGGTGTCACATGACTTTTACTTCCTGTACAGCACGAGCATGTGATGTGTTTACTTTGTGTTTGTTTGGTCTCTTAAGTGCATAAGTGCTTAAGTGATAAGTGCATAAGTGCAAAAAGAGGCGGGGCTAACTATGCTCCATTTATCAGGTGAGAGGGAGATTATGCAATCCAAATGAGTGCACTCAGGAACTATAAGTGCACGCAGTGTACTTTTTTTTAAGTGTACTTTTTAAGTACTTGTGACGCCAGTGAGCATGTAAACGCAACACGACCGTCAGTACACTTCAGCGGGTGTACTGAGTGCACTTAGTTCCTGCACGATTGCCACCTTTTCTTCTTTGTTGTCTCCTTCTTAGCTCCAGGTAGCCCCGCCCCTTCCGTGACGTAGCCAAGACGGCGACCCCCGGCCAGCAGGGGGCATTATTGTACAAATACTGTGACTGGCTTTTGACCCCCCACTTTGTTAAAATCCCCCCAAACCTGTTTGTGCTGTTTTGTTGTTGTAAAAATCAATGGTGTAACTAGTATGGTTCTCATGGTATGGGGCTGGTTACCAGTAATAAAACCTTAATAACCTACAAACTATAACAAGTTAATAACAGTAACTCTATAACACAGTAATAACATGAAAAACTATACAGTGTTAATAACATCAAAATTATAACAGCTTAATAACATATAAAACGTTAATAACAAAAACTGTTACAAGTTGATTACAAAAATCTGTAACACAAAGACATTAAAACTATAACACGCAATTAATATAAAAACTATAAAACGTGAATAGCATAAAAACTATAGCATGTTGATAACAAAACTATAACAAGTTAATAACATGAAAACTATAGCATGTTAATAACAAAATAATAACATGTTAATAACATAAACACAATAACATTTTAATAACATAAAAACTATAACATGTTAACATAAAAACTATAGCACGTTAATAACAAAATAACATGTTCATAACATAAAACCTACAACATGTTAACAGAAAAACTATAGCATTTTAATAAAATTATAACATGTTAATAACATGAAAACTATAGCATGTTAATAACAAAATAATATGTTCATAACATAAAAACTATAACACGTTAATAACATAAAAACTACAACACGTTAACATAAAAACTATAGCACGTTAATAACAAAATAACATGTTAATAATAACAGAAACTATAACATGCTAATAACATAAAAACTATAAAATGTTAATAACATATACTATAACATATCAATATAAAAACTAACATGTTAATAAGATCAAAACTATAACATGTTAATAACATAAAACGTTAATAAGAAAAACTATAAAAGTTAACATAAAAACTTTAAAATGTTTTTAATATAAAAACTATAAAACGGGAATAACATAAACTATAACCCCTGAACATAAAAACTATAGCAAGTTAATAACAAAATTATAGCATGTTAATAACATAAACACAATAACATGTTAACATAAAAACTATAACACGTTAACATAAAAACTCTAGCATGTTGATAACAAAATTATAACATGTTAATAACATAAAACGTTATAAACAAAAACTATAACAGTTAACATAAAAATTATAAGACGTTATTAATAGAAAAACTATAAAACGGGAATGACATAAAAAACTATAACACCTTTACATAAAAACTCTAGCATGTTGATAACAAAATTACAACATGTTAATAACATGAAAACTATAACATGTTAATAACAAAATTATAACATGTTAATACCATTCAACTATAACATGATAATAACAAAAACTATAACATTTTAACATAAAAACTAACACATTAATAAGATTAAAACTATAACATGTTAATAACATAAAACGTTAATAAAAACTGAACAGTTAAAATAAAAAAATATAACACGTTAACATAAACACTATAAAACGGGAATGACATAAAAACTAACATCTTAACATAAAAACTCTAGCATGTTAATAACAAAATTATAACATGTTAATAACATGAAAACTATTACACGTTAATAACAAAATTATAACATGTTAATAACAAAAACTAACATGTTAACATAAAAACTAACACGCTAATAAGATCAAAAACCCTAGCATGTTAATAACAAAATTATAACATGTTAATAACATGAAAACTATTACACGTTAATAACAAAATTATAACATGTTAATAACAAAAACTATAACATGTTAACATAAAAACTAACACGCTAATAAGATCAAAAACTATAACATGTTAACATAAAACGTTAACAAAAACTTAACGGGTAACAAAAACTAACACGTTATTGATATAAAAACTATAAAACGGGAATAACATAAAAACTATAACACTTTAATAACATAAAAACTATAACATGTTAATACCAAAATTATAACATGTTAATACCATAAAAGCTATAACATGTTAATAACATAAAAACTATAACAAGTAAACATATAGAACGTTAATAACAAAAACTATAACAAGTTAATAACATTAAATCTATAATACAATAAACACATAAAAAACTGTAACAACTTAACATCAAAACTATAAAACCTTAACAAAAACTATAACAGTTAACATAAAAACTATAACTATAAAAAGTATAACATGTTAATAACAAAATTATAACATGTTAATAACATAAACACAATAACATGTTAACATAAAAACTATAGCATGTTGATTATGAAATTATAACATGTTAATAACATAAAAACTATAACATGTTTATAACAGAATTATAACATGTTAATAACATAAATACTATAACATGTTAATAACAAAAACTATAACATGTTAACAAATACTATAACATGTTAACATAAAAACCAACACGTTAATAAGATCAAAACTATAACAAGTTAATAACATAAAACGTTAATAACAAAACTATAACAGTTAACATAAAAACTTTAAAAAGTTTAAAAAGTTTTTAATAAAAAAAACTATAAAACGGGAATGACATAAAAACTATAACACCTTAACATAAAAACTCTAGCATGTTAATAACAAAATTGTAACATGTTAATAACAAAAACTATAGCACGTTAACTTAAACACTAACACGTTAAACAAATCAAAACTATAACATGTTAGTAACATAAATTGTTAATAACAAAAACTTAACAGGTAACATAAAAACTATAACACGTTATTAATAGTGCCACCCACACTGGAACTTAGATATTGGGTTTCACTATGTAAAGCGCTTTGAGTCACTAGAGAAAAGCGCTATATAAATATAATTCACTTCACTAATATAAAAACTGTAAAACTGGAATAACATAAAAACTATAACACTTTAATAACATAAAAACAATAACATGTTAATACCAAAATTATAACATGTTAATACCATAAAAGCTATAACATGTTAATAACATAAAAACTATAACAAGTTAACATATAGAACGTTAATAACAAAAACTATAACAAGTTAATAACATTAAATCTATAACACAATAAACACGTAAAAAACTGTAACAAGTTAATGACATCAAAAATATAAAACCTTAACAAAAACTACAACAGTTAACATAAAAACTATAACTATAAAAAGTATAACATGTTAACAAAATTATAACATGTTAATAACATAAACACAATAACATGTTAACATAAAAACTATAGCATGTTGATTACAAAATTATAACATGTTAATAACATAAAAACTATAACATGTTTATAACAAAATTATAACATGTTAACATAAAAACTATAACATGTTAATAACAAAAACTATAACATGTTAACAAATACTATAACAAGTTAATAACATTAAATCTATTACACAATAAACATAAAAACTGTAACAAGTTAATGACATCAAAACTATAAAACGTTAACAAAAACTATAACAGTTAACATAAAAACTATAACTATAAAAACTATAACATGTTAATAACAAAATTATAACATATTAATAACATAAACACAATAACATGTTAACATAAAAACTATAGCATGTTTATAACAAAATTATAACATGTTAATAACATAAAAACTATAACATGTTTATGACAAAATTATAACATGTTAATAACATAAAAACTATAACACGTTAATAACAAAAACTATAGCACGTTAACTTAAACATTAACACGTTAAACAGATCAAGTATATAACATGTCAATAACATAAAACGTTAATAAAAAAACTTAACAGGTAACATAAAAACTATAACACGTTATTAATACAAAAACTATAAAACTGGAATAACATAAAAACTATAACACTTAAATACCAAAATTATAACATAAAACATGTTAAAAACAAATTTATAACATGTTAATAATATAAAAATTATAACATGTTAACATATAAAACGTTAATAACAAAAACTAACAAGTTAATAACATTAAATCTATAACACAATAAACACAAAACTATACCAAGTTAATGACATCAAAACTATGAAACGTTATTAACATAAAAACTATAACATCCATTCATCCATCCATTTTCTACCACTTTTTACCTTTGGGGTCGCTGGTACCTATCTCAGCTACAATCGTGCGGAAGGCGGCGGACACCCTGGACAAGTCGCCACCTCATCACAACAAATGTTTTAAATATTTGCACAGTATGTATATATTATTAAATTTTGTAAATACACATCTTTATATATCTATAAAGGGGTGGGCATTTTTTGGTCAGGTCTCACAAAGGTAAAACTACAAGTGTGTGTGTGTGTGTGTGTGTGTGTGTGCAGGAGAGACAGAGATGAATGTAGGTCATGCTGCTGATGCTGCCATGGCAACACTGTAGAAAATCCCAACTGTGAATGCCCAGCTGCGATTGGCTGAGAGGTCCGAGCGGGGAGCCAATAGCCTTTCAACCCTGGGGCGCAGCTTCTGCGTCCTTCTTTTCATCCTCTAGTGGGCATCTGTTGACTTTCACAACTTTTTCTTATTATTATTTTTTTTTTAAGTCAATATTTAACGACGAAGTGTCCATGTTGTTATTTTAGCAATGGCTATAAAAAAAGCGTTTTTTAAAAATAAAATAAAAAAGTAGATTTTTTTTCCCCCACATGATGACACAAAAACAGCACAAATGTCCCTCCGATGTCAACAAAGTCTATTTTAATCATAATCTAAAAAAAAAACAAAACCGGACTGACTTATTAAAATCATAAGTTTATTATTAAATAGCAAATACTGCGGGTTGCCTCGCGCACGCGCAGATCGCAGGGCGGGGACGCCGTCCAACAATAACAAGTTGCCGTTCCAAACTCCGTTAGCTTTCCGTCCACTTCTAAGCATGCGTCGAAGCGCGGCAGCGAGCGCGCGTTATCTGCAAACAAGTGTCAAGGCGCGACTAGACGACTCGGAGGTGGTTGATCGGCGTGCGGAACAGAAGACGCCGTCTGGAAGCTTCGATCCGACACTTTGGTGACGTCATGCTCGCCTTCCACGCGACCCACGCCTCAAAAACGCGAGAAATGCGCAAATTGTCTATGGAGTCTGCCATGTGGAAGATGTTCGTGTGTGTGTGTGTGTGTGTGTGCTTACCTGGACCACCTGCGCGCGTGTCCGTCTGCGCGTCCACGAGCTGCATTACGCACATGAAGGTTGATGCCCGTCGATTAATCGATTGATAGATTCCATCACACGCTGCTGGATCATCTTCATCCTCATCCTCCTCCTCCTCTGCTCGCCACCTCTATAAGCTCCATGTGCGCCAGGAGGCGCGCTCTCGAGACGACGCGGGCGCGCGCTCACACGCCACCCGGCTGCAGGGAGATGATCATGATGAGTGGATCGTCGCTCGATTAACCTGTGGGATGATCCTCTTTGAATCCGCAGGGACGTCCACACCTTTTTCCACTGAGAGGGACAGTTTCATCTTTTTAATATTCTAAACCAATAATAATATATATTTTTTATAACCCTGAGGGCTCCTCTCAAGTTTGGCACCCAGAAAGGTTTCAGTCATATATTTCTATGAAAATTAGTCTTTTTAAAAAAAACTAAATTATTCCACGCTTAAATTATTAATTTAATGATATTATTCCATATAAAGATTTATTTTAATGTTTTATGCCCTTTTTTGTTACAGGGAAATACACACACACACACACACACAGGCGCATATATACATACATATATATGTAAAAAACATAAAAGTACATGTACACACAAACATTATATATATATATACACACACACATATATATAAGTATATACATACATATATACATATATATACACATATATACATACATATATACGTGTGTGTGTATATATATATACTATATATATACACACACACACACACACTATATATACATATGCATACATACACACACACAAATATATAAGTATATACATACATACATACATATATACACATAGATATATACATACATATATACGTAAAAAACACAAAAGTATATGTACACACAAACATTATATATATATATACACACACACACTATATATACATATGCATATATACACACACACACACACAAATATATAAGTATATACATACATACATATATATATATACATACATATATACACATATATATATATATACATACATATACACACACACGTGTTACATTTATATACACACATAGGTATATATATATATACACTCTTGTAGATATATATACACACATTAACGTGGATATATAGACACATATACATGTATATACATATCTGCATACATACATATACACACAAATATACATACTGTGTATATATATATACACACATATATATATACACATACACACACATTAACGTGTGTATATAGACACATTTACATGTATATACATATCTGCATACATACATATACACACAAATATACTTACTGTGTATATATATATATACACATACATATATACACACACATTAACGTGGATATACACAAGTGTAAATACACCCACTTGTTAACATGTATATATAGAAACATCTATACGTATACACACATTTACATGTACATATACATGTCTGCATGCATACATACATAAACACACAAAAACACTGTATATATACATATACATATATATACACACACACGTGTATGTGTACAAAAATGTATATATATACACACAAAGGTGTGTCTATATATATATGTGTATGTATAAACATAGGTGTGTGCATATATATATACATACATGTACACATATATATATATATATATATGTGTGTGTGTATATATATATATATATATATTTGTGTAAAAAAATACAGTGTTCATTACCAACTTTGGTTGGGAGAGTGGCCGTGCCAGCAACCTGAGGGTTCCTGGTTCCATCCCCAGCTTCTACCGACCTAGTCACGTCCATTGTGTACTTGAGCAAGACTCTTCACCTTTGCTCCTGATGGGTCCTGGTTAGCGCCTTGCATGGCAGCTCCCTCCATCTGTGTGTGAATGGGTAAATGTGGAAGTAGTGTCAAAGCGCTTTGAGTACCTTGAAGGTAGAAAAGCGCTATACAAGTATAACACATTCATAATTTACTCTGTGCAGGCCAGTCAAGATCATCCACACCAGACTCTGTCATCCATGTCTTTATGGACCTTGCTTTGTGCACTGGTGCACAGTCATGTTGGAAGAGGAAGGGGCGTGGCCCGCTCCAAACTGCTCCCACAAGGTTGGGAGCGTGGATTTGTCCAAAATGTTTTGGTATCCTGGAGTATTCAAAGTTCCTTTCACTGGAACTAAGGTGGCCAGCTCAACACCTGAAAAACAACCCATTATCCATCCATTTTTCTGCCACCTGTCCCTCTCGGGGTCCCCACACTATAATTCCTCCACCACCAAATTTTACACTCTGCACAATGCAGTTCGAAATGTAGTGTTCTCCTGGAAACCTCTAAACCCAGCATTACGCCACTGCATCCCATGCTTTGTATTGGACTTGGTGATGTATGGCTTAGATGCAGCTCATCGGCCATGGAAACCCGTTCCACGAAGCTCTCTTCGTACTGTACGTGGGCTAATTGGAAGGTCACATGAAGCTTGGAGCTCTGTAGCAACTGACTGTGCAGAAAGTCTTTGCACTATGCGCTTCAGCATCCGCTGACCCCTCTTTGTCGGTTTACCTGGCCAACCACTTGGTGGCTGAGTTGCTGTTGTTCCCAAACTCTTCACTTTTCTCACTGCCCTAAGATTGGTAGGTTGTGAGTCATACCAAAGGCAATAAAAATGGGTCCCATTACCTCCCTGCTTGTCACTCAGCATCAGGGGTTGGAATTGGGGGTTGAATCACCAAAAATTATTCCCGGGCGCGGCCACTGCTGCTGCTCACTGCTCCCCTCACCTCCCAGGGGGGTAATCTAGGGTGATGGGTCAAATGCAGGGAATAATTTCGCCACACCTAGTGTGTGTGTGACAATCATGGGTACCTTAACATTTAGAAAAACAAAAAAAACCACAAGATTAGTTTGTTCAAATTAGTAATGAACACTGCCCTCTAGTGGCTCTTGGTGGAACAGGTTTATGTTTAAGCAAAATAAGAGTCCACTAGGTGGAGCTGTTGTCTGCCTTACAAGAGGGGGCCAGGCCAGCTGTTAAAAATGATCTAAAAATCTTTATTGTCAGAATATTCACATACAACATGTCAACAATCACTTCCTGCCTCATCATCATCTTCTTCATAATCAAACGCCAACAGAAACAAAACAAAAACCTCAGTAGAAATGTTTTCTGACATACTTTTATATATATATAAAAAAAGAAAAGCTAAATACTTTTGAATATTTTGTTGCTACTGGGAAAAAAAATAATTTAAACTTCACGACTGCAGAAGCTCCGCCCCCTGCAGACCTTTCATGTCAGATTTCAACGTACTTTAGTTCGTCTGAAGGTGAACCGCCATGATCTCCGTGATGAGCAGACAAAAAAAAATGTTGTGATGAATGTACAAATATTCTACAAGTTTTGTTGTCAAGACAACCAATTACAGTCCTCAGGACAGCATGGAGTCCTCTGATTGGCTGCCTCGGAACTTCTTTGGTCCGCCTGGTTTACTGAGGAGAGAAACACTTCCTGTGAGACGACTTAACGAAAACCACCTACGTCAGGGGCGCCCAAACTTTTTCCACTGAGGACCACCGACTGACAAATCAAGACAACCATTTTTTGGTAGTCTTCACATTCAAAAAACCAGAAAATGCAATTTCAGTACAAATTTGGTATGAATGCTGAAGAACCAAAGCCGAATTGAAATTCTAACAGTTAGCATGCTGGCAAGCTAGCGTCATTTAACAAAAAAAAAATGCGCAAAATGAATTTAAAAAAGCTAACATGCTAACAGTACTATGCTAACAACAGCATTAGTGAAATACCAAAATATAAAACTGTTAAATTAGCGGGGAAATTTAGCATGCTAATGTTAGCAGCAAGCAACAAAGTATATTTCTAAGGTGTCTTCCTGACAAATGTGTTTCAAATGCTAGCCTGCTAACGTTAGCATGCATCAAATACAGAGATATGACAGCTATATACCTACAAAGTTTGCTAAAAAAAACCTATCATGCTAACAATCACAGTGAAATACCAAAATATGACACTTAGGTGTATAACTGTTAAACTAGCTAAAAAAAAGCTAACATACTAAAGATAGCATGATAAAATGCGAACTGTATCATGCGTCAAGTACCAAAATATATTACGCTGACGTGTCTACCTGAATTTTTTTTTTCAAAACTAGCCTGCTAATGTTAGCATGCATCAAATACAGATATGACAGCTATATACCTACAAAGTTTGCTAAAAAAAAACTATCATGCTAACAATCACAGCGAAATACCAAAATATGACACTTAGGTGTATAACTGTTAAACTAGCTAAAAAAAAGCTAACATACTAAAGATAGCATGATAAAATGCGAACTGTACCATGCGTCAAGTACCAAAATATATTACGCTGACGTGTCTACCTGAATTTTTTTTTTCAAAACTAGCCTGCTAATGTTAGCATGCATCAAGTACAGAAATATGACATACACACTGACGGGACATTGACGGAGATAGATATCCTTTTAAATCCTAGTCATATTTTAAAACAGCTAAGTGTTGGCCATGCGTAGACCTTGAAGGTTGGAATGTAACGAAGAGCCACAATACTCTTCTTATCTCAAATGTCCCAGGCTTAGGAGGAGGGGGAGAGGAGAAGTAAGGGGGCGAGTGAGAGGGGGTAAAAGGCGAAACTTTGGTAGTATTAGCAGATCATCTAGGGCGACGCGATTTGAATATGTCATGCATAGATTTGGTCTCCCAAAGCTTTGGTAATAAAATATCAAGATAAGCTACTCTGTCTCAGATTCATTTAAACCCAGCTTATCTGTCATCACACAAACAGCTATATACCTACAAAGTTAGCTCAAAAAAGTTATCATGCTAACAATCACAGTGAAATACCAAAATATATGACACTTAGGAGTATAACTGTTAAATAATCTTAAAAAAAAAAATCTAGCATGCTAATGTTAGCAGGGCTTCACGGTGGCAGAGGGGTTAGTGCGTCTGCCTCACAATACGAAGGTCCTGCAGTCCTGGGTTCAAATCCAGGCTCGGGATCTTTCTGTGTGGAGTTTGCATGTTCTCCCCGTGACTGTGTGGGTTCCCTCCGGGTACTCCGGCTTCCTCCCACCTCCAAAGACATGCACCTGGGGATAGGTTGATTGGCAACACTAAATTGGCCCTAGTGTTTGAATGTGAGTGTGAATGTTGTCTGTCTATCTGTGTTGGCTCTGCGATGAGGTGGCGACTTGTCCAGGGTGTACCCCGCCTTCCGCCCAATTGTAGCTGAGATAGGCGCCAGCGCCCCCCGCTACCCCGAAAGGGAATAAGCTGTAGAAAATGGATGGATGGATGCTAATGTTAGCATGATAAAATGATAACTGTAACATGCGTCAAATACCAAAATATATTACTCTGGGAGGTCTACTGGAAAAATGTGTTTTAAATGTCAGTATGCATCACATACAGAAATATGAACAATATATACCTACAAAGTTAGCCAAAAAAATCTAGCATGATAATAGTAGTATGCTAATGATCACAGTGAAATACCAAAATATGACACTTAGGTGTATAACTGTTGAACTAGCTAAAATAAATCTAACATGCTAATGTTATCATTATAAAATGCTAACTGTAACATGCATCAAGTACCAAAATATATTTCTCTGAAGTGTCTACCTGACAAACGTGTTTCAAATGCCAGCCTGCTAATGTTAGCATGCATCAAGTAGAGATATGACCGATATATATACAAAGTTAGCTAAAAAAAAAGCTAGCATGCTAACAGTACTATGCTAACAATCACAGTGAAACGCCAAAATATATGACACTTAGGTGTATAACTGTTAAACTAGCTAAACAATCTAGCATGCTAATGATAGCATGATAAAATGCTAACTGTTACATGCGTCAAGTACCAAAATATATTACTCTGAGGTGTCTACCTAAATATTTCTGTCAAAGGCTAGCCTGCTAATGTTAGCATGAAACATGACTGAGGCATCTACCTACACAGTTAGCTAAAAAAAATGGCTACCATGCAAATAGTCACAGTGAAATACCAAAATATGACACTTAGGTGTATAACCTAAATAATCTTAAAAAAAATATTGCATGCTAATGATAGCATGATAAATTGCTAACTGTAACATGCATCAAGTACAAGTATATTACTCTGAGGTGTCTTCCTGAAAAATATGTTTCAAATGTTAGCATGCATCATCATGTACAGAAATATGACCAATATATATCTACAAAGTTAGCTAAAAAAAGCTATCATGCAAATATTACTATGCGAACTATCACAGTGACATACCAAAATATATGACACTTAGGTGTGTAACTGTTAAACTAGCTAAAATAAATCTAATGTGCTAATGTTATCATGATGAAATGCTAACTGTGACATGCATCATGTACCAAAATATATTTTTCTGAGGTGTCTACCTGACAAATGTTTTTCAAATGCTAGCCTGCTAACGTTAGCATGCATCAAGTAGAGATATGACCGATATATAAAGTTAGCTAAAAAAAAGCTAGCATGCTAACAGTACTATGCTAACAATCAGTGAAATACCAAAATACATGACAAGTATGTGTTAAACTAGCTAAAAAAAATCTAGAATGATAATGATAGCACGATAAAATGCTAACTGTAACATGCGTCAAGTACCAAAATATATTACTCTGGGGTGTCTACCTGAATATTTTTGTCCAAGGCTAGCCTGGTAATGTTAGCATGAAACATGACTGAGGCATCTACCTACAAAGTTAGCTAAAAAAAAGCCATTATGCTAACAGTACTACTATGCTAACAATCAGTGAAATACCAAAATATATGACAATTAAGTATGTGTTAAACTAGCTAAAAAATCTAAAATGATAATGATAGCATGATAAAATGCTAACTGTTACATGCGTCAAGTACCAAAATATATTACTCTGAAGTGTCTACCTAAATATTTTTGTCAAAGGCTAGCCTGCTAATGTTAGCATGAAACATGACTGAGGCATCTACCTACAAAGTTAGCAAAAAAAAAGCCAGCATGCTAACAGTAGTGTGCTAACAAGTATCGTTTGTAAAGCGACAAAATATTTGACACTGAGGTGCAATCCCTCCAAAATTAGCATGCTAATACCAGAATGCTAAGGTAGCTACGGGCCGCACTTTGGACACCCCTGACCTACGCCATTGCTGACGTCACATGATCACTCACACTTCAGGGGAGGCGGCCGCTCGCTTGGCAGCTCCTTTGGCGTCTTTGCTGGTTTCTGTGCGAGACAACGACAAGGCGTTCGTTACATGCTGTGCCAGACACGACGGCGGACTCCCGGGACCCGACGCGACGCTCACCTTGAAGCCACCGGACCTGCGTGGCCGGCCCGTAGCCCTTCTGGTTGCGTGCGGCGATGCGGAAGATGATGGCGGGCTTGGTGGTGTGGTCGATGTGGGCGTTGGTCAGGCTGGGCGTGTGGACCAGGCAGGACGGGTTGGGGCCACAGTACACCCGCATGAAGGCCAGCTGGGCCGGGCCGGACCCCGAGGCGGCGGTGGCCTGGCTGGACTGGATGGCCAGATAGACGGAGTACTCGGTGATCTTGCCCGACGTGATGGCGGGGGGCTCCCAGGTGAGCTGTGCTCCGTTCACATTCTGCACGGCGACGGGAGAACATCAGAAGACGTTTTTCGGGCCCCATCCCCCCGCTGCTCCTCACCTTGCTGATCTTGATGGCACACGGCGCTCCCGGGAAACCGGGCAGACATGTTTTAAAGGCAGACACCTCGGAGAAGGTCCCGCGGCCGCAGATGTTGATGCCGGCCACTCGGAACTTGTACGCCGTCCCCGGCTGCAGCTCCACCTTCCTCATCTGGTTGTAGTCCGGCGCCACGCCCGAGTCGTGCTGCAGGAGGACACGCCCTTATTTAGACAAGTCCTTAAAGGCCTACTGAAAGCCACTACTACCCACCACGCAGTCTGATAGTTTGTATATCAATGATGAAATATTAACATTGCAACACATGCCAATACGGCTTTTTTGTTTACTAAACTGCAATTTTAAATTTCCCGGGAAGTATCCTGTTGAAAACGTCGCGGTATGATGACGCCTGCGTTTGACGTCACCGGTTGTAGCGGACATTTTTTTCCAGCCCGATCTAAGCTATAAGTAGTCTGCTTTAATCACATAATTACACAGTATTCTGGACATCTGTGTTGCTGAATCTTTTGCAATTTGTTCAATTAATAATGGAGAAGTCAAAGTGGAAAGATGGAGGTGGGAAGATTTTAGCCTTTAGCAACACAAACACAGCCGTTGTTTCCATGTTTAAAATTCACGAAAGTTAAGCTTTACTATGGAACAGAGCGGTCAAGCGAACATTGATCCCGACCACATGTCAACTGGCAGGATTCGGTGAGAAAATTGTGGTAATAAGTCGGCTCTTACCGTAGTTATGAGCGGAGCAGCTGCGGACTATTACCTCCTCCCACCGGAGACACTGGCGGTCACCACACCCGTGGCCACACCCCTCCAACTTTCAGGTACTATATAATCTCACTAAAACACTAGTAACACAATAGGCAGATAAGGGATTTTCCAGAATTATCCTAGTAAATGTGTCTAATAAAATCTGAATTGCTCTCACTGCCCTCACCTTTTTTTTTTCTTTGTAGTCCTTCATTCTCACTATGCTCATCCACGAATCTTTCATCCTCGCTCAAATTAATGGGGAAATTGTTGCTTTCTCAGTCCGAATCGCTCTAGCTGCTGGTGGCTATGATTATAAACAATGTGAGGATCAGAGGCGCTCTACAACCCGTGACGTCACGCGCACATCGTCTGCTACTTCCGGTAAAGGCAAGGCTTTTTTATTAGCGACAAACTTTATCGTGGATGTTCTTTACTAAATCCTTCAGCAAAAATATGGTGTGGAGAGACGCAGTCGACGGGCCGACAGCGACAGCCTTGGCCAAGAGGGAGGCCAGGAGGCGGGGCCTGCGGCGGCGAGGAGAGGTGTGACGCACGCTGAGCAGCACGAGAGCGGCAATTTCAATCAGGTGCGTACAACCCACACCGGCTCACAATCTCTCCATCTGCGGCTAGATTATAAGAGAGGCGAAGGGGGCACGAGGAGAGGGAAGAGAGAGGAGAAAGAACCAGCTGACGACACCGACCACGAGCACGACAACCAAGACCCGAGAGACGATGAGCCCCCGCCACAGACGCAAACCTGGGACACCGCAAGGTGCCCCGCGGCCAGAAGTAGGAAACGCCCGCGCACTACAAAGTGGCGCGACAACAAGGCAAGAGGATAAAGTGGTTGTTGAAATAATAAACACAAATCAGACCTGCTACGATGTGTCCTGTGTCCATCGTCACGACAACCCACACATGGACGGCAGGAAGTCCGTCATATATGGCAATATCGGGAAATGATCAAGTATGACACATAGAATGGACCTGCTATCCCAGTTTGAATAAGAAAATCTCATTCCAGTAGGCCTTTAATAGTGGAGGTATTTTACTGTGGAATGCGCTTACGTCGATGGTGACGCCCTGGTCAGGGACGTAGTAGTGAGAGACCACCATGTTGGTCACCCTGACGATCCCCACGTCAAACCACTGGTTCTCGGCGGCGGACACCTTGGTCTCCAGGACTCCGTGCTTCTACATGCAAATTGTCATTGTCACACTTTGCTCCTTACAGCCGTCGTGCCGCTCCACTTACCGCCACGTTGGCTCCTATGCCATTGGACACGTCGCTGAGCGTGGCGGCGGCTGTGGTTTTTGCGGCGCTGGGCGTCAGGGGAGGAGCGGGGCCGAAGGTGCTGGCCAATCGGGCTACGGCGCTGGTCACGGCCGACGACGTCACGTCGGGACCGTTGCTCTCCGCCATCGGGTCGTTGAGGCTGTCTGCCGGGGCCAGGCCCTCTGAGGAATAAAGAATGTTTATACATACGACACATAGGGAAAATGGGAGGACTTTTTTGACTGCCCGTTGCCGTAAGATGCCATATATAAACTACCGTATTTTCCGCACTATAAGGCGCATCTAAAAACCTAAACTTTTCTCAAAAGCTGACAGTGCGCCTTATAATCCAAGGCGCCTTATATGTGGACCAATATTGAGCCACAACAGGTCTCAGAACTACGGTAAGCAGCCGCCGATTATATTTTCCTTCGTAGAAGAAGGAGCGCGCGGTGGATGCTGGGATATATGACTGCGCCAGGCCGTGCCGTTTCATTTCCATTTGTGTGTTTAAATGTAAAGACCCCAAAATGGCTCCTATTGAGAGACATGATTTCAGGAAAGCAGGAATTGTCACTGAACTGCTAGACAAGAGCAGCGGCACTGACTCCATTAAAGGGGAACATTATCCCCAGACCTATGTAAGCGTCAATATATACCTTGATGTTGCAGAAAAAAGACCATATGTTTTTTTAACCGATTTCCAAACTCTAAAAGGGTGAATTTGGCGATTGAAACGCCTTTCAATTGATAGCCTGTCGAGCGATGACCTTTCACCCGTGACGTCACAACATGAAGCTATCCGCCATTTTCTCAATCTTATTACACGCAGCAAGTCAAATCAGCTCTGTTATTTTCCGTTTTTTCAACTGTTTTCCGTACCTTGGAAACATCGTGCCTCGTCGGTGTGATGTCGGAGGGTGTAACAACACCAACAGAGACGGATTCAAGTTGCACCAGTGGCCAAAAGATGCGAAAGTCCCTCGTTTGTTCCGCACACTTTACCGGCGACAGCTATGCTACGACAAAGATGGCAACAATGTGTGGATATCCTGCGACAATCAAAGAAGATGCATTTCCAAAATGCATGAATGCACAAAGGTGAGTTTTGTTGATGTTATTGACTTATGTGGAGTGTGCTAATCAGACATATTTGCTCACGGCATGACTGCAAGCTAATCGATGTTAACATGCTATTTAGGCTAGCTGTATGTACATTATGCATCATTATGCCTCATTTGTAGCTATATTTGCATCCAGCCTTTCCCTCCACCCACATTTAATGCCAAACAAACACATACCAATCATTGGTTAGAAGGCGATCGCCGAATTCTTCCTCGCTTCCTCCCGTGCCGCAATAGCTTCAGTTTCTTCTTCAATTTAGTTTTCGCTACCTGCCTCCACACTCCAACCATCCGTTTCAATATATGCGTAATCTGTTGAATCGCTTACGCCGCTGAAATCCGAGTCTGAATCCGAGCTAATATCGCTATACCTTTCTGTGCTATCCGCCATGTTTTTTTTGGTGGTTTCACGCAGTGACGCCACAGGATAATGGACGGGTAGATATAGCGATGGTGTAAATCAGGCACTTTGAAGCCGTTTTTTGGGATATTGCGTGATGGGTAAAATTTTGAGACAAACTCCGAAAAAAAAAATAAGCCACTGGGAACTGATTTTTGATGGTTTTAACCCTTCAGAAATTGTGATAATGTTCCCCTTTAACAACGTCTACAAATAGTGCAAAGCAATAACAATATATCAATTACTCAACGTTGCTCAAACAATGTCACACAACACAAAACACAAAATAACATGTAAAGCTCACTTTATTAAGTTATTCCTCATCCACGAATCCCTCGAATTCTTCTTCTTCAGTGTCCGAATTAATCATGCCACAAGAGGTGTCGCAACTACGGTAAGCAGCCGTCTACCTTAATTTCCCCTGTAGAAAAAGAAGTGCGCGGTGCATGCTGGGATATATGACAGCGGGAGGCGTGCCGAGTTTAAACTCAAGGCGATCAGTCACACAGTAGAAGACGGGAATAAAGCAGCAGCGAAAGAATTTTAAAATTAACATCAGCGACACTGACTCGTTTAATGACGACTTCGACGACACGGAGCCAGGCATGTTGGATGCCGTATTCGCCCTCATCCACGAATCTCTCAAATTGTTGTTCTTCAGTGTTTGATTCGAACACTGAAGAACAAGAATTTGAGGGATTCGTGGATGAGTAATCACTTAATAAAGTGAGCTTTACATGTTTATTTTGTGTGTTGTGTTGTATGACATTATCGTTTGAGCAATGTTGAGTTATTGATATATTATTGCTTTGCTCTATTTCGAGTGTTACTATATTGTGATTGCACTAACGTTTGATTTACCGTAACAGTATCAGACTGTTTTTTACGTGTTTATTGAATCGAGGAAAATAATAAAACAGCTGTTTATTCATTTTGGGAGTGAACAGAGTTGTCAGAACGCTGGTTTGTAATCTATCAAAGTTTGACTGACCTATCTGACTGTTTTGTTGACATTCCCTTTAGCGCAGCTCCATCTAATGGATGCATAACGTAACCCCTGCCTCTACTGTAGCATCTATTCTATGCGCCTTGTAATAAGGTGCGCCTTTGATTGATTGATTGATACTTTTATTAGTAGATTGCACAGTACAGTACATATTCCGTACAATTGACCACTAAATGGTAACACCCGAATAAGTTTTTCAACTTGTTTAAGTCGGGGTCCACGTTAATTAATTCATGGTATATATGAACAAAATAATAAAATAGGCCATTCATTGAAGGTGCGCTTTATATTCCGGTGCGCCTTTTATTCCGGTGTGCCTTATAGTGCGGAAAATACGGTACACAAAAATAGTAATTAATGAAAATGTTAGTGGACCAGCGGCACACACAATCATGTGTGCTTCAGGGATTGTGTCCCTTAAAGACTGTGTTGTCTATGTTGTGGGAACCAGAATATTGGTCGCAGAAAGAAACAACCCATTTTGGGTGAGTGGGTGTGGATGAGTGTGAATGGGGGAGGGTGGGAGGTTTTTTTCTGGGTTGATGCACGAATTGATGTGTGTTTTTTCTATGTTGATTTAATAAAATAATAAAAAAAGAATGTCTGTGCTGTGCGAGCATACAGTGAACCTCCATTTACAACCACTATTGTCCAACTGTTAGGGCTTCACGGTGGCAGAGGGGTTAGTGCGTCTGCCTCACAATACGAAGTTCCTGCAGTCCTGGGTTCAAATCCAGGCTCGGGATCTTTCTGTTTGGAGTTTGCATGTTCTCCCCGTGAATGCGTGGGTTCCCTCCGGGTACTCCGGCTTCCTCCCACTTCCAAAGACATGCACCTGGGGATAAGTTGATTGGCAACACTAAATTGGCCCTAGTGTGTGAATGTGAGTGTGAATGTTGCCTATCTGTGTTGGCCCTGCGATGAGTTGGCGACTTGTCCAGGGTGTACCCCGCCTTCCGCCCAATTGTAGCTGAGATAGGCGCCAGCGCCCTCCGCGATCCCAAAAGGGAATAAGCGGTAGAAAATGGATGGATGGATTGTCCAACTGGAGGAGATGCGATGAAGAGACAGGGCTGCGGTCTTTAATCCCAGGAACACCATCCCTACCATCAAGCATGGTGGTGGTGGTAGTATTATACTCTGGAAGTGGTGCTTTACAGAGCGTAAATGGGACAACGAAAAAGGAGGATTACCTCTAAATTCTTCAGGACAACCTAAAATCATCAGCTCAGAGGTTGGGTCAATGGTGCAGTTGGGTGTTCCAACAGGACAATGACCCCAAACACACGTCAAAAGTGGTAAAGGAATGGCTAAATCAGGCTATAATTAAGGTTTTAGAATGGCCTTCAAAAAGTCTTGACTTAAACGTGTGGACAATGCTGAAGAAACAAGTACATGTCAGAAAACCAACAAATTTAGCTAAACTAAACCAAGTTTGTCAAGAGGAGCGGTCAAAAATTCAACCAGAAGCTTGTGGATGGCTACCAAAAGCGCCTTATTGCAGTGTAACTTGTCAAGGGACATTAAAGAAAATATTGACATTGCTGTACGTATACTTTTGACCCAGCAGATTTGCTCACATTTTCAGTACATTCATAATAAATTCATAAAAGAAGCAAACTTCGTGAATGTTTTTTGTGAAAAACAAGTACGTGCTCAAATCACTCTATCACAAAAAATAAAAGTTGTAGAAATTATTGGAAACTCAAGACAGCCATGACATTATGTTCTTTACAAGTGTGTGTAAACTTTTGACGTGAATTATATTTATATAGCGCTTTTAACTAGTGAGTCAAAGCGCTTTTACATAGTGAAACCCAATATCTAAGTTACATTTAAACCAGTGTGGGTGACTGGGAGCAGGTGGGTAAAGTGTCTTGCCCAAGGACACAAAGGCAGTGGGGGCGGTATAGCTTGGTTGGCAGAGTGGCCGTGCCAGCAACTTGAGGGTTCCAGGTTCAATCCCTGCTTCTGCCATCCTCGTCACTGCCGTTGTGTCCTTGGGCAAAATACTTTACCCACCTGCTCCCAGTGCCACCCACACTGGTTTAAATATGTAACTTAGATATTGGGTTTCACTATGTAAAATCACTTTGAGTCACTAGTGGAAAGCGCTATATAAATATAATTCACGTAACTTCACAGTGACTAGGATGGCAGAAGCAGGGATCGAACCTGGACCCCTCAAGTTGCTGTCACGGCCACTACCAACCGAGTTATACCGTCCCCACAACTGTACACACACACACACACACACACACACACACCTGTAGGCACAGTGCCAGGCTCCGCCTCCTCCTCCGCTTGGCCTTGTACATCCTGAAACTGCTGCTGCTGTTGGACTAGAGCGGCGAGCTCCTGCTGGGTCAACACGATGGGAATGGCCTGCTCTGAGTCAGCAACACCTGCACAAAAGCGCGTGCGTCGTTCAGTTTATCGTCGTCGTACGTTCGAGGGGTACAGTATGTCTCGTACCGAGGTGTCCCGCCGCCTGCAAGACGGCCTGTATAGTTGCACGCTGAACTTCGTCTGACGCCGCTGAAACAGCCAGCTGATCGGCTGTCACCATCAGTGTCGTCGTTCCGGCGTCCATCTCTCCGCCGTCCACTTCTGAGGACATCAGCTCCTGGGGAGGTGTGTCCGTGGACGCCATCTGAGCATGAGACAGGAAGGCGGATCAGCAGACGCACGGCCGTCATATCCGCAAGACGACAAATGTGTGTGTACCTGTGCAGCCTCGCTGCCCTGCAACAATGTCGCCGATGAGGACATCACATCCTCTGATTGGCTGTCCGTTTGCATGGGCTCCTCTGCGGCAGCAATCACCATGGCGATGCCGTCTCCCTCAGCCTTCACCAGTGATGAGATTGCCTGCCAAGATACATGAAGATGCCAGTCATGAGGATGAGGAGTTGTGTGCGCGCGTCTCACTTACAGGCACCGCAGGTCCAGGTGTGGGCGTGGCCTGTGTAACCATGGTAACGGCGCGGCCCTGGCTAAGGGCAGCAGAGGAGGCTGGCTCAGAGGAGGAGGAGGAGGTGGAGGCGGGGTCGGGGTCTGTGGAGTCTCCCTGTGCAGTGTCGCCACCCTGCTGAGCTGCAGACAGAAGACAGGAAGTGAGCTCCTTTCAAAATAAAAGCATTTTGCAGGTATGTGGGCCTGCTACCTGTGGCCGTAGTGGCGGTGTTGGTGGTTCCGGTCTCGTGGGTCTCGCACGGGGGATTGGAGCACACCTGCAGTCCAGTCACATGTTACGAGGTTGCACATGAGACTGGGAAGAGGAACCACGGACACCTAAAGCCTCACCTGTGTCAGCCTCCCTGCTCCTGCTGTGGTGGCGGTGTTGGTGGTTCCGGTCTCGTGGGTCTCGCACGGCGGATTGGAGCACACCTGCAGTCCAGTCACATGTTACGAGGTTGCAGAAGAGGCTGGGAATAGGAACCATGGACACCAAAAGCCTCACCTGTGTCAGCCCCCCTGCTCCTGCTGTGGTGGCGGTGTTGGTGGTTCCGGTTTCGTGGGTCTCGCACGGCGGATTGGAGCACACCTGAACAAGAAGAGGGTCAGTGTTCAAAAAGCCCCGCCACCTCCTTCTGCTTACTACCAGCTGACCGTCACTCGACCTCCTACGCCACTCACCTGTTGCATTTGACTCATGCCCGACGACGCCACAGTGGCGGTGTTGGTGGTTCCGGTCTCGTGGGTCTCGCAGGGGGGGTTGGAGCATACCTGAAGAGGACAGTCAGCGGTAAAAGAGTCCCTCATTTCATCATGCTTGTAAGCAGCTAACCATCAATAAAAACTCCTTGCTTCTCACCTTCTGCACTTGACTCATGCCCGACGACGCCACAGTGGCGGTGTTGGTGGTTCCGGTCTCGTGGGTCTCGCAGGGGGGGTTGGAGCATACCTGAAGAGGACAGTCAGCGGTAAAAGAGTCCCTCATTTCATCATGCTTGTAAGCAGCTAACCATCAATAAAAACTCCTTGCTTCTCACCTTCTGCACTTGACTCATGCCCGACGACGCCACAGTGGCGGTGTTGGTGGTTCCGGTCTCGTGGGTCTCGCAGGGGGGGTTGGAACATACCTGAAGAGGACAGTCAGTGGTAAAGGAGCCCCTCCTTTCATCATGCTTGTGAGCATGTGACCAATTAACACTCCTTGCTTCTCACCTTCAGTACCTGACCTGTGCCAGCCGTCGCCACCGTGGCGGTGTTAGTGGTGCCGGTCTCGTGGGTCTCACAGGGCGGGTTGGAGCAGACCAGGGTCACTGTAGCATGAAATAGAAACTGTTAAAAGCTTGAAAGCAACAGGTCGGTGTCTACTACACAACAACAACATGTCCCACAATGCATCAGCCACAATGCTGACAAGACACGGCATGAGGAAGGGTGATTCCAGAACAGGTGAAAAAGTTTGGACCTCGTCCCAACAGTACTAGTTGATACGGTGGCGTCCTACCAGTGGCTGCGGCGTCTTCCGTCTCGGCCTCTGCACTGCTGCTGGTTAGCGTGCTTGTCATAGTTCCCGGTTCTTCTGACGTAGGAGAGGCCATGATTGCGACGGGCAGATCCTGGACTAGTGGCTGGGATTCGGCGCCGCTCGGGGTGGTGATCAGAGTCACCTAGGAGGACACAAGCGCAGTTCACTACAGATCCTTACAGACTACGGGTGTAACGGTACGTGTATTTGTATTGAACCGTTTCGGTACGGGGGTTCGGTTCGGAGGTGTACCGAACGAGTTTTATGTTAGGTAGCGCACCGCAGGTTGTGTAAACAATGCAGAGCGAAGCACAACACATGGCAGGCTAGCAGCGACCGGGCTAGGTCAACATGCAAAAGCCAGAGCTGGAAGACCCTCCTGCCTCTTTAACATCTCCCGTTTGAGATCACTTTGGCTGCGTGGTGCGATACAACAATGGAAGACGGAGGTTTGCTGACATTGTTCAGCAGCAGCAGGGTACGCTTCTGCCCACACGTCAAACATTCTAACCCCTTTGAAGCGTCACCACCGCATTCAAGCAGCCTCTCCTCGGCGAGTCAGGCAGGGCTGAAGAAATAACAAATGTTTTTATAGCAGCAGATTTAAGACCATCCATCCTTCCATTTCCTACCGCTTGTCCCGCTCGGGGTTGCAGGGGGTTGCTGTATTGCATTAAAAACTAAATTTTGACCAACTTCTATGGTGGAAGAACAATGAGCCTATATATCCTCTTACTGCAAAGTTAGCCATGCTGGGGGGAGAAAAGAAAAGTTAATCTGAGGCTGAGTTGACTTGAAACTGTTTAATGTTGCACTTTTTATATGTAGAACAAAAGTTTTGTCATTTAATTTAATCTGAGCAACAACTTGAGGCAGTTTAATGTTGATTAACATGGACCCCGATTTAAACAACTTGGAAAAACTTATTCTGGTCTTACCATTTAGTGGTCAATTGTACGGAATATGTACTGTACTGTGAAATTTACTAATAAAAGTCTCAATCAATCAATCAAAAAAAGCACTTTATATGTAGAAAGGTGTTGTTAAGAAACCATTCTGAGCCTTATCTTATTTAGTTTTTATTTTATTTATGTTGACCACATTAACCTTGGCAATGGACCCTGTGTGTATACGTATGGTATGCCAGTTTACAAATCTGGTAAATAAATAACGCCAAAATGTATAATTTGTTGTTTTCTTACTGTACCGAAAATGAACCTAACTGTGACCTCCAAACCGAAGTACGTACCGAACCGAAATTTTTGTGTACCGTTACACCCCTATTACAGACAGTGGGGAGGTGTGTCCAACCTGCTTGGGTCCGGAAATTGCAGCTGTCGATGTGGTGACCTGGCCGGCGAGCGTGGCGATGGTGGCCAGAGTGGTGATGGGCGTGGCCAGCGAGGCATTAATGTTGGAGGCTGCGCCCGCCACCGTGTTGGATACACTTCCGGTTATCGTTCCCAGACTGGACATACCTGTGCGGACAGAAGACATGTATTTTCTGTGAGAAACCACGAGGGGTATCAGGTGTTTTACCTGTCGTCGCCTTGACAACCAACGTAGTGACGCCTGGCTTGGCTCCGGTGACACCCGGCGTCACTAGTCTGACTCCGGCCTTCGGGACAGTCCTAAGGATGGTACCTGCCGTCCCTGGAGCCCCTTTCAACACCACCTGCACGAGATGGGAAAAGTCACGTGACCCCTTGTTGCGACGCGTCCTTGTTTCTATGGTAACAGCCGGAAGCTGAACAGGCAAGGCTCACCTGTGTGACGCCTGCTTGGCCTGCGGAGATTTTGGGGACCGTGGTGATTATTTTTCCTGCGGTGCCAGGCGTCATCACCTTGGTAGTGAGGATGGTGATTGGACAGTTGCCACCTGCAGGGAGAGGAGCTCCAGTCAGGTAAACTACTCTCTGCTAATGCTTATCGAGGGTGCACACAATTCAGACTCATTTTGCACAGGATCAATAGGACCTGTCATTGATTAACTATTCTGGTAACAGAGATGATGCTCGTTAACATTTCAGACACCTGCGCCGCCATCGTACCTGCTGCCCCCTGCAGTGCCGACATGGGGATGGTCTTGATGATGGTGGTGCCAGGTTTGGTGACCATGGAGCCGGCCTGTGGGCTGCTGAGCACAGTGGTCTGTTTGCCGTCTGCAGAGGTCACCAACTTCAGGATGGTCCCCGCAGGGAGGGCACCCTTTGCCTGATATATGCACAACGCAGTGAGCGTACACGCTGACAGAAACGCAAGTCACCTAACCGTACCTGCAGGATCTGAGCTACCGAGCTGCCCGCGCTCTGACCGGCGACCGTGACGGTATGGGCAGGTTTGGTCTGCATCACTGACATCACTTTGCCCAGGTTGCTGATCTGAAAGGTGGGGAGTGTGTGTTACCGCCGCATAGAGCCAGGGAGGCCAGCTTCAGCTGACATTTACTCACAAGAGTGCCGCCCGCTCCCATCCCCAGTGGGCTGTTGACCAGCGTGTAGGTCTTGGTGACGCCGCCCACAACTGTGGTGACCACCTGGGTCTGAGGGGAGACAGTCACCGTTCCGGACTTGTGCACCGTGATGATTGGTCGGCCGGGCGTGCCGGAGGCGGAGACAACAGTTGCCCCGCCCACTTGAGCAGCGGCCGTTTTCAGGATGCGAGTCGCCGAGTTGCCGACCTGCCAAGACAGAAAGTCCAAATGAAGTCAGGGGCTGGTCCTTGTTGGCCCGCGTCCTTTCCTTCAACTTCCTACCATGGTGACGGGAAGGCTAACAGATCCCGGACTGACTGCCATGGTCTTGACTATGGTGGCCCCCGCTGGCATGTTGAGCACGGTGGCTGTGGCGGGCGGAATCTTGCGGGTGGCTGCAGCCGCCGCCGCCAGCGCCGCCATGCCGCTCATCTGTGGACTGCTGCCTATCGGCTGAGAGGAAACACCACGTTGCAACGTTTAGTCTTCACTGCAAAATGTTGCGCCTTTTTGTTTTGATTTCGAAGAATTCGACCTACTGTGGTTTGTCCGACCTGCGCGGGCACCACCATGCGAACACCTGCAGGCAGTGTGGTCACAGCGACAGGGGACTTGGGCGCGGCCTGGCGCACCGTGACGATGGAGGCGCCCCCCGCTGCTCCTTGTGTGGCCAACTTGAGGACTGCTATGGAAAAAAAACAGGATCCAGCTCACTCCTCACACTAATCAAACTTTATTTACATCGCACTTTTCATACATATAAAATGTTGCACTCAATGCTTTTCATTTTTAAAACCAGTGCCTCCCACCCTCTTTACATGATCCCAGGTTAAAACAGCCACTTTAAACCCTCTTTTCCATCTATCTACCAAACACATGCACACATAGTAAAAGCCGTGTAAAAAATGTGTGGCTGAGCGTGGAAGAACCAGGTGAGAGTCAGGAGCTGAATGAGCAAGTAACTGTTGCATGAAGGGTGGCCGCGGCGACTCTTCCCCAGGGCACACCGCGAGTGGCCAGGGAGTCCTTTTTGCCAAAGAACCCATGAGAGAGAGCCATAAGTAAAGATTTAAAAAAACGCTTGAAAGATGCAGCTAATGGGAGTCATCGTTGTAGCCTTCAAAGCCTCTAAAACAACTTCAAAACCCTCCTATACACACTGCAAGTATCTATATAACGTAGTAACAGACACCTTCATAACAATATGTAATATGTACAATATACACACTGCAAGTATATATATATATAAATATGTATATATATATATATATATATATATATATATATATAATGTAGTAACAGACACCTTCATAACAGTAATATGTACAATATACACACTGCAAGTATCTATATAACGTAGCAACAGACACCTTCATAACAATATGTAATATATATACACTGCAAGTACATACATAATGTAGTAAAGTTAAAGTACCAATGTTTGTCACACACACACTAGGTGTGGTGAAATTTGTCCTGTGCATTTGACCTATCCCCTTGATCACCCCTTGGGAGGTGAGGGGAGCAGTGGGCAGCAGCGGTGCCGCGCCCGGGAAATATTTATTGTGATTTAAACCCCAATTCCAACCCTTGATGCTGAGTGCCAAGCAGGGAGGTAATGGGTCCCATTTTTTTTTTATAGTCCTTGGTATGACTCGGCCGGGGTTTGAACTCACAACCTACCGATCTTAGGGCGGACACTCTAACCACTAAGCCACTGAGAATAATGTAGTAACAGACAACTTCATAACAATATGTAATATGTTCAAAACTTACTCGCAGACTTAGATTGAACAGACCAAATTGGAACGCTCAGCACATGTATTAATCCTAAAAGGGCGTATGCACAAACAGGATTGGTTTATTGCTTTTGTTGTGTAAAAAAGATGTTAAAAAAGGTTTACCGTAGAATCGAATCGTTTGTACACTATCAAATCTTTATTATTCGGTTTCTAAAACATATTGTTTTCCAATGGTATGGTAATTGTATTGTAACGCATGTATCTAGATGTGTATTGACTGCTCCGTCACAAAGAGCACCACCAAAAAACATACCGTATTTTTCGGACAACAAAGCGCACTTAAATCCTTTCATTTTCTCAAAACTCGACGGTGCGCCTAATGTACGGAATCATTTGGGAAGTTATTTTATTTGGTACATTGAAAATGATAAGTGTGATCAGATGGCAGTCACACATAAGAGATACGTATAGACTGCAAAATGACTCAAGTAAACAACACCAACATTTTTATATCCATTCATTTTCTACCGCTTGTCCTTTTCGGGGCCACGGGTGGTGCTGGAGCCTATCTCAGTTGCATTCAGGCGAAAGGCTGTGTACACTCTGGACAAGGTGCCACCTCATCGCAGGGCCAAGACAGATAGACAGACAACATTCACACACTAGGGCCAATTTAGTGTTGCCAATCAACCTATCTCCAGGTGCATGTTTTTGGAGGTGGGAAAAAGCCGGAGTACCCGAAGGGGAACCCACGCAGTCACGGGGAGAACATGCAAACTCTACACAGAAAGATCCTGAGCCCAGGATCAAACCCAGGACCTTTGTATTGTGAGGCACATTTACCAACCCCTATCCCACCGTGCTGTCCCAAAATTGTATATGTTCCATTGAATATATAGAACATTACACAAGGGGCTCAAAAAACTATCAAAATGTTTTAGTAGGACTTTGGTAGGCTATGGAGCCGCACCGCTTGATGAATACGAGTATTATTAACAGTTAAGACATTATCGGGCGACATCATCTGGCGTTTTGTTTCACAATAATGTACAAAAGCAACTGGTCTTAACTTCTGGTACCCGCTGATCTGTTTTTGAGATCTGCATAAGTCCTGAAAATTTGTATGCATCACCTTTGTAGTCCGTGGCGACAAGCTTCTTCTTTTTCTCTATCTTCTTGTTATGGGACAGTCACCCTCCGCTGCTGCCATTTCTAATATAATGTACTGTAAAGTTCTTACTTATATCTGTCAGTAAATTCGCCATGAAAGCATAAAAACATACCGGTGTCAGGAGTTTACATTATTTACCCAAGGAACTTTAGTTAATAGGAAGTTCCGGTCGGACGGTTTTTCACGGGACATGTTTCCTGCGTTAGTTGTTGTACCAGTGAGCCACGGATGTGGAGATGCTGCTCCGTTATTGCTTGAAGTAAAGTCTGAATGTCATTAAAACAGTTAGCTCCATCTTTTTTCACACTTCTTTCACTCCCGTCCTTGCACGCTACACCGCTACAACAAAGATGACGGGACGAAGACGATGTCGAAGACCTATAGTCCGGAATATATGGTACGTTTCAGCTTGTGAACATTTGAAGAAACATCACCAACCAGTGGCAGCTATGTAGCATTGCAACAACAAATAGCTAACCTGAGGGGATATTTTAAAGTTAAAATTTAAACTACCAATGATTGTCAGAAACACACTAAGTGTGGTGAAATTAACCTCTACATTTGACCCATCCCCTTGTTCACCCCCTGGAAGGTGAAGGGAGCAGTGAACAGCAGTGGTGGCCGAGCCCAGGAATCATTTTAGACGCCTGACTAAAATAAAGTGCATTGGAATGCTACTCACCATTAGCTATCCGACAAAGAAAATATCACCACTAAAAAAGAAAGCCAAATAAAAGCATGTTGACGTACACCAACACATAAAACTCACCTGGGCCTTTCGCGCTAGCTGCCAACGGGGTGGCAGATGTGACTGCTGTGGGGGAGGGTACCAGCGTGATGCCAGACAACTGGGGGGTTTTGTTAGTAGGACTGGCTGCGACAGGGGCGGGGCTCTTGGGCGAGATGGCGCCGGCAGTGGCGGTGGCGGCGGTGCTGGCCGCGCTTGCCGTAGGCGGGGTAGGAATGTCGTACTTCTGTATCTGCAGCAGGTAGGTGTCGGCGGTCTGCGACGGCCCCCAGCTCACCTCCAGAGACGACGTGTTGGCCCGCACCAGCTGCACCCGCGACGGAGCGCTGGGACGCTCTGATGAGACACAAGTGAGGTCGTTTAAAAAAACAAGTGAGGGTTGTTCGCGGAGCGTCGAAACGGGCAGGCGCCAGCACTCACGTGTCTCCAGGTACCACAGGTCCTTGCAGCACACCTGGTTGTTCCAAGCCTTCCTGTAGCCGTCTCGTCCGCTCCAGATGTAAACTCTGGAGTTGATGGCCACACTGCAGTGGCCCGCACGAGCCCGAGGGATGTTCTCCTCTATGCTGTCCATCTGCACCGTCTCCCAGCACAGCGTGTCTGTCCACACACATTGTGTCTTATTAAGCCACCAGGCAGCACAGTTCAGCTTAGGGACGGACTTTTGCCAATTGAGAGCTGATTAATCACATCTTTAAAGGGGAACTGCACTTTATTGTAAAATTTTACCTATCATACACAATCTCTAAGACAAAAACACATACAGTACAGGCCAAAAGTTTGGACACACCTTCTCATTCAATGCATATTATTTATTTTCATGACTACTTTGTCACTTTAAAACTATGAATGTACACATGGGGACGGCGTGGCGCAGTGGTAGAGTGGCCGTGCGCAACCCGAGGGTCCCTGGTTCAATCCCCACCTAGTACCAACCTCGTCATGTCTGTTTTGTCCTGAGCAAGACACTTCACCCTTGCTCCTGATGGGTGCTGGTTAGCGCCTTGCATGGCAGCTCCCTCCATCAGTGTGTGAATGTGTGTGTGAATGGGTAAATGTGGAAGTAGTGTCAAAGCGCTTTGAGTACCTTGAAGGTAGAAAAGCGCTATACAAGTACAACCCATTTATGTATAGTTTTGTACTCAACAAAAAAAAGTAGAAGTCACCGAAAACGTGTTATTTTATAGTTTCGTCAAAATAGCCAACCTTTGCTATGATTACTTTTTCGCACACTTTTGGCATTCTCTCCATGAGCTTCAAGAAGTCACCTGAAAGGGGTTTCACTTCACAGGTGTTCTTGAAGCTCATGGAGAGAATGCCAAGAGTGTGCAGAGCAGTAATCAGAGCAAAGGTTGGCTATTTTGAAGAAACTAGAATATAAAACATATTTTCAGTTATTTCACCTTTTATTGTTAAGCACATAACTCCACATGTGTTCATTCATAGCGTTGATGCCTTCAGTGACAAACTAAATGATAAATAAATGGGTTGTACTTGTATAGCGTTTTTCTACCTTCAAGGTACTCAAAGCGCTTTTGACACTACTTCCACATTTACCCATTCACACACACATTCGCACACTGATGGAGGGAGCTGCCATGCAAGGCGCTAACCAGCACCCATCAGGAGCAAGGGTGAAGTGTCTTGCTCAAGGACACAACGGACATGACGAGGTTGGTACTAGGTGGGGATTGAACCAGGGACCCTCGGGTTGCGCACGGCCACTCTTCCACTGCGCCACGCCGTCCCCAATAAACTAAAATGTAAATAGTCATGAAAATAAGGAAAACAAATTGAAAGAGGAGGTGGGTCCAAACTTTTGGCCTGTCCATCCATCCATTTTCCCTTTTGGGGTCGCTGGAGCCTATCTCAGCTGCATTCGGGCAGTAGGTGGGGTACACCCTGAACAAGTCGCCACCTCATCGCAGGGCCAACAAATATAGACAGACAACATTCACACTCACATTCACACACTAGGGCCAATTTAAGTGTTGCCAATCAACCTATCCCCAGGTGCATGTCTTTGGAGGTGGGAGGAAGCTGGAGTACCCGGAGGGAACCCACGCAGTCACGGAGAGAACATGCAAACTCCACACAGAAAGATCCCGAGCCTGGGACTGAACCCAGGACTGCTTAAGACCTTCTTATTGTGAGGCAGATGCACTTACCCCTCCAACACCGTGCTGCCCAATTTTGGCTTGTACTGTACATAAATTAAAGATGCATCAATAATGTTTTTTTAACCAAATGGTAGCTCCTGAATCGTGAGGTGCTCAAAGATTCCCACGTCCACTTACTCGTATCGGGCAGCTAGTGTGCCTTGTATACAATAAGTAATAGCCATGGGTCATCGGTACCTAGGTTGAGGCAAGCCAGTGTGTTGGTGCACTTCCACTCCTTCTCGTGCGTCGCCACTTTGATGTCGTCCATCACCAGAGGAACCCACCCTCCAAATACGAACATTCTGATGGGCAGACAGACAGACAGGCATGCAGGAGATGAGACAGTCACTCCAAAGCTGATGTCGCGGTGTCTTGGCATCACGTTACTTGTTATGGACGGCGGTGGCGGAGTGCAGGCTGCGGGGGAGCGGGGCGGTCCCACTGAGCGTGGGCTTGCTCCAGACGAGTGAGTCTGTGACATAAATGAAAAGACAAAGCTGTTATAAATGTTGCACACGTGCTACATTAGCCGTGAGGTGACACGCAGTGGCGTCGGCGGTCTCACCGATGTCGAGCATCCACAGGTCACCCAGCCGACAGCCGCTCATGCCGCCGTAGATGACCAGACGGTTCCCGCCGCGCCCGCTGGCCACCACTGCCGTGTGACTCTCCCTGGGCGGTGGCGGCTGGCCGGACGTCACCGGAAGGTCCCAGCTGACCACGCTGGAGCCCTGACGCAGCTCCAAACAGTACAGGTCATTCAGATACCTCGGAATGTTGTTTTTGGGGTCCTCGCTGTCATTGGCCAGTCCACCAAACAGGAAGCAGCGGCTTCCGATCAGAGAGAAGCTGTGGCCGAGACGAGGGCAGGGCAGCGGGTTGTTCTTCGGAGCTTTCGCTTTCAGACGCTTCCACTCCCAGCGACTGGCCTGATAGGCGACATTTGACATTTAAATCGCAGCTGTCTCAAAATGAAAGAGCCCCCAGTGAGTGACGTTACTGACCTGCAACTCGTACAAGTCGTTGCTGTATTTTCCGTATTCCACCATGCCTCCAAACACCAGCAGCCTGGTGCCGTCACACACAAAGCCGTAAGCGGCACAACCGGGCGGGATGTCGCCTCGCACCGCGGGTATGAACCACTGGTTGGTAGCTGTGTGGGGGTGGGGACACCAATTGATGAGACCTGGGATATTCAACCTTGCCAACACAAACTCAACCTGAACATACATTTGTTTTCTGTGACTACATTCGGCTGCCATGTTGGCAAATGTGCAAAGCTTACCACTTAAAAAGCCAGGCTGCAGTGTCACTTCCTAATCCTTTATACAGTGTTGGCGTTAACGCAATTTTTGTGTCTTTTTACGCTTTTGAAATTCCTGAAGGCCTTTTTAACCACATTAGCTGTACTATAAGGTTGAGCTTACCCGCTTACCCACCTCAATGCTTTTGAAGCATTGGAAGGGGTGAATATTGTCTTAAATTGAAGATGTCAAAAAAAAAAGACCATAATCAATAATAATGATCATATTGACTATGAAAACCCCATTTACTAATGAAAGAAGGGCATTCTTATTAAACAGCCATACATGTCACACTAAGGGTGGCGGTATGAACAACTCCAACACTGTCATAAATATGTGCCATATAGTGAAACCACACAAAAAAACAATGACAAACACATTTCGGGAGAATATTTGCATCGCAACACAACATAAACATAACAGAACAAATCCCCTGAATTCCCTGCAGTACAAACTCTTCCAGGATACTACAGGGTGTGATTATAAATGTGACCAGTAGATGGCAGTCAAACATAAGAAATATGACTCAAGTAAACAACACCAACTTTTTAACTGTTCCATTGAAAATATAGAACTTTACACACAGCGCTCAAAAATCTATCAATATGTCTAAGTGCCATTTGTAATATAAAGTAGTGTAAAGTTCTTACTTATATCTGTCATTTAACTCTCCATGAAAGCACTAAAACATACTGGTGTAATGAGTTTGCATTATATACCCAAGGAACTTTAGTTATTAGAGTTCTGGTCGGACGGTTTTTCACTAGACACATTTCCGCTGCATTTGTTTCCGGATGAGAAGATGATGCTCCGTTATTGATTGAAGTAAAGTCTGATTGTCATTAAAACAGTTAGCTCCATCTTTTGACACTTCTTCCACTCCCGTCCTTGCACGCTACACTCCTACAACAAAGATGACGGGGAGAATACACAGTTGAAGTGGAGGCACGTTAATAAGACCGCCTACAAAACGGCGCATACTGAAACAACTGTCAGAAAGCGACTTGAATTAGTGAAGTGAATTATATTTTTATATAGCGCTTTTTCTCTAGTGACTCAAAGCGATTTACATAGTGAAACCCAATATCTAAGTTACATTTAAACCAGTGTGGGTAGCACTGGGAGCAGGTGGGTAAAGTGTCTTGCCCAAGGACGCAACGGCAGTGACTAGGATGGCGGAAGCGGGGATCGAACCTGCAACCCTCAAGTTGCTGGCACGGCCGCTCTACCAACCAAGCTATAACTTGAAGATGATCTGTAAAACATCATCTATGCAACATTTTGACCAAAAAAACACCATTATATGTTATGTAGACCACAAGGAAGTCTTTTACATTTAGAAAATAAATTATATTGACTCCTTTAATGCGCGCTATAATCTGGTGCGCCTGATATATGAAAAAAGATTAAAAACAGACCATTCATCGGCAGTGCGGAAAATACCCCAAATCTGCGGTCCCCTCCAAGGTTTCTCATTCTTAGTGTAGTGCTGAAATCAACCAAACCTAACCCCCCTGCCCCAACCTCCTCCACGTCACATTGTAAATAATGTAAACAATTCAATGTATATACTCTGATGATTAATTTGTGTGGTGACTCTATTATGCTGATAGTATATTTTTGTACCATGAATTGATTAACGTGGACCCCGACTTAAATAAGCTGAAAACTTATTCGGGTGTTACCATTTAGTGATCAATTGTACAGAATATGTACTGTACTATCTACTAATATAAGTTTCAATCAATCAATCAATCAATCAAAGTCCCATTGTGTTGTTTTTCCTTGCCCTCGCACTTCCAACGGGTGTAAAAGAAAGTGCATTTCTATCCCCCTTCAAAAGCGCACTAAAAGAACACCTCCAGGCAACTTCAACTATAAACTAACACCCCCCTCCTCCACATCCCACCTCCCCGGATTGTAAATTATCAAATGTATATACTTGTTCTTATGCTTTCTGAACTCACTATGTTCACTGCTCGCTCGCTGTAAATATACTACCTGGTCAGACCTACACTGTTTCAATGTCCATTTCTCTGACGATGCAATTGTTAATGACTGAAGTACTGATTTCAACCAAACCTAACCCTCCCCCACCACATCCCACCCCCCGGATTGTAAATAATGTAAATAATTCACCACCAGATCCCACCCCCCGGATTGTAAGTATTGTAAATTATTCAATGTATATACTCGCACAATTAACTTGTATGATGACTGTATTATGCTGATAGTATATATATTTGTATTAGGGCTGGGCGATTTATCGATACACACGATATATCGCGGGTTTGTCTCTGTGCGAAATAAAAAATGACTATATCGTGATATTCGAGTATACGTTCTCACGCAGTTGCTTTTAGCTGCGGGCATTACACTACAGGCTCCCCTTCACTCTTTCTTGTCTCTCATTCTCACAAGGACGTAAAACAGGCGCACTTTCTTACACACGTAACATACTGTCACGTCATACGTCACATAGGTATCCGCCCTCCGGAGCAGAGAGGTAGCAGCATGCGTAACGTTAACTGTGATGCTAGCGGAGCCGTGCGAGTGGTAATACAGGAGAAAGAAGGTGCGAATCTGGTACCAAATGAAGGAAATATTAATTCCCAAGAAAAACAGCCGCGGTGGTTCGGCTTCAAGCGGAAAGATGTCTAACAGACAACTTTAATTTGTCAAGTGTGGTGCAGTATAATGAGGTTGCAAAGCTAAAATTAATTTTCACATTTTTTTTCAATACAGTGTAAAACCAAATATTTATTACTTAATATATAGTATTGTTTTAGTTGCTTAAGAAATATTCCTGGCTCCGAATTTGTTCATTGCTATTTTTATGTTTTTGTGCATTACCATTAAACGAACAGGTTACCATCAGTTACTCAGTACTTGAGTAGTTTTTTCACAACATACTTTTTACTTTTACTCAAGTAAATATTTGGGTGACTACTCCTTACTTTTACTTGAGTAATACATCTCTAAAGTAGCAGTACTCTTACTTGAGTACAATTTCTGGCTACTCTACCCACCTCTGTATATAAGTAAACATTGATAGATTGATGTTCACATTTTATCATGTTTCAGGCAGCAGAGACATTAAGGCCGTTAGAGGCCTACTGAAACCCACTACTACCGACCACGCAGTCTGATAGTTTATATATCAATGATGAAATATTAACATTGCAACACATGCCAATATGGCCGGTTTAGTTTACTAAATTACAATATTAAATTTCCCGCGGAGTTTCTTGTTGAAAACGTCGCAGAATGATGACACGTGCACGTGACGTCACGAGTTGGAGGGGCCATATTAGCGCAGCATCACTAGCGGCTAAAAGTCGTCTCTTCTCATTGCGCAATTACACAGTATTCTGGACATCTGTGTTGCTGAATATTTTGCAATTTGTTCAATTAATAATGGAGAAGTCAAAGTAGAAAGATGGCGGTGGGAAGCTTTAGCCGTTAGCCACACAAACACACTGTGTTTCCTTGTTTAAAATTCCTGTAGGTGAAGCTTTACTATGGATCAGAGCGGTCAAGCTAACATGGATCCTGACCACTTGTCAACCGGCAGGTTTCGGTGAGAAAATTGTGGTAAAAAGTAGCCTTTTTCCGGAGATTAGCGGAACTTCTGTCGTGCTGCTGCTGCCGTGACTAATTCCCTCAGAGACTGGCGTCAAGACACCCGTGGACACACCCCTTCGACTATCAGGTACTTTATAATCTCACTAAAACACTAGCAACACAATAGAAAGATAAGGAATTTCCCGGAATTATCCTTGTAAATATGTCTAAAAACATCTGAATCGCTCACAATGCAATCGCCTTTTTTTTTTTAAACTTTATTTTTTTTTCTAGTCCTTCGCTATCAATATCCCCAGCCACGAATCTTTCATCCTCGCTCAAATTAATGGGGAAATTGTTGTTTTCCCGGTCCGAATAGCTCTTTTTGTTGGAGGCTCCCATTATAAACAATGTGAAGATGTGAGGAGCTGTCGCGCCAAAGGTCTTCCCCCCTACAAAAACTGAAGGACCCCAATGAGGGCGTGATAACACCAAGTTATATGACTCCTAAGGGTTACAGCTGCAAAATTAGTGAATCAAAAATAGCTTTAAAGGTTAGCATGCTGGAATGCTAATATTTTTTCCTCACTGTTATTTTTCACCAATGACAATCAGCCAATTATAATACTTTTAAAACAGGCAGCTGTATGGGCTGTTTTAAGCAAGTTATATGACTCTTAAGGGTTACAGCTGCAAAATTAGTGAAGCAAAAATAGCTTGAAAGGTTAGCATGCTGGAATGCTAATATTTTTTCCTCACCGTTATTTTTCACCAATGACAATCAGCCAATTATAATGCCTTTAAAACAGGCAGCTGTTTGGGCTGCTTTAAGGTCCTTTCACCCTCATTGGGGTCCTTCAGGCATTAGAGGGGCTGTCACGCCAAATTTCTTCCGGGGGGAAGGTTTTTGTAAGGGAGAAGAAATTTGGCGTGACAGAGCCCTCACATGGGTGACGTCATCGTCTGCAACTTTTGGTAAAGGCAAGGCTTTTTTATTAGCGACCAAAAGTTGCAAACTTTATCGTGGATGTTCTCTACTAAATCCATCCATCCATTTTCTACTGCTTATTCCCTTTCGGCGTCGCGGGGGGCGCTGGCGCCTATCTCAGCTACAATCGGGCGGAAGGCGGGGTACACCCTGGACAAGTCGCCACCTCATCGCAGGGCCAACACAGATAGGCAGACAACATTCACACACTAGGGCCAATTTAGTGTTGCCAATCATCGTATCCCCAGGTGCATGTTTTTGGAAGTGGGAGGAAGCCGTAGTACCCGGTGGGAACCCACGCATTCACGGGGAGAACATGCAAACTCCACACAGAAAGATCCCGAGCCTGGATTTGAACCCAGGACTGCAATAACTTTGTATTGTGAGGCAGACGCACTAACCCCTCTGGCACCGTGAAGCCCCGAGGCTTATTTCAAAACCGGTAATTTAACATCGCATAAGGGGAAGAAAATTAAGAGCTATTCAGTAGGATTTACATCACATGCAAATTTTTACTGCATATCTTTGGTAAGTACCGGAGTGAGAAGAGGTTTCAAAATAATTAGAGCATGCTTACTTTTACCGCATGCCTTTGGTAAGCGCAGGAGTGAGAAGAGGTCTTAAATTAATTAGCGCCCCGGCGGCAATTCAAGGAAATACGGTATAATATATGTCATATATTATTTGTTATTATTATTGTTTATTGTGAGCGAACTGTGGTGCTAAATTTCCCCCAGGGATCAATAAAGTACTTTCTAGTCCAGGGGTAGGGAACCTATGGCTCTAGAGCCAGATGTGGCTCTTTTGATGACTGCACCTGGCTCTCAGATAAATCTTAGCTGACATTGCTTAACACGATAAGTAATGAATACTTCCGCTGGTAATCCCAGTGTCAAAAATAACGTTCAAAATATAAAACATTCTCATGCATTTTCATCCATCCATCCGGTTTCTACCGCACCTGTTCAAGAAGTCGCATTAATGGTAAGAAGTATTTTATTTATTTTTGGTTAGCCTCAGAATAACAATGTTATTAAAAAGAATAAGAGACTTATTATACTTTAAACATGTTGGTCTTTCTTAAAAAATGTACATATATAGTTGTATTCATTGTTAAAAAAAATAAAATTATATGGCTCTCTTGGAAATACTTTTAAAAATATTTGGCTTGTATGGCTCTCTCAGCCAAAAAGGTTCCCTGTTCTAGTCTATTCTATTTAACGTTGCATTACGGCGCAGTCCAGATGAAGGAGGGGCGTGTCCCCGTGACGTCACGTTGTTTTCAGTAAAAAACGCGCCATTTCTCTCGAGCGCCCACCTCCGAGTTACCGACATTCCTAACAAACATGGTGAATTCATGCCAAAAAAAATGTTATTTTACTACAACACATAAAAGACCACCTGGTTTTATATTCATCTAATGGCACATAACAGACACTCAAAGCGCTCAGCTGCTCGAAGGCCGAGTGCAATGGCGTGAATGTGCACAATGGCCTACTTTAATGAGAGTTTTGAGTAAAATAAAGCATAAATCCAGGGCGCACCTGTGTTGTAGACGTGCAGTTCGTCCACGATGCCCTCGTTGCCGCCGCCGAACACCACCATCAGCTCCTTGATCGCCACGGCCCGGTGGCCATGGCGGGGCCGCGGCACGGGGCCGCTCCAGCCCAGGACGCGCTTCCAGCGGGGCTGGAGCACCGCAGGCTGGACTTCCATGTTCCTCTCCCCGCCAAGTCCGGCACTAAGAACCCGTGTTTGGTGCGAGGTGTGTGGGGTGTGGAGGTTGTGGGAGGGCGGGAGACCACAAAGAGGCTCCGTCCGCGACTAGCTTAGCATTAGCCTGCTAGCTAGCCCGGCTAATTCGACGAGAGGCTGCGGTTACGCGGTGTTGTTAAAAACGCAAAAAGCCGGCGGTAATGTTACCGAATTATTTCGGTGAACTCAACCCCGCCGCGGAATACTCCTTTCAGTCGGTTTTTGTCTCGCTTGTGCCGCTTCTACGGTCGCCTAGCATAGCGCGGGCTGCGGCCAGTCCGCCATTTTGTGCCGGTGTGGGGGGGAAGGTGGGTGGCGCGGTCAGGAAGTGAACACAAAACAGCCGCGGCGGGCGAAACAAAAACCCACCCGGGCCAGGTGGTTGCGCGCGGCGGCCGTGCGAAAGAGCCCTAGTCGGGCGAACGCGATGGTTTCTGTCAAATGCGCGGAGCGGCGCCGTGCGCTGGGCTGAAAGCCGCCATCTTGCTGCTAACAGCAAAGAAAAACGGAGCGCGGGAGGCAAATGGCAGCGGGAGGCAAGCTAGCGGCTAACGCCATGCTAACGGCTAACGTCTAGATCACGAGTGTCAAACTCTGGCCAGCGTGCCATATCTGGCCCGCCGTGTAATTTAATTTGGCCCTTGAGGCAATATCAATTTAGCATTAGGGCTGGCCCGCCGGTGTTATACAGCGTCGGTGCCGCTGTATAACACCGCATTCATCGCTAATACTCATACTTGCCAACCCACCTAATTTTCCCAGTAGACTCCCGAAGTTCAATGCCCCTCCCGAAAATCTCCCGGGGCAACTATTCTCGCAAATTCATACCGATTTCCACCTGGACAACTATATTGGGGGCGTGCATTTAAGGCACTGCCTTTAGCGTTCTCTACAACCTGTCGTCACGTCCGCTTTTCCTCCATACAAACAGCGTGTCACATAATGTGGCTTTTACACACACACACATGCACAAGTGAATGCAAGGCATACTTGGTCAACAGTCATACAGGTCACACTGAGGGTGGCCGTATAAACAACTTTAGCACTGTTACAAATATGTGCCACACTGTGAACCCACACCAAACAAGAATGACAAACACATTTCGGGTGAACATCTGCACCGTAACACAACAGAACAAATACCCAGAACCCCTTGCAGCACTAACTCTTCTGGGAAACTTCCAGCAAACTGACCAGTATTATTCATGCATTTTCTCTTGCTGCTTCAAGGCTTGAATGTTTGATTCATTCATTATTGTTATTGTATTTTAAAATGTATTATTAGCCTGTGGAAAAAATGGATATTTACCTTAGAAGATTGCAAATAGAAAAAAAGGCATGACATTTTTATTTAAATTTTATTTGATATGCCATTGATATTTTTTTAATTATTATTATTTGAAACTGGATTTTGCACGTCACTGAAGTTATATAAGCCTTGCTTGTTCAATATTTAATGCAAAACTTGTTTGGGTCCCTACTAAAAGGTTAATTTGTTCAACCTTGGCCCGCGGCTTTGTTCCGTTTAAAATTTTGGCCCACTCTGTATTTGAGTTTGACACCCCTGTTCCAGAATATCACTATTTACAATTATCAGTCAAATCTTGGATAATTATTAAGGGTACAAAAGCCCTTAAATATATTAACTCAAATTTTTTATTTTTAAATATATATTTTTTTGTCCTGTCCAGGGGGGGGTCACCCACATCTGCGGTCCTCTCCAAGGTTTCTCATACACTGTAAAAAAACAAAAAAAACAACCTATTTTTATGGTTAATTTACTCAAAAGTTCTACTGTAGTTTAAAAAAAAAAAAGGTTATACCAGTGGTTCTCAACCTTTTTTCAGTGATGTACCCTCTGTGAACATTTTTTTAATTCAAGTACCCCCTAATCAGAGCAAAGCATTTTTGGTTGAAAAAAAGCGATAAAGAAGTAGAATACAGCACTATGTCCTCAGTTTCTGATTTATTAAATTGTATAACAGTGCAAAATATTGCTCATTTGTAGTGGTCTTTCTAGAACTATTTGGAAAAAAAGATATAAAAATAACTAAAACCTTGTTGAAAAATAAACAAGTGATTCAATTACAAATAAATATTTCTACACATAGAAGTAATCATCAACTTAAAGTGCCCTCTTTGGGGATTGTAATAGAGATCCATCTGGATTCATGAACTTAATAACATTTCTTCACAAAAAAAGAAATCTTTAACATCAATATTTATGGAACATGTCCACAAAAAATCTAGCTGTCAACACTGAATATTGCATTGTTGCATTTCTATTCACAGTTTATGAACTTACATTCATATTTTGTTGAAGGATTATTCAATTAATATATTTATAAAGGATTTTTGAATCGTTGCTATTTTTAGAATATTTTTTTAAAAATCTCACGTACCCCTTGGCATACCTTCAAGTACCCCCAGGGGTACGCGTACCCCCATTTGAGAACCACTGGGTTATACAACTGTAGAATTGAAGACATTATCTGTAAATAAACAAACCACCTGTTATTTTAAGTAATATGCCAGAAATGACAAACTATGTATATATATATATATTTTTTTACAGAAAAATATCAAATTAATTATACAACAACACCTGTAGCTGAACTTTATCGGCCTCAGGCATAAAAAAACATTCATCATCTCTCCCAAAGTTATTTGGGTATATATGCAAAAACAGACCCCCACCCTTGAAATCAACGCCTTCACCACTGCTTAATTCCCCTAGGGCTGTGGATGGCTGAGCGTCAGCGAGTCTCCTCAAACCCACCCCCTCCCTCTGTTGCAATTGGTGTGATATATGTGAAGTGAATTATATTTATATAGCGCTTTTTCCTCAAGTATGTGCCATGTCTAAATGTGTGCCATGCTATGTGAGGTTTTTTTTCCTCCTAAAGGGTCTAGCCTTAGACCATGGGTGTCAAACTCTGGGCCGCAGGCCTGCCGTGTAATTTCATTTGGCCCTTGAGGCAATAATAAAATAACATTAGAGCTGGCCCGCCGGTATTATACAGTGGCGGTGCTGCTGTAACACCGCATTCAACGCTAATTCTCATACTTGCCAACCCTCCCGATTTTTCCAGGAGAATCCTGAATTTCAGTGCCCCCCCCCGAAAATCTCCCGGGGCAACCATTCTCCAGAATTTCCAACCGGACAACAATATTGGGGGCGTGCCTTAAAGGTACTGCTTTTAGCATCCTCTATAACCTGTCGTCACGTCCACTTTTCCGCCACACAAACAGCGTGCCAGCCCAGTCACATAATATATGCGGCTTCTACACACACACAAGTGAATGCAATGCATACTTGCTCAACAGCCATACAGGTCACACTGAGGGTGGCCGTATAAACAACTTTAATACTGTTACACCACACTGTGAACCCACACCAAACAAGAATAACAAACACATTTTGGGAGAACATCCGCACCGTAACACAACATAAACACAACAAAACAAATACCCAGAACCCTCTTGCAGAACTAACTCTTCCGGGACGCTACAATATACACCCCCGCTACCAACAAAACTCGATTTTGCATGTCACTATAAAGTTATATAAGCCTTGCTTGTTCAATATTCAATGCAAAACTTGTTTGGGTCCCTATTAAAAGGTTAAGTTGTTGAACTTTGGCCCGCGGCTTTGTTCAGTTTAGGATTTTGGCCCACTCTGTATTTGAGTTTGACACCCCTGTCTTAGACTGATATTTTTTACCCCCGCTCCTCTCACCCAATGTTACCCTTTTCTCACCTTTTTAAGGAGTGCCGTAAAAATGGCTGATCCGAAGGCGGTCCCGTCTTGTCTCCCTGTAATGTATGTCTCTTAGTGGGACTGTGCCGAAAATGTAATTTTCAGTTCTTATGTGTCTTGTGCATGTTAAGAATTGACAATAAATAATCTGAATCTGAATATCATTTTCTGTTTTCTCAAATAACTTTCAAATTCATGTACAATTACAGTAATTAACTTTCATTAAATATGTAGCGTTGTGGTGAAGAAGGAGCTGAGCCGGAAGGCAAAGCTCTCAATGTACCGGTCCATCTATGTTCCCATCTTCACCTATGGTCATGAGCTTTGGGTCATGACCGAAAGGATAAGATCACGGGTACAAGCGGCCGAAATGACTTTCCTCCGCCGGGTGGCGGGGCTCTCCCTTAGAGATAGGGTGAGAAGCTCTGTCATCCGGGAGGAGCTCAAAGTAAAGCCGCTGCTCCTCCACATCGAGAGGAGCCAGATGAGGTGGTTCGGGCATCTGGTCAGGATGCCACCCGAACGCCTCCCTAGGGAGGTGTTTAGGGCACGTCCAACCGGTAGGAAGCCACGGGGAAGACCCAGGACACGTTGGGAAGACTACGTCTTTCGGCTGGCCTGGGAACGCCTCAGCATCCCCCGGGAAGAGCTGGACGAAGTGGCTGGGGAGAGGGAAGTCTGGGCTTCCCTGCTTAGGCTGCTGCCCCCGCGACCCGACCTTGGATAAGCGGAAGAAGATGGATGGATGGAGAAATATGTAGCTTGTTATATAAAAGTCTATGTCCATGCTAACAAGCTAACAGTTTGATATGTAATTTTAAGGTAAATCTTATTTTTTTAATATTTACTAGTATTTGTACATTCAAGTTGAAAAATATATGTAGACTGTTATAGAAAAGGTTAATGCTCATACTAACAATTTAACGTTTTTCTCTGTAATATTACTACATACACTGAGCTGCAACCTTATCGTGGTAGAGGAGTTTGCGTGTCCCAATGATCCTAGGAGCTATGTTGTCCGGGGGCATAAAGCCCCCTGGTAGGGTCTCCCAAGGCAAACAGGTTCTAGGTGAGGGATCAGACAAAGAGCAGCTCGAAGACCTTTATGAAGAAGAAACATCATGGACCCAGATTTCCCTCGCCCGGACGCGGGTCACCGGGGCCCCCCTCTGGAGCCAGGCCCGGAGGTGGGGCACGATGGCGAGCGCCTGGTGGCCGGGCCTGTTCCCATGGGGCCCGGCCGGGCACAGCCCGAAGAGGCAACGTGGGTCACCCCTCCAATGGGCTCACCACCCATAGCAGGGGCCATAGAGGTCGGGTGCATTGTGAGCTGGGCGACAGCCAAAGGCAGGGCACTTGGCGGTCCGATCCTCGGCTACAGAAGCTAGCTCTTGGGACGTGGAACGTCACGTCACTGGGGGGGAAAGAGCCTGAGCTAGTGCGCGAAGTCGAGAAATTCCGGCTGGATATAGTCGGACTCACTTCGACGCACAGCAAGGGCTCTGGAACCACTTCTCTCGAGAGGGACTGGACCCTCTTCTACTCTGGCGTTGCCGGCAGTGAGAGGTGACGGGCTGGGGTGGCAATTCTTGTTTCCCCCCGGCTCAAAGCCTGTACGTTGGAGTTCAACCCGGTGGACGAGAGGGTAGCTTCCCTTCGCCTTCGGGTGGGGGGACGGGTCCTGATTGTTGTTTGTGCTTATGCACCAAACGGCAGTTCAGAGTACCCACCCTTTTTGGGAACGCTCGAGGGAGTACTGGAAAGCGCTCCCCCGGGTGATTCCCTTGTCCTACTGGGAGACTTCAACGCTCACGTTGGCAACGACAGTGAAACCTGGAGAGGCGTGATTGGGAAGAATGGCCGCCCGGATCTGAACCCAAGTGGTGTTTTGTTATTGGACTTTTGTGCTCGCCACAGTTTGTCCATAACAAACACCATGTTCAAACATAAGGGTGTCCATATGTGCACTTGGCACCAGGACACCCTAGGCCGTAGTTCCATGATCGACTTTGTAGTTGTGTCATCGGATTTGCGGCCTCATGTTATGGACACTCGGGTGAAGAGAGGGGCGGAGCTTTCTACCGATCACCACCTGGTGGTGAGTTGGCTGCGATGGTGGGGGAGGATGCCGGACAGACCTGGGAGGCCCAAACGCATTGTGAGGGTCTGCTGGGAACGTCTGGCAGAGTCTCCTGTCAGACAAAGTTTCAATTCCCACCTCCGGAAGAACTTTGAACATGTCACGAGGGAGGTGCTGGACATTGAGTCCGAGTGGACCATGTTCCGCACCTCTATTGTCGAGGCGGCAGATCGGAGCTGTGGTCGCAAGGTAGTTGGTGCCTGTCGGGGCGGCAATCCTAAAACCCCTTGGTGGACACCAGCGGTGAGGGATGCCGTCAAGCTGAAGAAGGAGTCCTATCGGGTCCTTTTGGCTCATAGGACTCCGGAGGCAGTGGACAGGTACCGACAGGCCAAGCGGTGTGCAGCTTCAGCGGTCGCGGAGGCAAAAACTCGGACATGGGAAGAGTTCGGGGAAGCTATGGAAAACGACTTCCGGACGGCTTCGAAGCGATTCTGGACCACCGTCCGCCGCCTCAGGAAGGGGAAGCAGTGCACTATCAACACCGTGTATGGTGCGGATGGTGTTCTGCTGACCTCGACTGCGGATGTTGTGGACAGGTGGAAGGAATACTTCGAAGACCTCCTCAATCCCACCAACACGTCTTCCTATGAGGAAGCAGTGCCTGGGGAATCTGTGGTGGACTCTCCTATTTCTGGGGCTGAGGTCGCTGAGGTAGTTAAAAAGCTCCTCGGTGGCAAGGCCACAGGGGTGGACGAGAACCGCCCGGAGTTCCTTAAGGCTCTGGATGCTGTGGGGCTGTCTTGGTTGACAAGACTTTGCAGCATCGCGTGGACATCGGGGGCGGTACCTCTGGATTGGCAGACCGGGGTGGTGGTTCCTCTCTTTAAGAAGGGGGACCGGAGGGTGTGTTCCAACTATCGTGGGATCACACTCCTCAGCCTTCCCGGTAAGGTTTATTCAGGTGTACTGGAGAGGAGGCTACGTCGGATAGTCGAACCTCGGATTCAGGAGGAACAGTGTGGTTTTCGTCCTGGTCGTGGCACTGTGTACCAGCTCTATACTCTCGGCAGGGTTCTTGAGGGTGCATGGGAGTTTGCCCAACCAGTCTACATGTGCTTTGTGGACTTGGAGAAGGCATTCGACCGTGTCCCTCGGGAAGTCCTGTGGGGAGTGCTCAGAGAGTATGGGGTATCGGACTGTCTTATTGTGGCGGTCCGTTCCCTGTACGATCAGTGCCAGAGCTTGGTCCGCATTGCCGGCAGTAAGTCGAACACATTTCCAGTGAGGGTTGGACTCCGCCAAGGCTGTCCTTTGTCACCGATTCCGTTCATAACTTTTATGGACAGAATTTCTAGGCGCAGTCAAGGCGTTGAGGGGTTCCGGTTTGGTAACCGCAGGATTAGGTCTCTGCTTTTTGCAGATGATGTGGTCCTGATGGCTTCATCTGACCGGGATCTTCAGCTCTCGCTGGATCGGTTCGCAGCCGAGTGTGAAGCGACCGGAATGAGAATCAGCACCTCCAAGTCCGAGTCCATGGTTCTCGCCCGGAAAAGGGTGGAGTGCCATCTCCGGGTTGGGGAGGAGACCCTGCCCCAAGTGGAGGAGTTCAAGTACCTAGGAGTCTTGTTCACGAGTGAGGGAAGAGTGGATCGTGAGATCAACAGGCGGATCGGTGCGGCGTCTTCAGTAATGCGGACGTTGCACCGGTCCGTTGTGGTGAAGAAGGAGCTGAGCCGGAAGGCAAAGCTCTCAATTTACCGGTCGATCTACGTTCCCATCCTCACCTATGGTCATGAGCTTTGGGTCATGACCGAAAGGATAAGATCACGGGTACAAGCGGCCGAAATGAGTTTCCTCCGCCGTGTGGCGGGGCTCTCCCTTAGAGATAGGGTGAGAAGCTCTGCCATCCGGGAGGAACTCAAAGTAAAGCCGCTGCTCCTTCACATCGAGAGGAGCCAGATGAGGTGGTTCGGGCATCTGGTCAGGATGCCACCCGAACGCCTCCCTAGGGAGGTGTTTAGGGCACGTCCAACTGGTAGGAGGCCACGGGGAAGACCCAGGACACGTTGGGAAGACTATGTCTCCCGGCTGGCCTGGGAACGCCTCGGGATCCCCCGGGAAGAGCTAGACGAAGTGGCTGGGGAGAGGGAAGTCTGGGTTTCCCTGCTTAGGCTGTTGCCCCCGCGACCCGACCTCGGATAAGCGGAAGATGATGGATGGATGGATGGACATTGGTGACAGCAAGTCATACTTGATCAGAAGTCAACAGCCATACAGGTCACACTGACGGTGGCCGTACAAACAACTTTAACACTGTTACAAATATGCGCCACACTGTGAACCCACATCAAATAAGAAAGACAAATACATTTCGGGAGAACATCTTCACCGTAACACAACATAAACACAAGAGAACAAATACCCAGAATCCCATGCAACTTTGACTATTCCAGGCTACACCCCCCGCGGCACCAAACCCCGCCCTCAAAAGTGACCCAGAAAGCCCCCAAATCCTTAACTTTAACAACCTTAATGCCAGAATATTAAACATTTTAAAAGGTAAAATCCACATACAGTACATTAACACATCGACAGACACACATAAGTCCCTTTGGTGCCCTCACAAGTGACCAGAAAGCCCCCAAATCCTTAACATTAACAACCTTAATGCTAGAATAATAAACATTTTAAAAGTTAAAATCCACTTACAGTACATTAACACATCGGCACACACACATAAGTCCCTTTGGTGCCCTCACAAGTGACCAGAAATTCCCCAAATCCTTAACTTTAACAACCTTAAGGCTACAATAATAAAAATTTTAAAGGGTAAAATCCACTTACAGTACATGAACACATCGGCACACACACAGGAGATACTTTTGGTGCCCTCGCAAGTGACCAGAAAGCCCCCAAATACTTAACTTTTAACAACTTTTATGCTAGAATAATAAACATTTTAAAAGGTGAAATCCACTTACAGTTCATTAACACATCAGCACACACACTGAAGTCCCTTTTGGTGCCCTCACAAGTGACCAGAAATTCCCCAAATCCTTTACTTTAACAACCTTAAGGCTACAATAATACAAATGTTAAAGGGTAAAATCCACTTACAGTACATGAACACATCGGCACACACACATAAGTCCCTTTGGTGCCCTCACAAGTGACTAGAAATTCCCCAAATCCTTTACTTTAACAACCTTAATGCTAGAATAATAAACATTTTAAAGGGCAAAATCCACTTACAGTACATGAACACATCGGCACACACACAGGAGATCCTTTGGTGCCCTCACAAGTGACCAGAAAGCCCCCAAATCCTGAACTTTAACAACCTTAATGCTAGAATAATAAACATTTTAAAAGGTAAAATCCACTTACAGTACATGAACACATCGGCACACACACATAAGTCCCTTTGGTGCCCTCACAAGTGACTAGAAATTCCCCAAATCCTTTACTTTAACAACCTTAATGCTAGAATAATAAACATTTTAAAGGGTAAAATCCACTTACAGTACATTAACACATCGGCACACACACAGAAGACCCTTTGGTGCCCTCGCAAGTGACCAGAAAGCCCCCAAATACTTAACTTTTAACAACTTTTATGCTAGAATAATAAACATTGTAAAAGGTGAAATCCACTTACAGTTCATTAACACATCAGCACACACACTGAAGTCCCTTTTGGTGCCCTCACAAGTGACCAGAAAGCCCCCAAATCCTGAACTTTAACAACCTTGATGCTAGAATAATAAACATTTTAAAAGGTAAAATCCATATACAGTACATTAACACATCAGCACACACACAGAAGACCCTTTGGTGCCCTCACAAGTGACCAGAAATTCCCCAAATCCTTTACTTTAACAACCTTAATGCTAGAATAATAAACATTTTAAAAGGTAAAATCCACTTACAGTACATGAACACATCGACAGACACACATAAGTCCCTTTGGTGCCCTCACAAGTGACCAGAAAGCCCCCAAATCCTTAACATTAACAACCTTAATGCTAGAATAATAAACATTTTAAAAGTTAAAATCCACTTACAGTACATTAACACATCGGCACACACACATAAGTCCCTTTGGTGCCCTCACAAGTGACCAGAAATTCCCCAAATCCTTTACTTTAACAACCTTAATGCTAGAATAATAAACATTTTAAAGGGTAAAATCCACTTACAGTACATGAACACATCGGCACACACACAGGAGATCCTTTGGTGCCCTCGCAAGTGACCAGAAAGCCCCCAAATACTTAACTTTTAACAACTTTTATGCTAGAATTATAAACATTTTAAAAGGTGAAATCCACTTACAGTTCATTAACACATCAGCACACACACTGAAGTCCCTTTTGGTGCCCTCACAAGTGACCAGAAAGCCCCCAAATCCTGAACTTTAACAACCTTAACGCTAGAATAATAAACATTTTAAAAGGTAAAATCCATATACAGTACATTAACACATTGGCGCACACACATAAGTCCCTTTGGTGCCCTCGCAAGTGACCAGAAAGCCCCCAAATCCTTAACTTTAACAACCTTAATGCTAGAATAATAAACATTTTAAAAGGTAAAATCCATATACAGTACATTAACACATCAGCACACACACATAAGTCCCTTTGGTGCCCTCACAAGTGACCAGAAATTCCCCAAATTCTTTACTTTAACAACCTTAATGCTAGAATAATAAACATTTTAAAAGGGTAAAATCCACTTACAGTACATGAACACATCGGCACACACAGGAGATCCTTTGGTGCCCTCGCAAGTGACCAGAAAGCCCCCAAATACTTAACTTTTAACAACTTTTATGCTAGAATAATAAACATTTTAAAAGGTGAAATCCACTTACAGTTCATTAACACATCAGCACACACACTGAAGTCCCTTTTGGTGCCCTCACAAGTGACCAGAAAGCCCCCAAATCCTGAACTTTAACAACCTTAATGCTAGAATAATAAACATTTTAAAAGGTAAAATCCATATACAGTACATTAACACATCAGCACACACACATAAGTCCCTTTGGTGCCCTCGCAAGTGACCAGAAAGCCCCCAAATCCTTAACTTTAACAACCTTAATGCTAGAATAATAAACATATTAAAAGTTAAAATCCACTTACAGTACATGAACACATCGGCACACACACAGAAGACCCTTTGGTGCCCTCACAAGTGACCAGAAAGTCCCCAAATACTTAACTTTAACAACTTTTATGCTAGAAGAATAAACATTTTAAAAGTTAAAATCCACTCACAGTACATGAACACATCGGCACACACACAGGAGACCCTTTGGTGCCCTCATAAGTGACCAGAAATCCCCCAAATACTTAACTTTTAACAACTTTTATGCTAGAATAATAAACATTTTAAAAGGTGAAATCCACTTACAGTTCATTAACACATCAGCACACACACTGAAGTCCCTTTTGGTGCCCTCGCAAGTGACCAGAAAGCCCCCAAATCCTTAACTTTAACAACCTTAATGCTAGAATAATAAACATTTTAAAAGGTAAAATCCATATACAGTACATTAACACATCAGCACACACACATAAGTCCCTTTGGTGCCCTCACAAGTGACCAGAAATTCCCCAAATTCTTTACTTTAACAACCTTAATGCTAGAATAATAAACATTTTAAAAGGGTAAAATCCACTTACAGTACATGAACACATCGGCACACACAGGAGATCCTTTGGTGCCCTCGCAAGTGACCAGAAAGCCCCCAAATACTTAACTTTTAACAACTTTTATGCTAGAATAATAAACATTTTAAAAGGTGAAATCCACTTACAGTTCATTAACACATCAGCACACACACTGAAGTCCCTTTTGGTGCCCTCACAAGTGACCAGAAAGCCCCCAAATCCTGAACTTTAACAACCTTAATGCTAGAATAATAAACATTTTAAAAGGTAAAATCCATATACAGTACATTAACACATCAGCACACACACATAAGTCCCTTTGGTGCCCTCGCAAGTGACCAGAAAGCCCCCAAATCCTTAACTTTAACAACCTTAATGCTAGAATAATAAACATATTAAAAGTTAAAATCCACTTACAGTACATGAACACATCGGCACACACACAGAAGACCCTTTGGTGCCCTCACAAGTGACCAGAAAGTCCCCAAATACTTAACTTTAACAACTTTTATGCTAGAAGAATAAACATTTTAAAAGTTAAAATCCACTCACAGTACATGAACACATCGGCACACACACAGGAGACCCTTTGGTGCCCTCATAAGTGACCAGAAATCCCCCAAATACTTAACTTTAACAACTTTTATGCTAGAAGAATAAACATTTTAAAAGTTAAAATCCACTTACAGTACATTAACACATCGGCACACACACATAAGTCCCTTTGGTGCCCTCACAAGTGACCAGAAATTCCCCAAATCCTTTACTTTAACAACCTTAATGCTAGAATAATAAACACTTTAATAGGTAAAATCCACTTATAGTACATGAACACATCGGCACACACAGAAGACCCTTTGGTGCCCTCATAAGTGACCAGAAAGCCCCCAAATACTTAACTTTAACAACTTTTATGCTAGAATAATAAACATATTAAAAGTTAAAATCCACTTACAGTACATTAACACATCGGCACACACATAAGACCCTTTGGTGCCCTCACAAGTGACCAGAAAATCCCCAAATCCTTTTCTCTAACAACCTTAATGCTAGAATACTAAACATTTTAAAGGGTAAAATCCACTCACAGTACATGAACACATCGGCACACACACAGGAGACCCTTTGGTGCCCTCATAAGTGTCCAGAAAGCCCCCATATCCTTAACTTTAACAACCATATTGCTACAATAATAAACATTTTAAAAAGTAACATCCACTTACAGTACATTGACACAACGGCACACACACATAAGTCCTTTGGGTGCCCTCACAAGTGACCATAAATCTCCGAAATCCTTAACTTTAACAACCATATTGCTTCAATAATAAGCATTTTAAAAAGTTCAAAGACAAGCACCCGGGGATCTGTTGATTGGCAAGAATGTTGTCTATCAGTGTTGGCCCTGTGATGAGGTGGCGACTTGTCCAGTGTGTACCCCGCCTTCCGCCTGAATGCAGCTGAGATAGGCACCAGCACCCCCCGGCGACCCCAAAGGGAATAAGCGGTAGAAAATGGATGGATGGATGTTATTACTTCAAGGTTTCTCGACCGATTTGAAAAATTCCAACACCAACCATTCAAGTTTTTTTTTACCATTTTCCAAAAAATTCCCGCTTTTACAGAAATTCCCACATTCTGTGGAAATTCCCATTTAAATCAATGGGCCATTCTTCAAAGTTCCACATTTTTCATCTGATTCAAACTGTTCCAACTTCAAAATATTCAGCCTGTTTGGGAATTGTGTGCTCTACTTTAAGAATTCTAAAAAACAAATTCCAGGATTTCAGTTTAACTTCAACATTGGAACATTCATCTAGTTATTTATTACGATTCATTACTCTATCCGTATTTGCTTTTGATTTATTTCCTTGATGTTTGTTGTTCAATATATTAGAAAAATAAAAATAAAATAAACTTGAAGAATATGACTAGAATCTTTTAATTCAAACACTACTAAACACTTATGAATGGACCGAAAACTGGCATTAAGTGTATATTTATTATCACCCTCCTTTTGAAATACATTTGTGATTATTGGCTCAATGTTTTAACATTTTTATCAAAGTTTTCCATTGGGTGGGCGGGTCGAGCCAACACCGATGATATCGATACGCCCGCAACGCCAGTATCGAGTCGGAACTAACTGGATGAGATTTTTTGTTGTTGTTGTTGAAATGGTTGTAATTATATAATGTTTATAAACCAAGGAATTGAATAAGGGACACTAAAGTTAGTTTGTAATAATTTTATTTTTTTGTTGATAGTGTTACATTGTTCTATTGATATGTTGTAAGATGAAAGTTTTATATTTTTTTTCCTAAAATTGTGTACAAAAACAGACAAAATAATTTGAAGTAAAAAATAATCTGCAAAAGTAGAGCAGTTTTGCCCATTTTTAGTCCCTTCGGAGAATCCAAATGATCAGCTTATTAAAAGACAACCTGAAGTCATTGTTTGGATTTTCAATATTACAGCGATTGACTAGTTTTCATTGTCCTGCGCCACAGTGACACCTGGTGGTTACAGGCCATCACTGCAGCTTACTTCACAACTACGGTTGTTAATACAACATGAAACCAGATGGGAAAAAATGCGAAAGATTAAATAAGCTTTATTTTTATATAAACTAAATACTGTCTGTCATGAAAAATTGTGTTAGAAATAAAGTTTGCACCGAAAATAGCAGAACAATTTAAAACGGTTTTGGCATTCCAGAAAACTTAGTCCGCCAAAACTGGGAATTAATCACAGTCAATCGATATGATCCTAAATAAATCAGGACACTTAGTTTTCTGGAAAAGAGAGAGGGAGTGAGACCATTGTGAGGTCATGGTGTAGTACCTAATCCGGGTTCGGTTTTGGTCCCTAAATTTACAAAACCCAAAAGCAGTGAAGTTGGCATGAACAGAATACAATGATTTGGAAATCCTTTTCAACTTACATTCAATTGAATAGACTGCAAAGACAAGATATTTAATGTTCCAACTGGAAAACTTTTATTTTTTGCAAATATTAGCTAATTTGGAATTTGATGCCTGCATCGTGTTTCAAAAAAGCTGGCACAAGTGGCAAAAAAGACTGAGAAAGTTGAATAATGCTCATCAAAAACTTATTTGGAACATCCCACAGGTGAACAGGCTAATTGGGAACAGGTGGGTGCCCGGATTGGTTATAAAAGCAGCTTCCATGTCATTCACAAACAAGGATGGGGCGAGGGTCATTACTTTGTCAACAAATGCCTGAGCAAATTGTTTAAAAACAAGATTTCTACTCAATTAAATATAAGTTGAAAAGGATTTGCAAATCATTGTATTCTGTTTTTATTTACCATTGCTTCACTTCTTTTGTGTTTTGTACATGTCACAGGTTCGATTCCGTCCATCAGGTCTACTCATCAGCTGTCGGCAAGAAAATCCAGCTCGTCGCTCTCCTCCGGACACCTGGCCGCGTTGTCTGGGTGATAGCGACCTAAAAAAGACGTGAGGATGAGAACGAGACGCGAGGAGAAACGAATGACGCTGCGGCGGTCTCACCTGAGGACTGTGGACTCACTGACTGGAGCGATCCCGCGGGAGAGAAGCATTCTGCTGCGGTCCGCTCTGTAGAACCTGGTCCCTGTACCTCCCCCATCTGAGGGCTACTGGGCTGCAGGCTGGGTCCTGGACGGACATTGTCCTGAAAAGGCTTTCCAAACAAGGACTGGGGGGCGCGGGTTTGACTGTGTTTCTGGTCTCTGGTAGGCGTGGACAAAGTTTTGGAGGCAAACAGGTGGTATTGAGAGAAGCCTCGACTCTCGTCGGTTTCGCACGGACCTTCAAACGAGGAGGAGAAAGAGGACGGAGGGGGAGGCAGGGAGGAGAGGGGCTTGTAGGTGTCCTCCAGGGGTCCCAGACTGGACAACTGCTGGCTCAGGACCTCCACACCGCAGTCCGACGAGGGCGGGAAACACGGCCGGTCGCTCTTGCCCACCAGCTTGTGGATGTCCCGAAGTTCGTCAAGTACTTGCTTCATGTTCGGCCTCTTCTTCCACAACATGTCCAGACATTTGTAGGCCAGCTCCGCCATCTGCATGCTGCCGACCGGCTCTGTGGCGCCCCCTAACAATAATAATGGATTAGATTCACAGAAAATCTAAGCGCCACTTAAGCACTTTGTCCAGTTTACATCTGCTGTGACAACTAGAAACACACGAGCCTCCGCCAGGGAGCATTGTAGCATACCCAGACCATCCTAGTCACTGCCCTTGTGTCCTTGGGCAAGACACTTTACCCACCTGCTCCCAGTGCCACCCACACTGGTTTAAACGTACAAACCCCGTTTCCATATGAGTTGGGAAAATGTGTTTGATGTAAATATAAACAGAAAACAATGATTTGCAAATCATTTTCAACCCATATTCAATTGAATGCACTACAAAGACAACATATCTGATGTTCAAACTGATAAACTTTTTTTTTTGTGTGCAAATAATAACTTAGAATTTAATGGCTGCAACACGTGCCAAAGTAGTTGGGAAAGGGCACTGTGTTACATCACCTTTTCTATTAACAACACTCTATACATGTTTGGGAACTGAGGAAACTAATTGTTGAAGCTTTGAAAGTGGAATTATTTCCCATTCTTGTAGTTTTATGTCGTATTTTACGCTTCATAATGCGCCACACATTTTCGATGGGAGACAGGTCTGGACTGCAGGCGGGCCAGGAAAGTACCCGCACTCTTTTTTTAATGAAGCCACGCTGTTGTAACACGTGCTGAATGTGGCTTGGCATTGTCTTGTTGAAATAAGCAGGGGCGTCCATGAAAAAGACGGCGCTTAGATGGCAGCATATGTTGTTCCAAAACCTGTATGTACCTTTCAGCATTAATGGTGCCTTCACAGATGTGTAAGTTACCCATGCCTTGGGCACTAATGCACCCCCATACCATCACAGATGCTGGCTTTTCAACTTTGCGTCAATAAGTCTGGATGGTTCACTTCCGCTTTGGTCCGAATGACACAATGCGAATATTTCAAAAAATTATTTGAAATGTGGACTCGTCAGACCACAGAACGCTTTTCCACTTTGCATCAGTCCATCTTAGATGATCTCGGGCCCAGAGAATCCGGCGGCGTTTCTGGATGTTGTTGAAAAAATGGCTTTCGCTTTGCATAACTTGCACTCAGAGATGTAGCGACGAACTGTATTTAGTGACAGTGGTTTTCTGAAGTGTTCCTTAGCCCATGTGGTGATATCCTTTAGAGATTGATGTCGGTTTTTGATACAGTGCCGTCTGATGGATCGAAGGTCACGGTCATTCAATGCCGCTCACGTGGACTGATTTCTCCAGTTTCTATGGACCGTAGATGTTGAAATCCCTAAATTTCTTGCAAATGCACTTTGAGAAACGTTGTTCTTAAACTGTTTGACTATTTGCTCACGCAGTTGTGGACAAAGGGGTGTACCTCGCCCCATCCTTTCTTGTGAAAGACTGAGCATTTTTTGGGAAGCTGTTTTTATACCCAATCATGGCACCCACCTGTTCTCAATTAGCCTGCACGCCTGTGGGATGTTCCGAATAAGTGTTTGATGAGCATTCTTCAACTTTATCAGTATTTATTGTCACCTTTCTCAACTTCTTTGTCACATGTTGCTGGCATCAAATTCTAAAGTGAATGATTATTTGCAAAACAAAGAATGTTTATCAGTTTGAACATCAAATATGTTGTTGAATGTATGCTGAATATGGGTTGACAATGATTTGCAAATCATTGTATTCCGTTTATATTTACATCTAACACAATTTCCAAACTCATATGGAAACGGGGTTTGTAACTTAGATATTGGGTTTTCACTATGTAAAGCGCTTTGAGTCACTTGAGAAAAGCGCTATATAAATATAATTCACTTCACTTTCCAGATCAGGGGTAGGGAGCCTATGGCTCTAGAGCCAGATGTGGCTCTTTTGATGACTGCATCTGGCTCTCTGATAAATCTGACCTGACGTTGCTTAACACGATAAGTAATGAATAATTCCACTTGTAATCACAGTGTTAAAAATAATGATATAATTATAAAACATTCTCATGCATTTTTAATCCATCCATCCGTTTCTACCGCACCTGTTCAAGAAGTTGCGTTAACGGTAAAAAGTTATTTTTTTATTATTGGTTAGTGTGGGGCTTGCCCTCCTGGGGTTTTTTCAGACCCCCAAGCACTGACATGAGAGCCTGTTTCAGGGTTACAATATATATATATATATTTTATTAAATAAGTCTCTTAGTTGCTTTCCAGCAATAGTATTTCCAGCCCAAACCCAGTATCTCCTCCTGGCTGCTGCTTATAACAGAGCGCAGAGCGACAGGTGATTAGATAACAAGGCCCAGGTGGGCCATCTACGCACCTGTCGCTGCAGGCCCGCAGGCCACGCCCCCTCCACAGTTAGCTTCAGAATAACAATGTTATTACAAAGAACAAGAGACCTGTTATACTGTAGAAAGGTTGGTCTTACTTAAAAATGCACGTGTTCAGTGTTAAAAAAAAAATTATATGGCTCTTACGGAAATATATTTTAAAATATTTGGCTTTTTGGCTCTCTCAGCCAAAAATGTTCCCGACCCCTGTTCCAGATGCACTGTGTTGGCGTCCTGACTGCCTCCACAAACTTGCAGTTTCCTGTAAATGTTTTTAATTGGCCAGGAGGCAAAGGGAAGACTAAAAACTCCGCCTCTTGTGGGTATCGCAGATAATTCAAACCCCGACATCGATGAATGGTGCAGCCCTGCAAAAAAATACTGACCTGACATAAGCCGCCGGTCCAGTTGTTGTCTCCAGGCCGATGCAAAAGAACCATCCGGACCCTTTGGGACGTCCTGGACCAGGTCTTTCTGCAAGACCCACGGGAGATGTCAGGGGAATGTGATTGTTTGTGTCGACCCACGTGCGTGAAGGAGTTCTAACCAGATAAGTATCTTTCACCAGAGCTCGCCGACCAGTCAGGACCTCCAACAGCACCTGCAGAACACCGACACGCATGAGGACTCACCAGTTTGGTCCCGGTCCCCGGTGGGGTGGGTGGGCGCGCTCACCACTCCGAAGCTGTAGACGTCCGTCGTGGTCCCCAGCTTTCCGTTCCTCAGGTACTCCACGGGCTGGTACGCCTCCGTGCCTCTCAGCGTGGACGTGCGGCCCAGCGTGGTGGTCTTGGACGCCGGGCGCTGAGGGACGAAGCGGGCCAAACCGAAGTCCGCCAGCTTGGCCACCATGTGGCGGTCCAACAGGATGTTTGAGCTGCCACAGGAAGCGGAATTAAAAACTCGAGCAGGCAAAATAACCACCCGTCGTTGCGTTGTCAACCTTTTGACGTCTCCATGGATGACGGTGCCGTGTCCCTCTGGTGGGAAGTGGAGGAACTGCAGCGCTGCTGACGCTTCGACGACGACGCGGACCCTCTCGGACCAGGGGAGGACGTCGGACCCCTAAACACAGTGTCAGCTTGTGTGTGTACCAGACAATGTGTGTGTGTGTGTGTGTGTGTGTGCGTGTGTATTACACTATGCAGCTGGTCCTCCAGGGATCGGTTCTCCATGTAGCTGTAGATGAGACAAAAACCTCCTGGTCCCTTGCAGAAACCCAGCAGGTCCACAATGTTCCGGTGTCTAAACCTAGGGGGTGGAAGGGTTAAAAAAACGTGGATTGAGGAGAGAACTAAGCTGTAGAGGCGTGAGGTTTCTCACTTGGAGAGTTTTTCCACTTCGGTGTCGAAGCTCTCCGTCAGCGCGGCAAAGTCCAGGCGACCGTCCTGCGGACATCAAGTGAAGTGAAGTGAATTTTATTTACATAGCGCTTTTCTCTAGTGACTCAAAGCGCTTTACATAGTGAAACCCAATATCTAAGTTACATTTAAACCAGTGTGGGTGGCACTGGGGGCTGGTGGGTAAAGTGCCTTGCCCAAGGACACAACGGATGGCGGCAGCGGGAATCGAACCTGCAACCCTCAAGTTGTGGAGTGAAGTGAATTATATTTATATAGCGCTTTTCTCAAGTGACTCAAAGCGCTTTACATAGTGAAACCCAATATCTAAGTTACATTTAAACCAGTGTGGGTGGCACTGGGGGCTGGTGGGTAAAGTGCCTTGCCCAAGGACACAACGGCAGTGACTAGGATGGCGGCAGCGGGAATCGAACCTGCAACCCTCAAGTTGCTGACACGGCCACTCTACCAACCGAGCTATGCCGCCCTTTGTGTCAACAAGCCCATCGGACCAACGGAAACTTCTTCTGGCCCCGCCCCCAAATCAGACTGACGCGACGGGATTGGCTGACCTCTTTGAGCCGCTTGACTGCACAGTCGGTGTTCCTCATAGACGCTCTGTACACGTTCCCGAAGCCGCCCTCGCCCACCTGCAAGGCAGGGGAGAAGCCCTCCGTCCCAGCATGCACCTCTTCATACGACCAGCGCATCACACCGCAGCCGCCGTCGCCGAACGCTGCCACAGGAGGGGCCTGGAGAGGCAACATCTGACTTTAATGAGTGTCGACAGGGACACTTCTGATGTTACCTTTACCTGGGGAGATCCAGGTCTTTCGGACTGTAAACTGAAGGGAGGTGGGTCAGGTCTGGGTAGGGTCCCTCCTCCTCCTTTATCTACTAATTGAATGCAACACATTTCAATAACATGATTCTTTCTGCTGGTTTGTGCTTAGTTCAAGTGTCAGAAATTATTGTAAGACAGTCCAGTGTCAGTGCCTGGTTCAAATGTTTGTAATAATGATAGGACAGTCCAGTGTTTGTGTTCAGTTCAAGTGTCAGCAATAATAGTAAGACAGTCCAATGTCAGTGACTAGTTTAAATGTTTGTAATAACGATAGGATAGTCCAGTGTTTGTGCTTAGTTTAAGTGTCTGTCTTAACAGTAGGGCAGCCCAGTGTCAGTGACTAGTTCAAATGTTTGTAATAACGATAGGACAGTCCTGTCTTTGTGTTTAGTTTAAATGTCAGTATTAATAGTACGACAGTCCAGTGTCAGTGCCTAGTTCAAGTGTTTGTAATAACGATAGGACAGCCCAGTCTTGGTGTTTGGTTCAAATGTCAGTAATAATAGTAAGACAGTCCAGTGTCAGTGCCTAGTTTAAATGTTTGTAATAACGATAGGGCAGTCCAGTGTTTGTGTTTCGTTCAAGTGTCAGTAATAATAGTAGGACAGTCCAGTGTCAGTGCCTAGTTCAAGTGTTAGTAATAACGATAGGACAGTCCAGTGTTTGTGCTTAGTTCAAGTGTCAGTAATAATAGTAGGGCAGTCCAGTGTCAGTGCCTATTTCAAATGTTTGTAATAACAATAGGGCAGTCCAGTGTTTGTGTTTAGTTCAAGTGTCAGTAATATTAGTAAGACAGTCCAGTGTCAGTGCCTAGTTTAAGTGTTTGTAATAACGATAGGATAATCCAGTGTTTGTGCTTAGTTCAAGTGTCAGTAATAATAGTAAGACGGTCAGGTGTCAGTGACTAGTTCAAATGTTTGTAATAACGATAGGACAGTCCAGTGTTTGTGCTTAGTTCAAGTGTCAGTAATAATAGTAGGACAGTCCAGTGTCAGTGCCTAGTTCAAGTGTTTTTAATAACGATAGGGCAGTCCAGTGTTTGTGTTTAGTTCAAGTGTCACTAATAATAGTAAGACAGTCCAGTGTCAGTGCCTAGTTCAAATGTTTGTAATAATGATAGGACAGTCCAGTGTTTGTGTTTAGTTCAAGTGTCAGTAATAATAGTAGGACAGTCCAGTGTCAGAGCCTAGTTCAAATGTTTGTAATAACGATAGGGCAGTCCAGTGTTTGTGTTTAGTTCAAGTGTCACTAATAATAGTAAGACAGTCCAGTGTCAGTGCCTAGTTCAAATGTTTGTAATAATGATAGGACAGTCCAGTGTTTGTGTTTAGTTCAAGTGTCAGTCATAATTGTAAGACAGTCCAGTGTCATTGCCTCGTTCAAATGTTTGTAATAACGATAGGACAGTCCAGTGTTCATGTTAAGTTCAAGTGTGAGTAATAATAGTAAGACGGTCAAGTGTTATTGACTAATTCAAATGTTTGTAATATCGATAGGACAGTCCAGTGTTTGTGTTAAGTTCAAGTGTGAGTAATAATAGTAAGACGGTCAAGTGTTATTGACTAATTCAAATGTTTGTAATATCGATAGGACAGTCCAGTGTTTGTGCTTAGTTCAAGTGTCAGTAATAATAGTAAGACGGTCAGGTGTCAGTGACTAGTTCAAATATTTGTAATAACGATAGGACAGTCCAGTGTTCATGTTTAGTTCAAGTGTCAGTAATAATAGTAAGACGGTCAGGTGTCAATGACTAGTTCATATGTTTGTAATAATGATAGGACATTCCAGTGTTTGTGTTTAGTTCACGTGTCAGTCATAATTGTAAGACAGTCCAGTGTCAGTGCCTCGTTCAAGTGTTTGTAGTAACGATAGGACAGTCCAGTGTTCGTGTTAAGTTCAAGTGTAAGTAAAAATAGTAAGACGGTCAGGTGATAGTGACTAGTTCAAATGTTTGTAACATCGATAGGACAGTCCAGTGTTTGTGTCTAGTTCAAGTGTCAGTAATAATAGTAAAACAGTCCAGTGTCAATGCCTAGTTCAAGTGTTTTTAATAACGATAGGATAGTCCAGTGTTTGTGCTTAGTTTAAGTGTCCGTCATAACAGTAGGGCAGAGTCCAGTGTCAGTGCCTTGCTCAAGTGTTTGTAAAAACGATACGTCAATCCACTGTTTGTGTTTAGTTCAAGTGCCAGTAATAATAGTAAGACAGTCCAGTATCAGTGCCTAGTTCAAATGTTTGTAATGCCGATAGGACAGTCCAGTGTTTGTGTTTAGTTCAAGTGTCTGTCTTAACAGTACGGCAGCCCAGTGTCAGTGCCTTGTTCAAGTGTTTGTAACAACGATAGGACAGTCCAGTGTTGGTGCTTAGTTCAAGTGTCAGCAATAGTAGTAAGACAATCCAGTGTCAGTGACTAGTTTAAATGTTTGTAACAACGATAGGACAGTCCAGTGTTGGTGCTTAGTTCACGTGTCCGTCATAACAGTAGGGCAGTCCAGTGTCAGTGCCTAGTTCAAGTGTCCGTCATAACAGTAGGATAGTCCAGTGTTACTTTAAGTGTCTGTCGTACTGTAAAAGTAGGGCAGTTCAGTGTCTAAGGTTAGTTCAAGTGTCCGTAATAACATCCGGACAGTTCAGTGTTGGTGCCGATTTCAAAAGTAAAATGATAAATTGAGCATTACCTTTATTGCAGATCGCGTGAGTGGCCAATGTGGGCAGAACCTCCACGGATTTGGGGGGCGGGTCAAAGGCACAGAAGGCATCAGGAGACCGAAAAGGAGCAGCTGGAGGAGCAACAGGAGCCGGGGGTGACCAGCTGGACGCCCCTAAAGGATGACATTACATATTGAACATTTGGGTAGTCCGGGGCTCAAAGGGCCGGTGAACCCACAACGGAGGATGACGTCTCTGGGGCGGAAAAGCTGGAGGTGCTCCAGCAGGTCCAGCAGGTCCCCGACGCGGCCATTCCTGTTCACCCAATAGCTCATCACACAGTCGGTGCGCCTCTCTTTCCTCTCAGCCAATCGCACGCTGTCTTGCTCTTGCAGGACCTCGGAGGCTGCCGAAGAAAGTGAATGAATTAAAAAATAAGGTAAATAGTTCCAGTGCTCGAATTTAACCGCGGCAAATTCGTCATTTTCCATAATACCCCAAAAATTGACCAACATTTGCGGCAAGAACATGCCGTGACAGCCCTTGACTTTTTACATGTTAATGGACGAGGGATGTAACGGTAAACGCTACAATGATATTTTACATTTTTAATTACCGAAAAAACATCATATATTAATGCATTTTAGGCAACAGGAAGTCAGGTGCATGCGCTTGGTAATCGTGGCGGACCAACGACACCGACTTTGCTAAGGAGATTTCCGCTCGAAGTAAACAGAGCGTGGTTTTACGTCATTTCCCCTCGCTTCCCGCTGTGTGTTTAAGAGCGCACTGCTGTGTTTAGATGGAGACAGGTGTGGACAATATTGTCCCCACACTAAAAGTATACAGCCAAAGAGAAAACAATTTTAATGTTTGGCGAGTGTCTTGTTTATAAAGTCCATCCATCCATCCATCATCTTCCGCTTATCCGAGGTCGGGTCGCGGGGGCAACAGCCTAAGCAGGGAAACCCAGACTTCCCTCTCCCCAGCCACTTCGTCTACCTCTTCCCGGGGGATCCCGAGGCGTTCCCAGGCCAGCCGGGAGACATAGTCTTCCCAACGTGTCCTGGGTCTTCCCCGCGGCCTCCTACCGGTTGGACGTGCCCTAAACACCTCCCTCGGGAGGTGTTCGGGTGGCATCCTGACCAGATGCCCGAACCACCTCATGTGGCTCCTCTCGATGTGGAGGAGCAGCGGCTTTACTTTGAGTTCCTCCCGGATGGCAGAGCTTCTCACCCTATCTCTAAGGGAGAGCCCCGCCACACGGCGGAGGAAACTCATTTCGGCCGCTTGTACCCGTGATCTTATCCTTTCGGTCATGACCCAAAGCTCATGACCATAGGTGAGGATGGGAACGTAGATCGACCGGTAAATTGAGAGCTTTGCCTTCCGGCTCAGCTCCTTCTTTACCACAACGGATCGGTACAACGTCCGCATTACTGAAGACGCCGCACCGATCCGCCTGTCGATCTCACGATCCACTCTTCCCTCACTCGTGAACAAGACTCCTAGGTACTTGAACTCCTCCACTTGGGGCAGGGTCTCCTCCCCAACCCGGAGATGGCATTCCACCCTTTTCCGGGCGAGAACCATGGACTCGGACTTGGAGGTGCTGATTCTCATTCCGGTCGCTTCACACTCGGCTGCGAACCGATCCAGCGAGAGCTGAAAATCCCGGTCAGATGAAGCCATCAGGACCACATCATCTGCAAAAAGCAGAGACCTAATCCTGCGGTTACCAAACCGGAACCCCTCAACGCCTTGACTGCGCCTAGAAATTCTGTCCATAAAAGTTACGAACAGAATCGGTGACAAAGGACAGCCTGGCGGAGTCCAACCCTCACTGGAAATGTGTTCGACTTACTGCCGGCAATGCGGACCAAGCTCTGACACTGATCGTACAGGGAGCGGACCGCCACAATAAGACAGTCCGATACCCCATACTCTCTGAGCACTCCCCACAGGACTTCCCGAGGGACACAGTCGAATGCCTTCTCCAAGTCCACAAAGCATTTGTGTTTATAAAAGTTTATAAAGTCTTTAGTTTATTTAACTGCTAACTGTATCAGTGTTCAAATAATATCAATACTGTCAGGCTTGCCACCTGACTCTTCCCCGCCGGTTGCGGGGACACTTGGCCTGGCGGCCCACCCCCTTGTCCTCCTTCCACCCTCCCGTGACTTTGGACTGTTTTTTTGGGGAGGGTTTCTAGAACGTCTAGTATCCGTTATAGCAGGGGTCGGGAACCTTTTTGGCTGAGAGAGCCAAGAAGCCAAAAATTTTAAAATGTATTTACGTAAGAGCCATATAATATATTTTTAACACTGAACACAACTAAAAGTGTGCATTTTTAAGTAAGACCAACATTTCTGGAGTATAATAGGTCTCTTATTCTTTGTAATAACGTTGTTATTCTGACGCTAACTTAGGAGGGGGTGTGGCCTGCGGGTCTGCAGCGAAGCGGGGTGTTGCCAGGACCGGCCTCGAAATCAGTGACAGGTGTGTAAATGGCCCACCTGGGCCTTGTTGAAGAACCCCCAAGAGGGCTAGCCCTACACCAACTAATAATAAATAAATTATTTCTTACCCTTAAGGCAACTTCTCGAACAGGTGCAGTAGAGAAAGGATGGATGGATTCAAATGCATGAGCATTTTTATATATTTAATGTTATTTTTAACACTGTGATTACAGGTGGAATTATTCATTACTTATTGTGTTAAGCAATGTCAGCTCAGATTTATCCAAGAGCCAGATGCAGTCATCAAAAGAGCCACATCTGGCTCGCGAGCCATAGGTTCCCTACCCCTGCGTTATAGGAAGGGGGGCTACTGTCAGGCTTGCCCCCGACAGTTTGGTTGTGTTTTAGTTTTTCCTCTGTGTTGGTTGTATTTCATGTCTCCGCTCTTGTTTTGGTTCTGTTTCCTGTTTGTCTCCCTGAGTGCTGTGTCCCCTCAGCTGTGGCTGATTGGCACCTGGCCACACCTGGTGTCAATCAGCCAGATACTATTTAAACCTGCTTTGTCCTCCACTCAGTGTTAGAGTATTGTCGTGTCGTGTCGTTTTGTTGCTAGCTGATTCCCTGGATCCTGATTCCTGTTCCCTGCTTCCAGTTTGTTTGTTCTTGGTTCCCATTTATTTTTAAATTTTTGGACATTAAACTATGTTTTCTTATTCAATGCCTGCCGCCGTCTCTGCAGCTTGGGGTTCGTCAACAACACACTGTGACAAATACTAGCTAAAGTGTTTAGTCATCTCAACGAATTGAACGCAGGCGGTGAAGATTGTGTATTCGATTTGACAGAACAAACCTTGTTTATTAGACTTCAACTTCATTAGCCAAACTGCTTTTTGTTTTATTTTGATTTTCAAAATAAAATAAAAGTAAACATCATGTTTTTTCATGTTACTAAGGTATTACTTCAAAAAACATCCATGTGACACATCATTTTGTTAATGTTTTATTGTGTATAGCTAAATTCCTATACGACACATTTCTGCTCAAACTCTTAATGGATCAGTCCCAATACGTCATCTACATCTACATATAAATGTACAGAACTTAAAAAAAATTCTAAACTCTCTCGATCAAAATGTAAAAATAGAGATAAAGGCATCATTTAATGACAAAAAGCTGACAAGTTGATGGTATTAAAGAATTAAAAAAACTAATTTGTGTCTAGAAATATATGGATAATGTTTATCTATAGTTTTTTTGTTGGACATTACACATGACATGATGGTATTACATTCACACCTCAACATTGCTTTACTTAATCAGTAATCTTGATTAAAATATTGATAACAGTAATGTTAATTATTACTTTATACATAACTGGCAGGCCTAGATCTCATACATGAACACTATTATATATGTATGTATATATATATATATATATATATATATATATATATATATATAAAACAGAGGCTATATCATCCCTACAAGCCTGTTTTGCAGGTTTCCCTGCTCTTCAGGGGATATTATTTTATTTTATAGGACAGTCCAGTGTCATGTGTGTGTAATAATGATAGCATAATCCAGTGTTTGTGCCTAGTTTAAGTGTCTGTCATAACAGTAGGACAGTCCAGTGTCGGTGCCTAGTTCAAGTGTTTGTAATAATGCTAGGACAGCCTAGTGTTTGTGTTGAGTTCATGTGTCAGTGATGCTAGGTTAGTTCAACCGTCTGCAACAATAGTCGGACTGTCGAGCGTCTGTGGTTAGTTCAAGTGCCTGAAATAATATTACGACAGGTAGAGTGTATGGTTAGTTAAAGTGTCCATAAAATAAACAGCATGACAGTCCCAGTGTCTCTGGTTACTTCAAATGTCTGTCATCACAGTCAGACATTCCAGAGAATCCATGAATTGATTTACATGGACCCCGACTTAAACCAGTCGAAAAACTTAATCAGGTGTTACCATTTAGTGGCCGATTGTACAGAATATGTACTGTACTGTGCAATCTACTAATAAAAGTTTCAATCAATCAAAGTTTCAATCAGTTGGTGCTTGGTTTTGTTTTGTCGATAACAAAAATAGGACAGTGCAGTGTCCGTGACTAGTTCAAGTGTTCATAATAACGCTGGGACAGTCTAGTGTTTGTGGTTAATTTACGTGTGTGTCATAACAGTAGAGCAGTCCAGTGTTAGGGGATATTATTTTATTTAAAAAAAATCCCCTGTCGAGCAGGGAAACCAGCGAAACAGGCTTGTAGGGACGATATAGCCTCTGTGTTATATATATATATATATATACATATATATATATATATATATACACAACACAGAGGCTATATCATCCCTACAAGCCTGATTCACAGATTTCCCTGCTCTTCAGGGGATATTATTTTATTTTATAAGACAGTCCAGTGTCAGTGCCTAGTTCAAGTGTTTGTAACAACGCTAGGACAGTCCAGTGTTTGTGTTTAATTCAAGTGTCAGTAAGGCTAGTAAGACAGTCCAGTGTCCATGGTTAGTTCAAACGTCTGCAGCAATAGCAGGACTGTCGAGCGTCTGTGGTTAGTTCAAGTGCCCGAAATAATATTAGGACAGGTAGAGTGTATGGTTAGTTAAAGTGTCCATAAAATAAACAGCATGACAGTCCCAGTGTCTCAGGTTACTTCACAGTAAGACAATCCAGAGTTGGTGCTTGGTTCAATTATCGATAACAGCAAAGGGACAGTGCCGTCTGTGACTAGTTCAAGTGTTCGTAATAACGGTGGGACATTCTAGAGTTTGTGGTTAATTTAAGTGTGTTATAACAATAGAGCAGTCCAGTGTTAGGGGATATTACTTTATTTAAAAAAAATCCCCCGACGAGCAGGGAAACCAGCGAAACAGGCTTGTAGGGATGATATAGCCTCTGTGTTTTGATCTCCTGCCTGGAAATAAAATAATGTTTTGCCTCGGTGCCCTAAAATATGAGCCCTCCTTTAATTTAACACTTGCCTTGACCATAAAAAGTTAAAATTCGAGTCCTGTAGTTCATATTACATATTTTACACCAGGGGTCACCAACACGGTGCCCGCGGGCACCAGGTTGCCCGTAAGGACTAGATGAGTCGCCCGCTGGCCTGTTCTAAAAATAGCTCAAATAGCAGCACTTACCAGTAGCTGCCTCTATTTTTTTTTATTTTATTTATTTACAAGCAAGCTGGTCTCGCTTCGCTCGACATTTTTAATTCTAAGAGAGACAAAACTCAAATAGAATTTGAAAATCCAAGGAAATATTTTAAAGACTTGGTCTTCACTTGTTTAAATAAATTCTTTTTTTTTTTTTACTTTGCTTGTTATAACTTTCAGAAAGACAATTTTAGAGAAAAAAATACAACCTTAAAAATTACTTTAGGATTTTAAAACACTTTACCTTTTAAATGATTTCCTCTTCTTTCCTGACAAATTAAATCAATGTTCAATATTATTATTTTTTTTAAATGTAAACAATAATAAATATATTTTAATTTAATTCTTCATTTTAGCTTCTGTTTTTTCGACGAAGAATATTAGTGAAATATTACTTCAAACTTATTATGATTAAAAATAAAAAAATATTCTGGCAAATCTGGAAAATCTGTAGAATCAAATTTAAATCTTATTTCAAAGTTTTTTTTTATTTCTTTTAAAATTTTTGTTCTGGAAAATCTAGACGAAACAATGATTTGTCTTTGTTAGAAATATAGCTTGGTCCTATTTGTTATATATTCTAACAAAGTGCAGATTGGATTTTAACCTATTTAAAACATGTCTTCAAAATTCTACAATTAATCTTAATCAGGAAAAATTACTAATGATGTTCCATAAATTGTGGTGAAGAAGGAGCTGAGCCGGAAGGCAAAGCTCTCAAATTACCGGTTGACCTACGTTCCCATCCTCACCTATGGTCATGAGCTTTGGGTCATGACCGAAAGGACAAGATCACGGGTACAAGCGGCCGAAATTAGTTTCCTCTGCCGGGTGGCGGGGCTCTCGCTTAGAGATAGGGTGAGAAGCTCTGTCATCCGGGAGGAGCTCAAAGTAAAGCCGCTGCTCCTTCACATCGAGAGGAGCCAGATGAGCTGGTTCGGGCATCTGGTCAGGAGGCCACCCGAACGCCTCCCTAGGGAGGTGTTTAGGGCACGTCCAACCGGTAGGAGGCCATGGGGAAGACCCAGGACACGTTGGGAAGACTATGTCTCCCGCCTGGCCTGGGAACGCCTCGGGATCCCCCGGGAAGAGCTAGACGAAGTGGGCGGGGAGAGGGAAGTCTGGGCTTCCCTGCTTAGGCTGCTGCCCCCGCGACCCGACCTCGAATAAGCGAAAGAAGATGGATGGATGTGTTCCATAAATTATGTTTTTATTTTTTTCAGAAAGATTCGAATTAGCTAGTTTTTCTCTTCTTTTTTTGGTTGAATTTTGAATGTTAAAGCGTCGAAATTGAAGATAGACTATGTTTCAAAATTAAATTTTCTTTTTTCCCCCTGCTTTCTCCTTTTTTAAACCGTTCAATTAAGCGTTTTTTTCATCATTTATTCTCTACAACAGTGGTTCTCAACCTTTTTCCAGTGATGTACCCCCTGTCAACATGTTTTTAATTCAAGTACCCCCTAATCAGAGGAAAGCATGTTTGGTTGGAAAAAAAGAAGTAAAACACAGCACTATGTCATCAGTTTCTGATTTATTGAATGAATGAATGAATGTGTTATACTTGTATAGCGCTTTTCTACCTTCAAGGCACTCAAAGCGCTTTGACAGTATTTCCACATTCACCCATTCACACACACTGATGGCGGGAGCTGCCATGCAAGGCGCTAACCAGGACCCATCAGCAGCAAGGGTGAAGAGTCTTGCTCAAGGACACAACGGACATGACTAGGTCGGTAGAAGCTGGGGATCGAACCAGGAACCCTCAGGTTGCTGGCACGGCCACTCTCCCAACCAAAGTTGGTAATGCACACTGTATTATTTTCTACACAAATATATATATATATATATATATATATATATATATATACATATATATATATATATATATATATATATATACACACACACACACATGTATATGTGTGTGTATATAAATATATATACACATATATATATGTGGATATATATGTGAATATATATACACACACATATATGTGTGTATATATATATGTATGTATATATATATATATATATATGCACACACCTATGTTTATACATACATATATATATACACACACCTTTGTGTATATATATATATATATATATATACATTTGTGTACACATACACGTGTGTGTGTATATATATATGTTTATATATACAGTATGTTTTTGTGTTTATGTATGCATGCAGATATGTATATGTACATGTAAATGTGTGTATATGTATAGATGTTTCTATTTATCCACGTTAATGTGTGTGTATGTATATATATATATATATATACACACAGTATATATATTTGTGTGTATATGTATTTAAATTGTATAACAGTGCAAAATATTGCTCATTTGTAGTGGTCTTTCTTGAACTATTTGGAAAAAAACATGTAAAAATAACTAAAAACGTTGAAAAATAAACAAGTGACTCAATTATAAATAAAGATTTCTACACAAAGAAGTAATCATCAACTTAAAATGCCCTCTTTGGGGATTGTAATAGAACTTCATTCCAAACATTTCTTCACAAAAAAGAAATCTTTAACATCAATATTTATGGAACATGTCCACAAAAAAATCTAGCTGTCAACACTGAATTTTTCTTTTTTTTTTTTTTTCACAGTTTATGAACTTACATTCATATTTTGTTAAGAATATATTTATAAAGGATTTTTGAGTTTTTGCTATTTTTAGAATATTTTTAAAAAAAATCTCACGTACCCCTTGGCATACCTTCAAGTACCCCCAGGAGTACGCGTACCCCCATTTGAGAACCACTGCTCTACCGCCCGATTGTAGCTGAGATAGGCGCCAGCGCCCCCCGCGACCCCGAAAGGGAATAAGCGGTAGGAAATGGATGGATGGATGGATGCTCTACAATAAACCTTCCGTAAAAGGAAAACAAATGTACGACTGAATGACAGACAGAAATACCCATTTTTTAATATACATAGATTTATTTATTAAAGGTAAATTACGCAAATTGGGTATGTCTGGCAATTTATTTAAGTGTGTATCAAACTGGTAGCCCTTCGCATTAATCAGTACCCAAGAAGTAGCTCTTGCTTTCAAAAAGGTTGTTTACGTAATTATAGTAATTCATTTAAATAACTAAAAAAATATAAATATTCAAACGCAACTTAAAGTTGTAGGGAGTCTCCCTCCCAGTTTCAAGTTAGCACTTTTAGTCGGGTTCTGGCTCACCGAAGCGGGTCCAGTCCAAGTCTGACAGGCCGTCCATGACCCGGCAGAACTCCCAGTGAACCGGAGCCGGCAGCTGGTACAAGAACTGTCCTCGGACGTCTCCTAGTCCTCGGGACATGTTGTCTCGGGTCTGACTGGAAGTTCCCCGGCACGAGCTAGCAGGCTAACAGGCTAATAACGGCCACATGTGGCGAGCAGCACCAGCAGAACCGCACACCTTCCGGACTGGATCGCCCCGACGCATCGGTGCTGTCCTGGCCCGAAGCCCGCAACATTCGAGGAGGGCAAAAAAGTGGCTTAAAGCTGGGCTACTTCCGGACACGGTGTTTACCGGGGGGTTGGCGGGTGGATATCGGCACCAAATGTAGTATCAGTGTTGGATCGATACCGGTATGATGAGGGTATAATCATTTAGTTCTCTTCACTTTTACATTAATCTGAGTTTTTTTTTTTTTTGCTGTCCATATTTCTACATTTTACATTCTTGGTATATTATATACTGTAAATATGTTTTGTTTGGGGAATTTGGGGGACATTTTCGGTGCTATGGCGGTTAATTTGTGTATTTGTACAGTACAGTCCAGTATTTGTGTTTAGTTTAGGTGTCTGTCATAACAGTAGGACAGTACGGTGTCAGTGACTTGTTCGAGTGTTTGTAATACGGCAGTCCAGTGTTCGTGTTTATTTCAAGTGTCAGTAATAATAGTAAGACAGTCCAGTGTCAGTGACTAGTTCAAATGTTTGTAATAATGATAGGACAGTCCAGTGTTTGTGATTGGTTTATGTTTCTGTCATACAGTCTACTGTTTGTGGTTAGTTTAAGTGTATGTCATAACAATAGGGCAGCCCAGTGTCGGTGACTACTTCAAGTGTTTGTATTAACGATAGGACAGTGCAGTGTTTGTGTTTAGTTCAAGTGTCAGTAATAATAGTAAGACAGTCCAGTGTCATTGACTAGTTCAAATGTTTGTAATAATGATAGGACAGTCCAGTGTTTCTGATTAGTTTATGTGTCTCTCATACAGTCTACTGTTTGTGGTTAGTTTAAGTGTATGTCATAACAATAGGGCAGCCCAGTGTCGGTGACTACTTCAAGTGTTTGTATTAACGATAGGACAGTCCAGTGTTTGTGTGTAGTTCAAGTGTCAGTAAGACAGTCCAGTGTTTGTGTTTAGTTCAAGTGTCAGTAATAATAGTAAGACAGTCCAGTGTTTGTGTTTAGTTCAAGTGTCAGTAATAATAGTAAGACAGTCCAGTGTCCAGTGTCAGTGACTAGTTCAAATGTTTGTAATAATGATAGGATAGTCCAGTGTTTGTGATTAGTTTATGTGTCTCTCATACAGTCTACTGTTTGTGTTTAGATTAAGTGTATGTCCTAACAATAGGGCAGCCCAGTGTCGGTGACTACTTCAAGTGTTTGTATTAACGATAGGACGGTTCAGTGTCCAGTGTCAGTGACTAGTTCAAATGTTTGTAATAATGATAGGACAGTCCAGTGTTTGTGATTAGTTTATGTGTCTGTCATAACAGTAGAACAGTCCAGTGTCAGTGACTAGTTCAAATGTTTGTAATAATGATAGGACAGTCCAGTGTTTGTGATTAGTTTATGTGTCCGTCATAACAGTAGGACAGTCCAGTGTCAGTGCCTAGTTCAAGTGTTTGTAATACGGCAGTCCAGTGTTCGTGTTTAGTACAAGTGTCAGTAATAATAGTAAGACAGTCCAGTGTCAGTGACTAGTTCAAATGTTTGTATTAATGATAAGACAGTCCAGCGTTTGTGTTTAGTTTAGGTGTCTTTCATAACAGTAGGACAGTCCAGTGTCAGTGCCTTGTTCAAGTGTTTGTAATACGGCCGTCCAGTGTTTGTGTTTAGTTCAAGTGTCAGTAAGACAGTCCAGTGTCAGTGACTAGTTCAAATGTTTGTAATAAAGATAGGACAGTCCAGTGTTTGTGATTAGTTTATGTGTCTGTCATAACAGTAGGACAGGCCAGTGTCAGTGCCTAGTTTAAGTATTTGTAATAATGATAGGATAATCCAGTGTTTGTGCCTAGTTTAAGTGTCTGTCATAATAGTAGGGCAGCCCAGTGTCAGTGCCTTGTTCAAGTGTATGCAATAATGATAGGATAATCCAATATTTGTGTTTAGTTCAAGTGTCAGTCTTAATAGTAAGACATTCCAGTGTCAGTGACTAGTTCAAATGTTTGTAATAATGATAGGATAATCCAGTGTTTTTACTTAGTTTAAGTGTCAGTAATAATAGTAGGGCAGCCCAGTGTCAGTGCCTAGTTCAAGTGTTTGTAATAACGATAGGGCAGTCCAGTGTTCGTTTTTAGTTCAAGTGTCAGTAATAATAGTAAGACAGTCCAGTGTCAGTGACTAGTTCAAGTATTTGTATTAACGATAGGACAGTCCAGTGTTTGTGTTTAATTCAAGTGTCAGTATTAATAGTAAGACAGTCCAGTGTCAGTGACTAGTTCAAGTATTTGTATTAACGATAGGACAGTCCAGTGTTTGTGTTTGGTTCAAGTGTCAGTAATAATAGTAAGAAAGTCCAGTGTTAGTGCCTAGTTCAAGTATTTGTAATAGGACAGTCCAGTGTTCGTGTTTAGTTCAAGAGTCAGTAATAATAGTAAGACAGTCCAGTGTCAGTTACTAGTTCAAATGTTTTTTAATAATGATAGGACAGTCGAGTGTTTGTGATTAGTTTATGTGTTTGTCATAACAATAGGACAGTCCAGTGTCAGTGCCTAGTTCAAGTGTTTGTAATAATGATAGCATAATCCAGTGTTTGTGCCTAGTTTAAGTGTCCATCATAATAGTCGGGCAGCCCAGTGTCAGTGCCTGGTTAAAGTGTACGTAATAATGATAGGATAATCCAATATTTGTGTTTAGTTCAAGTTTCAGTCTTAATAGTAAGACATTCCAGTGTCAGCGACTACTTCAAATGTTTGTAATAATAAATAAATGATAAATGGGTTGTACTTGTATAGCGCTTTTCTACCTTCAAGGTACTCAAAGCGCTTTGACACTACTTCCACATTTACCCATTCACACACACATTCACACACTGATGGAGGGAGCTGCCATGCAAGGCGCCAACCAGCACCCATCAGGAGCAAGGGTGAAGTGTCTTGCTCAGGACACAACGGACGTGATGAGGTTGGTACTAGGTGGGAATTGAACCAGGGACGCTCTGGTTGCGCACGGCCACTCTCCCCACTGCGCCACGCCGTGCCCTATGATAGGACAGTCTACTGTTAGTGGTTGGTTTGAGTGTATGTAATAACAGTAGGACAGCCCAGTGTCGGTGACTACTTCAAGTGTTTGTATTAACGATAGGACAGTCCAGTGTTTGTGTTTAGTTCAAGTGTCAGTAATAATAGTAAGACAGTCCAGTGTTTGTGTTTAGTTCAAGTTTCAGTAATAATAGTAAGACAGTCCAGTGTCAGTGACTAGTTCAAATGTTTGTAATAATGATAGGACAGTCCAGTGTTTGTGATTAGTTTAAGTGTCAGTCATAACAGTAGGACAGTTCAGTGTCAGTGCCTTGTTCGAGTGTTTGTAATAACAATCGGGCAGTCCAGTGTTTGTGTTTAGTTCAAGTGTCAGAATTAATAGTAAGACTGTCCAGTGTCAGTGACTAGCTCAAATGTTTGTAATAACGATACTCCAAATGTAGTATCAGTGTTGAATCGATACCGGTATGATGAGGGTAATCATTTAGTTCTCTTCAATCTTTACTTTTACATTACTTTGAGTTTGTTTTTTTTGGTGTCCATATTTTTACATTTTACATTGTTGGTGTATTATATTCTGTAAGTATATTTTGATTGGGGAATTTAGGGAACGTTTACGGTGCTATGGGGGATAATTTGAGTATTTTTTACAAAAGTTTTTTATTTTATTTTTTTTTGCCAAACACTGTGACTCTAATAAGAAAGTCTTACCAATGGGGAGGTTGCATTCATTTTAATAGTCTGGCAAATTTAATGCTGCTCATACATCGCCATCTAGTGGACAATGTGATAAATTCAAGTCAATGACCTATAATTTCGATCATTTCCTTACTTTGGTTACATGACCCAATGCAAACAACCTTCCCTAGTCATGGTGCAAAAAAAATAAAAAATAAAATAAAACACAAAATGTCAACAAACTGAACTTTGTGGGCCTTATAAAAAAAAGTCCATGCATCATGAACAATTCGGAATTCCACCCATTTAAATCCATAATGGGATCATGCAAAATTATCTCCACATTAATCCATATTCGGTGCATTTTAGCTAGTTGATATTTATTTATTTATTTTTTGACAGTAAATTATTTGGATTTGAATTGTGTGAATAAATTTTTTTGCATCACATTATGCTGATGATTTGATTGAAAAAAATGAGTGAGCAAAATGAGTGTGTTTGGAAATTGTGTTTGTTAAAATAAATTGTTTCTAAAGTCAGTGAGTGTTTAAAAACTCAAGACCTCAGAAGCAGCCAATGAGGCGTCAAGTTTGCAGTCACATGACAGGAATATTATGACGATATATGACACTGAATTTTACTTCAGTAGTTTTTTTACACACATCATTTCAAAACAAGGTATTTTAATCAATATAATTTTTACACTTTTTTTTTAAATAAAAATAATAATTTAGATAAATTCAGTGTACAAAAAAGTGTTTGTAATAAAGACGCAAATGAAAATACTTAAGTATGTTTTGCTTATATTGCACTATTACATTTAGCTTGAACCATTCAATGTAGCCGCTTATTGTGTTTGAACATTTATCATGTTTTATCCTAATTAACATTAAAATCAACAAACTAAAGGCCAAATCACAAAATCATATGTTGATCTTGAGAACGTTCAAGTAAAAAGTATCGGCATCGGCAATACCGTTATCTTTTATGTAGCAAAATATGACGTATTTAACCACGCCCAGTATTGAAAAGAACCACTGTTCCGGTGGGCGGTCTTCCAAAATAAAAGCCGACACAGATGTCACGAGTTCCTGCGAAATGAATCAGAATCAGAAATACTTTATTTAATCCCCGAGGTGAAATCATCCGTAAAGTTCCATCTTGTTTGGACCAGAACATATTGTTCACCTGAATTGATTAACGTGGAGCCCGATTTAAACACGTTTATCTGGGTGTTACCATTTAGTGGTCAATTGTACGGAATATGTATTGTACTGTGCAATCTACTAATTAAAATTTAAATCAAAATTCAATCAATTAAAACTTTTCTAGGGACGGCGTGGCGCAGTGGGAGAGTGGCCGTGCGCAACCCGAGGGTCACTGGTTCAAATCCCACCTAGAACCAACCTCGTCACGTCCGTTGTGTCCTGAGCAAGACACTTCACCCTTGCTCCTGATGGTTGCTGGTTGGCGCCTTGCATGGCAGCTCCCTCCATCAGTGTGTGAATGTGTGTGTGAATGGGTAAATGTGGAAGTAGTGTCAAAGCGCTTTGAGTACCTTGAAGGTAGAAAAGCGCTATACAAGTACAACCCATTTATCATTTATTATTTAGAACTCCGGAAGTGTGTGAGTCCAGTAGAGCAGTGGTTCTCAAATGGGGGTACTTGAAGGTATACAAAGGGGTAATTGAGATGTTTTTCAAATATTCTAAAAATAGCAACAATTCAAAAATCCTTTATAAATATATTTATTGAATAATACTTCTACAAAATATGAATGTAAGTTCATAAACCGTGAAAAGAAATGCAACAATGCAATATTCAGAGTTGACAGCTGGATTTTTTGTGGACATGTTCCATAAATATTGATGTTAAAGATTTCTTTTTTTTGTGAAGAAATGTTTAGAATTAAGTTCATGAATCCAGATGGATCTCTATTACAATCCCCAAAGAGGGACCTTTAAGTTGATGATTCCTTTTATGAGTGGAAATCTTTATTTATAATTGAATCACTTGTTCATTTTCCAACAAGTTTTTAGTTATTTTTATATCTTTTTTCCCCAATTAGTTCAAGAAAGACCACTACAAATGAGCAATATTTTGCACTGTTTTACAATTTAATAAATCAGAAACTGATGACATAGTGCTGGATTTTACTTCTTCATCTCTTTTTTTCAACCAAAAAGATTAAAATCAGCAGGAATTTATCACAAAAATGTATGTAAAGTGGAAAAAAAACGACAAAACAACTTTGAAAAGAAAAAAAAGTGCCTTAAACTAGAAAAAAATGCTGATAAATTCTGTGTTGTATTTTAAACATTTTTATTTTGAAGGATGTTATAAAAATGAATTATTCCATTTATAACGTTATCGATGTAAATACAGGACAATTCGTCCCTGTCTGACCCTTTGCCAGAATCTCGCGAGATCTCATCACGCCTGCGCAGCCCTCCCTAAGCGTCTTTCTCCAAATCTCGCGTTGTTTTGCTCGCTGACGGTGGTTGGAAAAGGACTCGGAGGGGGCGGGGTGCAGCAGAGATGTTTGGAGGCTTTTTTTTTTTTTTATATATAAAATTATTTATTTAAATAAAAATGGCTGCCGTGGAGAGCGAGGAGGAGCGAATGTAAGTGAGCTATTTTTTAAATATATATATATTTATATATATATATATATATTTCATTTTCTGTAAAAGCGTCACCGTCTTGGCCGCCTCCGCCATCTTTCTGTCGTCTTTTTAATTCCCCTCAAAGTGCGTTCATTTTTCCACCGGCCTGTTTTCTCCAGTCGGAAGACGTCACCAACTTCCAGCTCAGCCCCGACTTTAGCCGCTCGTACGTCGCTCGCATCCCGCTCCTTCGCCGAGCTACGCAGGCGTCCTCTGGCGCCCGTCCGGACGTCGGCCGGGGGGCTCGGCGCGGCTGTTGCCCGCCCGCCGGGCTTCAACCGCGGGGACACGGCAGCGTTAGCACGCAGGTGGCTAGCAACTGTGAGCTAGTCGTATAGCAAACACCTGAGTTGTTTATATATATATATATATAAATATATATATGTATATATATTTTTTTGTTTCGCTGCACTTATTCATCGACTTGTTTACTTCCCGTTGCGCGGTCAGCATCCTCCGCCCAGGTGCTGCTGAGCCAGGCATTGTGTGTTGTTTATAATAAATGGACAGCCTCTCTCAAAACCAGAACTTGCAGGGTTCGAATCTCTGCAGTAACCAACACATAGAATAAAGAATAAAAAAATAAAAAGTCACACATATGTTACAGTTTTAATACAAAATGGAATACATTCGTTTTGGTCCTCAAAATTCTACACACAATACCTCACAATGAAAGTGTGAAAACATCAATCCATACCGCTTATTCTAGTGATGGGTTGATGAGGCGTCATGTAGCGTTTCGACACATTGCAAAACTGTATTGATATCAATACTGTGTCACTAAATACAGACATCTGCTGGACATTAAAAATCCCCACAGGCAACCTATGGACCGATTTAACTGACACTGATTTTATGACCTAGTCCAGTGGTTCTCAACCTTTTTTCAGTAATGAACATTTTTTAAATTCAAGTACCCCCTAATCAGAGCAAAGCCTTTTTTGGTTGAAAAAAAGAGATGAAGAAGTAAAATACAGCACTATGTCACCAGTTTCTGATTTATTAAATTGTAAAACAGTGCAAAATATTGCTCATTTGTAGTGGTCTTTCTTGAACTATTTGGAAAAAAAGATATAAAAATAACTAAAAAACTTGTTGAAAATAAACAAGTGATTCTATTATAAATAAAGATTTCTACACATAAAAGTAATCATCAACTTAAAGTGCCCTCTTTGGGGATTGTAATAGAGATCCATCTGGATTCATCAACTTCATTCTAAACATTTTTTCTCTCAAAAATAAGTCTTTAACATCAATATTTATGGAATATGTCCACAAAAAATCTAGCTGTCAACACTGAATACTGCATTGATGCATTTCTTTTCACAGTTCATGAACTTACATTCATATTTTGTTGAAGTATTATTCCATCCCTTTTCTACCGCTTATTCCCTTTTGGGGTCGCGGGGAGCGCTGGTGCCTATCTCAGCTACAATCAGGCGGAAGGCGGTGTACACCCTGGACAAGTCGTCATCTCATCGCAGGGCCAAAACAGATAGACATGACAACACTCACATTCACACACTAGGGCCAATTTAAGTGTTGCCAATCAACCTATCCCCAGGTGCATGTCTTTGGAGGTGGGAGGAAGCCAGAGAACCCGGAGGGAACCCACGCAGCCACGGGGAGAACATGCAAACTCCACACAGAAAGATCCCGAGCTGGGATTGAACCCAGGACTACTCAGGACCTTCGTATTGTGAGGCAGACGCATTGACCCCTCTCCCACCGTGAAGCCCAGTGCGAAAACAAATGTTTTTAATTTTTGCAAATGTCTTAAAAAAATGTCAAAAGTCACATGTACATATAGTCACGGTCAAAAGTTTACATACACTTGTAAAGAACATTATGTCGGTAGGTTGGGAGTTCAAACCCCGGCCGAGTCATAGCAAAGACTATAAAAATGGGACCCATTACCTCCCTGCTTGACACTCAGCATCAAGGGATGGAATGGGGGGTTAAATCACCACAAATGATTCCCGGGCGTGGCACTGCTGCTGCTCACTGCTCCCCTCACCTCCCAGGGGGTGAACAAGGGGATGGGTCGAATGCAGAGGACACATTTCGCCACACCTAGTGTGTGTGTGTGACAATCATTGGTACTTTAAAGGCCTACTGAAACCCACTACTACCGACCACGCAGTCTGATAGTTTATATATCAATGATGAAATATTAACATTGCAACACATGCCAATACGGCTTTTTTAGTTTACTAAATTACAATTTTAAATTTCCCGGGAGTTTCGTCTTGAAAACGTCGTGTAATGATGACGTGTACGCAAGACATCACGCGTTTTTAGGAAGTATGAGCGCTGCGCACAACACACAGCTAAAAGTCGTCTGCTTTAACGGCATAATTACACAGTATTTTGGACATCTGTGTTGCTGAATCTTTTGCAATTTGTTCAATTAATATTAGAGAAGTCACAGTAGAAAGATGGAGTTGGGAAGCTTTAGCCTTTAGCCACACAAACACACGGTGATTCCTTGTTTAAAATTCCCGGAGGTGAAAATTTACTATGGATCAGAGCGCGGTCAAGAGAACATGGATACCGACCGAATGTCAACCAGCAGGTTTCGGTGAGAAAATTGTGGTTAAAAAGTCGCTTCTTACCGGAGAAAAGCTGAGCTTGGGCCGTCCATGAAGCTGCCGTCGACTTCCCTGAGACATTGGCGTCAACACACCGGTAGAGACACCCTTCCGACTATCAGGTACTGTTAAATTCACTAAAACACTAGCAACACAATAGAAAGATAAGGGATTTCCCAGAATTATCCTAATAAATGTGTTTAAAAACCAATGCAATCGCGTTTTTTTTTTTTTTTTCTAGTCCGTCGCTATCAATATCCTCAAACACAAATCTTTCATCCTCGCTCAAATTAATGGGGTTCATTGTCGTTTTTTTGGTCCGAATAGCACTTTTTGTTGGAGGCTCCCATTGAAATCAATGTGAATATGTGAGGAGCCCCCACACTTGCGACTTCATCGTCTGCGACTTCCGGCAGAGGCAGGGCTTTTCTCTTAACACCGAAAGTTGCGAACTTTATCGTGGATGTTCTCTACTAAATCCTTTCGGCAAAAACATGGCAATATCGCGAAATGATCACGTATGACACATAGAATGGACCTGCTATCCCCGTTTAAATATGAACATCTAATTTCAGTAGGCCTTTAACTTTAACTTTAAATGTCATGGCTGTCTTTGAGCTGCGATGAGGTGGCGACTTGTCCAGGGTGTACTTAGACTTAGACTTAGACTTCCTTTTTATTGTCATTGAAATTTGAACTTTACAGTACAAATAAGAACGGAATTTCGTTGCATTAGCTCTTGGTAGTGCGGGATAAAAAAAAAAAAGCAATAAGGTGCAGATATAAATAAATAGATTACTGTACAAATAAATATATTGCAATTTTTTATGGATGTATGTTATATTGTCTTTTTTATTCCAGCGAGTTAATCCATTTTGGGGGGGAGTTGAGGGGATGATTTAATTATGAGGGAAGAAGCTGTTACAGAACCTGGAGGTTCTGCTACGGAGGCTGCGGAACCTCTTCCTAGAGTCCAGCAGTGAAAACAGTCCTTGATGGGGGTGGGAGGAGTCTTTGCAGATTTTCTGAGCCCTGGTCAGGCAGCGGCTTTTTTTGCAATCTCCTGGATAGGAGGAAGAGGAGTCCTGATATTCTTTTTCCGCCATCCTCACCACTCTCTGGAGAAACTTCCAGTCTGAGGCAATGCAGGTTCCAGTCCAGACAGGCTCTCTATAGTGCCTCTGTAGAATGTGGTGAGAATGGGGATACCCGGCCTTCCGCCCGATTTTAGCTGAGCTAGGCGCCAGCGCCCCCCGCGACCACAAAGGGAATAAGCGGTAGAATATGGATGGATGGATGGGCTGTCTTTGAGTTTCCAATAATTTCCACAACTCTTATTTTTTTTGTGATAGAGGGATTGGAGCACATACTTACATACATACATCGGTCCCCAACCGATACACTCGCCTGCGTATCGGTTGGGGACATCTCTACGCTGCTGATCCGCCTCCGCTTGGGATGGTTTCCTGTGGACGGGACTCTCGCTGCTGTCTTGGATCCGCTTTGAACTGAACTCTCGCGGCTGTGTTGGAGCCACTATGGATTGAACTTTCACAGTATCATGTTAGACCCGCTCGACATCCATTGCTTTCGGTCCCCTAGAGGCGGGGGGGGGTTTGCCCACCTTTGAGGTCCTCTCCAAGGTTTCTCATAGTCAGCAATGTCACTGGCGTCCCACTGGATGTGAATTGTCCCTGCCCACTGCGTGTGAGTTTTCCTTGCCCTTTTGTGGGTTCTTCCGAGGATGTCGTAGTCGTAATGGTTTGTACAGTCCTTTGAGACATTTGTGATTTAGGGCTATATAAATAAACATGGATTGATTGATACTTGTTGGTCACAAAAAAAAATCATGAAGTTTGGTTCTTTTATGAATTTATTATGGGTCTACTGAAAATGTGAGAAAAACCTGCTGGGTCAAAAGTATACATTTTGTTACATTTCCCCAAGTTTCACTGCAATAATGCGCTTTTGGTAGCCATCCACAAGCTTCTGGTTGAATTTTTGACCACTCTTGACAAAATTGGTGCAGTTCAGTTAAATGTGTTGGTTTTCTGACATGGACTTGTTTCTTCAGCATTGTCCACACATTTAAGTCAGGACTTTGGGAAGGCCATCCTAAAACCTTAATTCTGGCCCGATTTAGCCATTCCTTTACCACTTTTGACGTGTGTTTGGGGTCATTGTCCTGTTGGAACACCCAACTGCGCCCAAGACCCAACCTCCGGGCTGATGATTTTAGATTGTCCTGAAATATTTGGAGGTAATCACCCTTTTTCATTGTCCCATTTACTCTATGTAAAGCACCAGTTCCATTGGCAGCAAAACAACTATTACTACCTCCACCATGCTTGACGGTAGACATGGTGTTCCTGTGATTAAAGGCCTCACCTTTTCTCCTCCAAACATATTGCTGGGTATTGTAGCTAAACCGCTCCATTTTTGTTTCATCTAGCTAGCATCACATGGAGAAAGATAAGACCTTCTGGAGGATAGTTCTGAACTAGGGCTGCATCTATTGATTATTTTAGTAATCGAGTAATATCGATTGATTGGTTTGATTAATCAAGTAATGGCAAAAAACACACCAATGCGTGTTTTAGGAAAAATATTTGAAAAAACGATTTTTATTTTGTGGCGACTTGTCCAGGGTGTACGCCACCTTCCACCCGATTGTAGCTGAGATAGGCACCAGCGCCCCCCGTGACCCCAAAGGGAATAAGCGGTAGACTATGGATGGATCATTATTAGTAGTTACACTCATTAAACAATTAATCGAACCAACAGAATAGAAACTAAAGATGACCGATTATGGCTTTTTTGCCGATATTCCGATATTGTCCAACTCTTAATTACCGATTCCGATATCAACCGATACAGTCGTGAAATGAACACATTATTATGCCTAATTTTGTTGTGATGCATTAAACAATGTAACGAGGTTTTCCAAAATAAATCAACTCAAGTTATGGCAAAAAAATGCCAACACGGCACTGCCATATTTATTATTGAAGTCACAAAGTGCATTATTATTTTTTTAACATGCCTCAAAACAGCAGCTTGGAATTTGGGACATGCTCTCCCTTAGTGAGCATGAGGAAGTTGAGGTGGGCGGGGCTGGGGAAGCAGTGGGTGTATATTGTAGCGTCCCAAAAGAGGTAGTGCTGCAAGGGGTTCTGGGTATTTGTCCTGTTGTGTTTATGTTGTGTTACGGTGCGGGTCCATCCATCCATCCATTTACTACCGCTTATTCCCTTTTGGGGTCGCGGGGGGCGCTGGCGCCTATCTCAGCTACAATCGGGCAGAAGGTGCTGTACACCCTGGACAAGTCGCCACCTCATCGCAGGGCCAACACAGATAGACAGACAAAATTCACACTCACATTCACACACTAGAGCCAATTTAGTGTTGCCAGTCAACCTACGGTGCGGATGTTCTCCCGAAATGTGTTTGTCATTCTTGTTTGGTGGGGGTTCACAGTTTGGCGCATATTTGTAACAGCGTTAAAGTTGTTTGTATGGGCCACCCTCAGTGTGACCTGTATGGCTGTCGACCAAGTATGCTTTGCATTCACTATTGTGTCTGAAAAGCCGTAGATATTATGTGATTAGGCCGGCACGCAAAGGCAGTGCCTTTAAGGTTTACCGGCGCTCTGTACTTCTCCCAACGTCCGTGTACCACTCCGTACAGCGGCGTTTTAAAAAGTCATGCATTTAACTTTCTGAAACCGATAATTTCCGATATTACATTTTAAAGCATTTATCGCCCGATAATATCAGCAGGCCGATATTATCAGACATCTCTATTAGAAAACGAAGTTTTTGTCTAATCAAATTAATCGTGAATTACTGACGTGCGATCAAGTAAAAATATTGATAACATTGATAAAATAACACTGGGGGTCCTTTTTAATAAGGTGATTTCGACTATGCGCGCAAATGATCTACTGCGATGAATCAAAGTGTGATCCATCTGGACTAAACGGCGACGTAACCAGTGATGTCCCGTGTCTTCCTTCCGCAGAGAGGAGGGCCAGGAGGAGCGTCCAGAGCGAGAACAGTCCCACAGCAAGACCAAAAAGGCTCGCAAGGAACGCCGCCATGTTGAGCAGGCTCCTCCTTCCCAGGAGCCCCACGCCTCAGTGAGTGAAGGCTCCAGCCGTCATTGTCAGAGAAACATATTCCACCTTTTAACAGAATAGTACGCCTTAGGGCTGGGCGATACAACCTTTTTTTAATATCTCAATATTTTTAGGCCATGTCACGATACACCATGTATATCTCCATATTGAATGAGCACTTGATGCATATAATCACAGCAGTATGATGATTCTATGTGTCTACATTAAAACATTCTTCTTCATACTGCATTAAAGGCCTACTGAAATGAAATGTTCTTATCTAAACGGGGATAGCAGGTTCATTCTATGTGTCATACTTGATCATTTCGCGATATTGCCATGTTTTTGCTGAAAGGATTTAATAGAGAACATCCACGATAAAGTTCGCAACTTTCGGTGCTAAGAGAAAAGCCCTGCCTCTACCGGAAGTCGCAGACGATGACGTCACATGCTTGATGGCTCCTCACATATTCACATTGTTTTTAATGGGAGCCTCCAACAAAAAGTGATATTCGAACCGAGAAAACGACAATTTCCCCATTAATTTGAGCGAGGATGAAATATTTGATATTGATAGCGACGGACTAGAAAAAAAAAAAAAAGTTACAAAAAAAACCTAGATTGCATTGGGACGGGTTCCAATGTTTTTAGACACATTTACTAGGTTAATTCTGGGAAATCCCTTATCTTTCTATTGTTTTGCTAGTGTTTTAGTGAGTTTAACTGTACCTGATAGTCGGAAGGGTGTCTCTACGGGTGTGTTGACGCGCAGTGTCTCAGGGGAGTCGACGGCAGCTATGGACGGCACAAGCTCAGCTTTTATCCGGTATGAACTGACTTTTTAACCACAATTTTCTCACCGAAACCTGCTGGTTGACATGTGGTCGGGATCCATGTCCGCTTGACCGCGCTGTGATCCATAGGAAAGTTTCACCTCCAGGAATTTTAAACAAGGAATCACCGTGTGTTTGTGTGGCTAAAGGCTAAAGCTTCCCAACTCCATCTTTCTACTGTGACTTCTCCAATATTAATTGAACAAATTGCAAAAGATTCAGCAACACAGATCTCCAAAATACTGTGTAATTATGCCGTTAAAGCAGACGACTTTTAGCTGTGTGTGTGTGCAGCGCTCATATTTCCTTAAAACCCGTGACGTCTTGCGTACACGTCCTCATTACACGACGTTTCGAAGACGAAACTCCCGGGAAATTTAAAAGTGTAATTTAGTAAACTAAAAAGGCCGTATTGGCATGTGTTGCAATGTTAATATTTCATCATTGATATATAAACTATCAGACTGCGTGGTCGGTAGTAGTGGGTTTCAGTAGGCCTTTAATGTATACTAAATTAATACTTTCATGCCGAGAGGGAAACCACAACTAAGTCAAATGACCGAAACTGTATTAGCAGTGGCACAAACATTCATGTCATTTCCAAAACAGAAAGTGCAAGATTGTCGTAGACATTTTAAAACAAGCTATGAGTGCACTATTGTGCATGATGTCATTAAGATGACATATCAAAACAACACTAAAGTGCACTTTTTTTGTACAGAACGCCACTACAATAGTTTAAAACAAATAAAGTGCACTTTTGTGCATGATGTCACACAAGATATTTCAATAACTGTCTAGTAAAAAATGTGCTGATTATAGGAAATCAAATAGTGTATGTCCTTCACTATGTGGTAGGTTCATGCGGACGTTCTCCATCCATCCATCCATCTTCTTCCGCTTATCCGAGGTCGGGTCGCGGGGGCAACAGCCGAAGCAGGGAAACCCAGATTTCCCTCTCCCCGGCCACTTCGTCTACCTCTTCCCGGGGGATCCCGAGGCGTTCCCAGGCCAGCCGGGAGACATAGTCTTCCCAACGTATCCTGGGTCTTCCCCGTGGCCTCCTACCGGTTGGACGTGCCCTAAACACCTCCCTAGGGAGGCGTTCCGGTGGCATCCTGACCAGATGCCCGAACCACCTCATCTGGCTCCTCTCGATGTGAAGGAGCTGCGGCTTTACTTTGAGTTCCTCCCGGATGGCAGAGCTTCTCACCCTAAGGGAGAGCCACGCCACACGGCGGAGGAAACTCATTTCCGCCGCTTGTACCCGTGATCTTATCCTTTCGGTCATGACCCAAAGCTCATGACCATAAGTGAGGATGGGAACGTAGATCGACCGGTAAATTGAGAGCTTTGCCTTCCGGCTCAGCTCCTTCTTCACCACAACGGATCGGTACAACGTCCGCATTACTGAATACGCTGCACCGATCCGCCTGTCGATCTCACGATCCACTCTTCCCTCTCCTTATCTCCTTCTGTTGTTGACTATTTTTTTCATACGGTGTTGATGTGGAAATGAGTTACCTCTGTATTTTGTTGGCGTGGCACCGAACGGAGATGTTCCGACTCAAAGCTTTAAAGGGGAACATTATCACAATTTCAGAAGGGTTAAAACCAATAAAAATCAGTTCCAAGTGGCTTATTTTATTTTTCAAATTTTTTTTGTAAATTTTACTCGTCCCGGAGTATCCCTAAAAAAAAGCTTTAAAGTGCTTTATTTTCACTATTTGCTTAAGCCACTGTCCATTTTTCTGTGACGTCACATAGCGATTCCAATACAAACAATGGCGAATAGCACAGCAAGGTATAGCGACATTAGCTCGGATTCAGACTCGGATTTCGGCGGCTTAAGCGATTCAACAGATTACACATGTATTGAAACAGATGGTTGGAGTAAGGAGGCAGATAGCGAAAACGAAATTAAAGAAGAAACTGAAGCTATTGAGTGAATAGCTATTGACGCAATTCAGCCATCTTTGCGTTAGCATCGCCGGTAAAATGTGCAGACCAACCGATCAGGACTTTCGCAGTGACAGTGGATCATCTTGAATCCGTCGATTGGTAAGTGTTTGTTTTGCATTAAATGTGGGTGTTAGGAAGCGCTGGATGTAAATATAGTTTCAAATGTACATACATGTAGCCTAAATAGCATGTTAGCATCGATTAGCTAGCAGTCATGCCGCGACCAAATATGTCTGATTAGCACATAAGTCATAAGTAACATCAACAACACTCACCTTTGTGATTTCGTTGACTTTATCGTTGGGAATGCATCTGCTTTGAGTGTCGCAGGATATCCAGACATTTTTGCCATCTCTGTAGTAGCATCGCCGGTAAAAACCAAACGGGGGACTTTTGCATCTCTTGACACTGGAGCAAGTTAAATCCGTCGATTGCTAAGTGTTTGTTTGGCATGAAATGTGGATGGAGGGAAAGGCTAGATGTAAATGTAGCTACAAATGAGGCATAATGCTGCAATATGTACACACAGCCAGCCTAAATAGCATGTTAGCCTCGATTAGCATGCCGTGCTAATCGATGCACATTCTACGTAAATCGACTTGAATCCGTCCCTGATCGTGTTGTTACACCCTCCGACAACACACCGACGAGGCATGATGTCTCCAAGGTATCGGAAAACAGTCGAAAAAACAGAAAATAACAGAGCTGATTTGACTCGATGCGTCTGATGTGTAGGGAAAAACGGCGTTGAGTACCGATGTGACGTCACGTTCTGACGTCGTCGCTCAGAGAGGGATAAACAGAAAGGCGTTTAATTCGCCAAAATTCACCCATTTAGAGTTCGGAAATCGGTTAAAAAAATATATGATCCTTTTTCTGCAACATCAAGGTATATATTGACGCTTACATAGGTCTGGTGATAATGTTCCCCTTCAAACAGCAGGAAACAATCGTAGGCATTCACCTAGCTGCATGGTGGGCAAACTCGTCCAAAAGATGACACCACAGCACACACAATAACACACCGTCTGGCCGTCGGCAAAAAAAAATCTATAAATTAGTCACACCGTTTTATAGGCCGCAGGGCAGGGTTCAAAGCGTTTGTTTTCTCTCGGCTAATGCTGTCATGAAGTACCAGCCTGGAGGGAGAGAGGACGGGAACGTGTCCAGTTCGCTTTCAGTTTCGATACCCGTCCAGGCAGTGCAATAGCGTGAGAACTCGGGTTGTAGAACTAGGTGTAGTATCGCGGTACTAATTAATCAAAAAAGGTACTATACTCTGTTTGAAAAGTACCGGTTCACGTCGTGACATTGCTGGTTTTATGAGCAGAGGAGCATGTTCGGCAGCGCGCAAACACGTAGTACTTACAAGCAGACACAGTGTGTAGACAAAAAAGGGAGAATGGACGCATTTTGGTCTAAAAAGTAAAGATAAAGGTGAAGATATAACACTGAAACACCCCTAAGACCGCAGTCTGCAGTGTTTTAGCTACTTCTAAATCACTAATCCTCTCCTCCATGGTGACAAATAAAATAAGTTTCTTACAAGTACCATTATCACTGCAGGACGAGGAATAGCTAAACATGCTTTACTACATACCATAGCTCACCGGTGTCACAATGTAAACAAACGGCATTAGTGGATCCACACCTAACATCCACTGTAATGATACCAAGTACAATAGTGTATCTAGTCGATACTACTATGATTACATCAATATTTTTTAGTGTTACAAATTTTTTTTCCGTTTTAAAAAAAATGAATATTATATTGATAAACTCAGGAAATACGTCCCTGGACACATGCGGACTTTGAATATGACCAATGTAGGATCCTGTAACTACTTGGTATCAGATCGATACCTAAATGTGTGGTATCATCCAAAACTAATGTAAAGCATCAAAGAAGAGAAGAATAAGTGATTATTACATTTTAACAGGAAATGTATTTAGATAGAACATGTTAAAACAGAACATTAATAGTAAAGGAACAAGTAGGTTAATAATCAATTTTTACAATTTGTCCCTTATAAAGTAGACAAAATAATAGAATGATAAATTACATAATATGTTACTGCGTACATCAGCAGACGAATTAGGAGTCTTTGTTTGTTTACTTACGACTAAAAGACAAGTCAGTGTTTCCCCCAGTTAAGTCGGTGTCTCTCCAGGGGGGAAGGGGGCACCGCCCGGGACAGGCGGACGGACGGGGAAGGGTAATTTGGCCTGTCGCCACCAGCACGACTCCATCTCACCACAGCCTGGGGGGGCAATAGACTACAGACTGTGGTGAAGTAGGCCGACTTCGTCGCGTGAAGAATCCTACAATTTTTGCTTGTGTTTTCCGTTCCGTATGCTGAGTGGCAATGTACGCTATATAAATGAAAAATGATAACTGGGTTGTACTTGTATAGCACTTTTCTACCTTCAAGGTACTCAAAGTGCTTTGACACTACTTCCACATTTACCCATTCACACACACATTCACACACTGATGGAGGGAGCTGCCATGCAAGGCGCTAACCAGCACCCATCAGGAGCAAGGGTGAAGTGTCTTTCTCAGGACACAACGGTTGTGACGAGGTTGGTACTAGGTGGGGATTCAACCAGGGACCCTCGGGTTGCGCACGGCCACTGTTCCACTGCGCCACGCCGTCTCGATATTGTTTCCGTAAAGTAAAAACAAAACACAAAACAGTCTTAGTTACCTGAAATACTTAGTATGTCATTATTTTTGACTTAGTAAATATCGGCTTACTAAGACAAAATAATGACTAAGTCAAATTAAGGACTTACTGTAAATAAGCGTTTGAAAAATTGTTAAAAGTGGGACTACTGACATATGCTCAACTCCATCCATTTTCTACCGCTTATTCCCTTTTGGGGTCGCGGGGGGCGCTGGCGCCTATCTCAGCTACAATCGGGCGGAAGGCGGGGTACACCCTGGACAAGTCGCCACCTCATCGGAGGGCTATGCTCAACTCATTATGCTTAACTTACAGGACAAAAAAAAAATGTGTATATATATATATATATATATATATATATATATATATATATATATATATATATATACACACCGTATTTTCCGCACTATAAGCCGCACCGGATTATAAGGCGCACCTTCAATGAATGGCCTATTTTAAAACTTTGTTCATATATAAGGCCATTGTGTCCTTGGGCAGGGCACTTCACCCTTTGCCCCCGGTGCCGCTCACACTGGTGAATGAATGATGAATAAATGATTGGTGGCGGTCGGAGGGGCCGTAGGCACAAACTGGCAGCCACGCTTCCGTCAGTCTACCCCAGGGCAGCTGTGGCTACAGATGTAGCTTACCACCACCAGGTGTGAATGAATGATGGGTTCCCACTTCTCTGTGAGCGCTTTGAGTATCTAACAATAGAAAAGCGCGATATAAATCTAATCCATTATTATTATTATTATAAGGCGCACCGCATTATAAGACGCATAGAATAGACGCTACAGTACTCCCGTCCAAAGGCAAAACCCAGTAACTAAATTTTGGTCAAAACTGAGCTGATAATAATTTTGGAGTTCCTAGGTGATATGTTTTACATTAGTGTATGCGATATTGTCATTTGTTCCGTAAGTAAGCTGTTACGCGCATGGCAGGACCTAGCAACTACCACATAACCGCGTAGATACAAAAGAAAAACCTAGTATCTCAAGGGACCAATCGAAGCTTCTTTGTCAGTCGGCTTATTGTCTTTAATGAGACATTTGCACGAACGGGCGCCGACGGTCAACCTGATTATGTGATATTATGGCACGAGGGGATATTTGGAAGATTGGCCCAGGACGTTGCAAGCACCTTCATTAAACGTATTGTTCTTGATTCTTCCCCTTGCATACTCTTTTGGGCAGATAACTGCGGAGGTCAAAATAAAAACCGGACGCTGTACACGGCTCTTGCCCAATGTGCAAACGCAGAATGGGGACCACCCGAGATTGTGATAAAATATCTGGAGAAAGGGCACACGTTCATGAGAGCAGATTCAATCCATGGCAAGAAAATGAAAACTCAAGAAAACATCTATACGTTTGATGACTCTGTAAATCTTTGTAAGACAGCATCAAGATAGATTGGTTTTCCTTTGTTTTCTCAAAATCAGCTAGAAGCGAGTTACTAGGTTTTGCCTTTGGACGGAAGAGTAGAGGCTAGGGCAGGGGTAGGGAACCTATGGCTCTAGAGCCAGATGTGGCTCTTTTGATGACTGCACCTGGCTCTCGGATAAATCTGAGCTGACATTGCGTAACACGATAATAATCCATCCATCCATCCATCCATTTTCTACCGCTTATTCCCTTTCGGGGTCAGTGTTAAAAAAAAAAGTTCAAAATATAAAACATTCTCATGCATTTTTAATCCATCCATCCGTTTTCTACCGCACCAGTTCAAAAAGTTGCGTTAATGGTAAGAAGTTATTTATTTATTATTGGTTAGTGTAGGGCTTGCCCTCCAGGGGGTTTTTCAGACCACCAAGCACCGACATGAGAGCCTGTTTCAGGGTTACAATATTGTTTTATTTTTCAATAAGTCTCTCAGTTTCTTTCCAGCAATTGTCTTTTCCTCTTTCGTTCTCGCTCGCGCTCTTGCTCCAATGCTGCTTATAACAGAGCGACAGGTGATTAGATAACAAGGCCCAGGCGGGCCATCTACGCACCTGTCGCTGATTTCGAGGCCGATCCTTGCAACACCCCACTTCGCTGCAGGCCCACAGGCCACGCCCCCTCCACAGTTAGCTTCAGAATAACAGTGTTATTACAAAGAATAAGAGACCTATTATACTCTAGAAATGTTGGCCTTACTTAAAATGCACGCATTTAGTTGTGTTCAGTGTTGAAAAAAATATTATACGGCTCTTACGTAAATACATTTTCAAATATTTGGATTCTTAGCTCTCTCAGCCAAAAAGGTTCCCGACCCCTGGGCTAGGGTTACGTTATGCATCCATTAGATGGAGCTGCACTAAAGGGAATCTCAACAAAACAGTCAGGTCAGTCAAACTTTATAAATAGATTACAAACCAGCCTTCTGACAACTCCGTTCACTCCCAAAATGAATAAACAGCTGTTTAATTATTTTCCCCGATTTGATAAACACGTAAAAAACAGTCTGATAATGTAACGGTAAATCAAACGTTAGTGCAATCACAATATAGTAACACTCGAAATAGTGCAAAGCAATAATACATCAATAACTCAGCATTGTTCAAACGATAATGTCACACAACACAACACACAAAATAAACATGTAAAGCTCACTTAATTAAGTTATCCTTCAAGTTCTTCTTCTTCAGTATTCGAATCAAACAGTTAGGCGAATACGGCATCCAACATCTCGTTGAAGTCGTCATTAAAGGAGTCAGTGTCGCCGCTGTTAATGTTAAATTCTCTCGCTGCTGCTCTATTCCCGTCTTCTACTGTGTGACTGATCGCTTTGAGTTTAAACTCTGCGTCGTAAGCGTGTCTCTTAATGGAAGCCATTTTGGGGTCTTTACATCAACACACAAACGCCATGCCTCCTGCAGTCATATATCCCAGCATGCACTGCGCGCTTCTTCTACGAGGGAAAATGAAGTTGGCGGCTGCTTACCGTAGTTGCGAGACCTCCATCCATCCATCTATTTCTACCGCTTATTGTGGCTCAATATTGGGCCATATATGGTGCGGAAAATACGGTATATATTTTTTTACGATTTAAGTTTAGGCGGTGGCTCTTTGTTGTTAAGGCGGCCGCCTTAACAACAAAGCGCTGCGGGTAATCCTGCAAGTTGTCTAGTATGTTCACTATTTTATTTAAAGGGGAACATTATCACAATTTCAAAAGGGTTAAAAACAATAAAAATCAGTTCCCAGTGGCTTGTTGTATTTTTTGAAGTTTTTTTCAAAATTTTACCGGTCTCGGAATATCCCTAATTAAAGCTTTAAAGTGCCTTATTTTCGCTATCTTCGAAACCACTATCCATTTCCCTGTGACATCACACAGCGCTGCCAATGTAAACAAACAATGGGAATACCACAGCAAGATATAGTGACATTAGCTCGGATTTAAACTCGGATTTCAGCGGCTTAAGCGATTCAACAGATTACGCATGTATTGAAACAGATGGTTGGAGTATGAAAGTATTGAAGAAGAAACTGAAGCTATTGAGCGAATAACTATTGACGCTATTCATAGCCATAGCATGGCCGAATAGCTGCGTTAGCATCGCCGATAAAATGTGCGGACCAAACGATCAGGACTTTCGCATCTTTTGACACTGGAGCAACTTAAATCCGTCGATTTGTAAGTATTTTTTTCGCATTAAATGTGGGTGGATGGAAACGTAATATAGTTGCAAATGCATCTGCAGGTTATCCATACATCTCTGTGCCATGTCTGCTTTAGCACCGCCGGTAAATAGCATGTTAGCATCGATTAGCTAGCTGGCAGTCAACTTCAACAAAACTCACCTTTGTGATTTCGTTGACTTTATCGTTGCAAATGCATCTGCAGGTTATCCATACATCTCTGTGCCATGTCTGCCTTAGCATCGCCGGTAAAATGTGGAGACACTCTGGCACATTCAATGGGGGTCTGGCGGCAGACACTTTCGCATCTTCGGGCCAGTGGTGCAACTTGAATCCCTCCCTGTTAGTGTTGTTACACCCTCCGACAACACACCGACGAGGCATGATGTCTCCAAGGTTCCAAAAAATAGTCAAAAAAACGGAAAATAACAGAGCGGAGACCCGGTGTTTGTAATGTGTAGAAAATGAAAATGGCGGGTGTGTTACCTCAGCGATGTCACATTCTGACGTCATGGCCTCCACCGCGACAAACAGAAAGGCGTTTAATTCGCCAAAATTCACCCATTTAGAGTTCGGAAATCGGTTAAAAAAATATATGGTCTTTTTTCTGCACCATCAAAGTATATATTGACGCTTACATAGGTCTGGTGATAATGTTCCCCTTTAAGGACTAAATTGCAATAATAAACATATGTTTAATGCACCCTAAGATTTTTTGTTACAATAAAGCCAATAATGACATTTTTTGTGGTCCCCTTTATTTATAAAAGTACCGAAAATAATATAAATACATTTTGGTACCGGTACTAAAGTATTGGTACTGGAACAACCCTAGTGACAACGAAAGGATCTTCCCTCCTAAAAAGGGAGGGTCCTAATACCGTCGCCTTGTTTCATGTCCTTGCCTCCCTGGCAGCCATCAGAGCCCGTGGCGGGGCCCTCGCAGGGGGCGGGGACGCAGCCCGAGGCGGAGCCCGCAGGGTCTCCCAGGCAACGGCGATCCATCATCCGAGACCGCGGACCGCTGTACAACGACCCCTCGCTGCCCGCAGGCTGGACCCGTAAGCTCAAGCAGAGGAAGTCCGGACGCTCGGCGGGGAAGTTTGACGTCTACCTGATCAAGTAAGACGCGCTTCTGTCGTTTGTCCTCGCGTGCGCGAGCCATGACCCGCTCTCGCTGTGCTCAAGCTCGGAGGGAAAGGCTTTCCGCTCCAAGGTGGAGCTCATGGCGTACTTCCAGAAGGTCGGCGACACCACCACCGACCCCAACGACTTCGACTTCACCGTGACCGGACGCGGAAGCCCGTCCCGCCGCGAGAAGAAGCCCTCCAAGGTGCCAAAGGCGGCCAAACCTACAGGCCGGGGCCGCGGCAGGCCGAAAGGTGAGCGCTGTGTAACCGCGGCGACGCGGCGACTTGGCTGACGTGTTCGGTGCTCGGTGTTTAGGCAGCGGGAAGATGCGGCAGGCCACAGAGGGCGTGGCCATGAAGCGCGTGGTGGAGAAGTCTCCGGGGAAACTCTTGGTCAAGATGCCCTACGGCAAGGCGGAGTCCAGCAGCGGGACCACGCCCACAACGTCAAAGGTATCATCATTTGCATCCTTTTTCAACAATCTTTTGCGTTTCGATTTTATGAATTCATTTTTTCTCATCAAATTATGCTGACAGATTCATTAAATCTGTTTTTTGAATGCCAATTTTTTTCATAAAATCTGGCATTCAAAAAAAAAAATGTGTGAAAAATTTTAGCGCACAAAAATTCAGTGCATATATATTTGTTGCTTTAAAACTAAATTTATATAACTGAATTTTTTAGCGTTTTGTTTTTTTTTGTCATCAAAATATGCTGACAGTGTCATTGAATAAAAACTTGTGAGCAAAATTTGTTTAAAATACTGTTATAAGAATCGCTCTATAAAAAATTGTTGCAAAAAAAAAATTCGGACCCCCAAAAAATTAAATACAGAAATATTTGTTGTTTGAAACTACAAAAGTTAATTTTTATCTTTGTTAAAAAAAGAGGCTTTTTTTCGACACTGAATTTCCGTAACAACATTTTTTGCGTTTGGATTTTGGAATTATTTATATATTTTTTTTACATCAAATTATGCTTCATTACATAAAAAGTAAGCCAAATTTGTGTCTTTAAAATTTCAGTTTGTCAAAATCAATGTAAAAAAATTATGTATCAAAAATTTAGCACTGAAAAATTTGGTGCAAAAAATCTTTGCTCAGAAAGATTTAGTGCATAAATATTTGTTGCTTCAAAACTACAAAGGTGCTAAATTTATGTAACTGAATTTTTCAATCAGTGTAAAGATTCAGTGTAAAAATGAATTTTGCGTATGAAAATTCCACCCCCAAAAATTCAGTGCAGAAATGTTTTTTGCCTTAATACCACTAAAGTTAATTTGTGTCTTTGGAAAAAAAAAAAAAAAAAAAAGCTTTTTTTCGTCACAGAATTTACGTAACTGAATTTTGTGCATTTGGATTTTGGAATTTAACATTTTTTTTTTTACATCAAATTATGTTTCATCAAATAAAAGGTAAGCCAAATTTGTGTGTTTAAAATCTCAGTTTGTCAAAATCAGTGTAAAAAATTATGTATAAATACTTCTGCGTGAAAAAATGTATCGCAGGAAAAACTTGGTGCAAAAAAATATTGCGCAGAAAAATTCAATGCATAAATATTTGTTGCTTTAAAACTAAATGTATGTAACTGAATTTTTTGCTTTTCTGGATTTTTTTTGTCATCAAATTACGCGGAGAGTTTCATTGAATAAAAACTTGTGAGTAAAGTGTGTTTTAAAATACTGTTTTAAGAATCAGTTTATTAAAAAATTTTGCAAAAAAAAAAATTCTGCCCCCCAAAAATTCAATGCAAAAATATTTGTTGCTTTAAAACTACAAAACTTAATTTTTTATCTTTGTTAAAAAAAGAAACTTTTTTTTGACACTCAATTTCCGTAAGAACATTTTTTGCATTTGGATTTTGGAATTATATATATTTTTTGTTCATCAAATTATGTTTCATTACATAAAAAGAGAGCTAAAGTTGTGTGTTTAAAATTTAAATTTGTCCAAATCAGTGTAAAAAATTTCTGTAGCAAAAATTTAGCGCTGAAAAATTTGGTGCAAAAAATCTTTGCGCGGAAAAATTCAGTGCATAAATATTTGTTGCTTCAAAACTACAAAGATCACTAAAATTATGTAACTGAATTTTTAGATCAGTGTAAGGATTCAGTGTAAAAATAAATTTTGCGTACGAAAATTCTGCCCCCCCAAAAAAAGTCCAGGATAATTTGTTGCTAAAAAGCTTTTCGACACTGAATTTATGTAACTGTATTTTTTGCGATTGGATTTTGTAAAATATTTTTTTTACATCAAATTGTTTTACTGATTAAAAAGTGAGCCAAATTTGTGTGTTTAAAGGCCTACTGAAATGAGATTTTCTTATTCAAACGGGGATAGCAGGTCTATTCTATGTGTCATACTTGATCATTTCGCGATATTGCCATATTTTTGCTGAAGGGATTTAATAGAGAACATCGACGATAAAGTTCGCAACTTTTGGTCGCTAATAAAAAGCCTTGCCTTTACCGGAAGTAGCAGACGATGTGCGCGTGACCTCACTGGTTGTAGGGCTCCTCACATCCTCACATTGTTTATAATCATAGCCTCCAGCAGCAAGAGATATTCGGACCGAGAAAGCGACAATTTCCCCATTAATTTGAGCGAGGATGAAAGATTTGTGGATAAGGAAAGTTTGAGTGAAGCACAAAAAAAAAAAATGACGGCTCCAGGCGGCAGCAGTGGGACCGTTTCAGATGTAATTAGACACATTTACTAGGATAATTCTGGAAGATCCCTTATCTGCTTATAGTTTCAATAGTGTTTTAGTGAGATTGTAAAGACATACCTGAAAGTTGGATGGCTGCGGTGAACGCCAGTGTCTCTCAGAGAAGTCGATGGACGAGCCAAGATCACAGCTGCCTTTTTGAGCTGCAGGAGGAAGTCCCATAATCCACTGAAGTCTCCGGTAAGAGCCAACTTAATATCACAATTTTCCCATTCAAAAACTTGCTGGTTGACGTAAAAAACATGTTCGCTTGACCGCTTTGTGTTAAAGCTTCACAACAAACAAAGAAACACAGGCTGTGTCTCGGTTGCTAAAGGCATCCACCGCTTTCCACCAACAGCATTCTTCTTTGACGTCTCCATTATTAATTGAACAAATTGCAAAAGATTCAGCAACACAGATGTCCAGAATAGTTTGTAATTATGCGATGAAAAGAGACGACTTTTAGCAGCAAGTGGTGCTAGGCTAATATGTCCCCTCCAACCCGAGACGTCACGCGCACGCGTCATCATACATGTCATCATACGCGTCATCATTCCGCGACATTTTCAACAAAAAACTCCGCTGGAAATTTTAAATTGTAATTTAGTAAAGTAAAAAGGCCGTATTGGCATGTGTTGCAATGTTAATATTTCATCATTGATATATAAACTATCAGACTGCGTGGTCGGTAGTAGTGGGTTTCAGTAGGCCTTTAATATTTCAGTTTGTTAAAATTAGTGCAAAAAACTGTCAGCATCATTTGGGAAAAATAATACTAATGTGAAAAGTTCAGTAACGTTAAAAAAAAAAACTTTTGATGAAAACTTCAAGATACAAATAGATGCTCTTACTTGTGGGCGTGGTCACTGCCTTCCAGGTGTCTCCTCCTACGCTGCCGTCAATCAAGTCCCGCCCGGGCAGGAAGAGGAAGTCAGACCAGGATCTCCCCGCCTCTCCGCAGACGGCGCCCAAGAAACGAGGCAGGAAACCAGCCTCTGCTTCAGCGGCGTCGGCGGTGGCCGTGGCGTCTTCCTCAGCAGCGTTCACCTCGTCGACGCCGACGACGGGGGGCTACGCCGCCGCCGCCCTCATGGCCGCCGAGGCCAAGCGCAGAGCCACCAAGGAGTCCGTCGTCCAGGAAACGGCTCTCCCCATCAAAAAACGCAAAGCGAGGGAGACCGTGGAGGAGCGGGAGAGCGTTCCGACCCCGGCGGCGAGCACCTCGGAGGGCGTTCCCAGGGAAGCCACGCAGACCTCCCACCCTTCCTCCTCGTCCTCTTCGGAGCAGAGCCAGTCTCAAACCCCGAAGCAGACCTCCGCGTCCCAGGAAAGTTCCCCGCACGGACACAAGGCGCACAAAGAGAGGAAGCACAAGGAGAAGAGCGCGGCGGCAGGAAGTGGCGAGGAGGAAGGGAGCGAGGACGCCGGAGAAAAGGGAGGAGGAGAAGGAAGGAGTCCCTCCAAAAGCCAAAAGCGGAAGGAGCACTCGCCTCAGAAACACCATCATCACCATCACCACCGCCATCATCACCATCATCACCATCATCGCCACCCACAGACCTCGTCCGAGGATCACCCTCATCCCACATCTGGACACTCCGACCAATCCAGACCGAAAACCGACACGCAGCAAGCCCCCAAGCCGCCTTCACAATATCACCCGCCACCCCCAGCCCCGCCGTGTCCCCTCCAAACCCAGCAGTCTCCAGGTCATTCCCGGCCCCAAGTCTTGCCGACTCAGCCGCACCCTCAGAAACCGCCGCCTTCGGTTCAGCACAGACCTCAGCACGGCCCCCCGCCGTCACACCTTCCAAAGCCCCACCCGGCCGTCTTGCAGGCCGGGAATCTACGGCCGCAAACCGCCGTAACGCTCCCGCCTCAACCGGGACCCCGCTTTCAGACTCAGACCAGTGCCGCCACCGCAGCCCAAGCCCACTTCCAGCAGCAGTCCGTGTACAGGCCCCCCCCACAGACCACGATGAGACCTCCTTCGCAATACCAACTCCACTACCAGTCCAGGCCCCCGCAGGTCCGACCACACTTTCAGCAGCCCCCCAGGCCACACCCGCCGCAGCGACCGTCCCTCAGCGCGGCCGGTAGACCCCACCCGGCGATGCAGGGCGAGCAGCCTCAAGACCTAAGCACTGCGGCCCTCGCTCGCAGGGCGGAAGGGGGCCCCAGGACGGAGAGAAGAGCCGAACCAGGACTGGTCTCCGGGGGCTCAAACAGCACCGGCAGGCCTCCCAGCTCCGTGCGGGCCGACCCCCCTGGAGGAGACATTGTCTCCCAATCTGCCGTTCCCTGTCCGAGCCGGGAGGAGACGGTGGATTCTCGGACTGCCGTCAGCGAAAGGGTCAGCTGATGGACCGGTCTCTGGGGACATGTCCACCATCTTTGTGCACTGTTGTTCCGCGGAACGACCTTTTCTTCTCAGCTCCAAACTCGCACTGACAGACGACGCGGGAGAAGGACGGATGGCGTTTTTTTTTTTTAGAAAAAAAACAAAAGGAAAACTTGAGTGAAAGTGTGTGTGTGTGTGTGTGTGTACAGAATCTAAAGGCAGCTGTCGCGTCCCGCCAGTCTTGGCAGGGGAAGAGGAAGCCGTTCGGAACTACAAACAAACGCCCAATTAGTCCGAATGAAGCGTCATTTCCGGAATATAACTTTTGATTTGTCTATTTTGTCCGTTTTATCGTTTCTTCTTCACAGCTTTAAAAGTTCACGTCATCGAGCGACGCCCCCTTGCACGTCTGACGCTCCCCTTGCCCCACATCGGCGCCTTCCAGAAACTAAACCCGGAAGAGCGGGGTGCGCTTCATTCGCACTTCCTGGTAGTTTCATGTGTTTTTTTTCCACAGCTTCCCCCCCCCCCCCATATGGACGCCCGACATGACGTCCGAGCGTTATTTCAAAGACAAGCCGACATGTTCCGGAGTCTTCCGGGCTGACTCCCACGTGATGTGAGTCCTTCTTCCATATTGGTTATGTTTTTTTCTTTTGTTATTATTATTATTATTATTATTATCGACCTAGCGTAGCGTCTTCTTCTTGACCTCGGTTCCAATGGGCTTGTCGTTACCGTGACAATCGTCTTTTGTCTTGAATGTTCCGGGACGGAACCTATTTGGACGACGGGCAGACTGAGGTTCGTCGTAGCGCGACTTTAGGACCAGCGTCAAGAAGTTTTTCACCGGTTTTCGTCTTCCAGGCTTTGTAGCGAGGGTTTGGCTTGTGATTGGTCAGAACACGAGTCACCAATTTCGCTTTCGTTTCGATCACACGACCACAAAACCCAAAAGCAGTGAAGTTGGCCCGTTGTGTAAATGGTAAATAATAACAGAATACAATGATTTGCAAATCCTTTTCACCTTTTTTCAATTGAATAGACTGCAAAGACAAGATATTTATTGTCACCGACGTCCCACTGGGTGTGAGCTTTCCTTTCCCTTATGTGGGCCTACCGAGGATGTCGTAATGGTTTGTGTTGTGGTTTGTGCAGCCCTTTGAGACACTAGTGATTAAGGGCTATATAAGTAAACATTGATTGATTGATTGATTGATTTAATGTTCACACTTTTTGCAAATAATCATGAACTTAGAATTCAATGGCAGCAACACAGTTCAAAAAACTTGTCATAAGGGCATTTTTACCAGTGTGTTACATGGCCTTTCCTTTTAACAACACTCTGTAAACGTTTGGGAACTGAGAAAACACATTTTTGAAGTGGAATTATTTCCCATTCTTGCTTGATGTACAGCTTAAGTTGTTCAACAGTCTCCCTTCTGCTATTTTAGGCTTCATATTTTCAATGGGAGACAGATCTGGGACTACAGGCAGGCCAGTCTAGTACTTGCATTATTTAACTATGAAGCCACGCCGTTGTAACGCGAGGCTTGGCATTGTCTTGCTGAAATAAGCAGGGGCGTCCATGACAACGTTGCTTGGATGGCGACATACAGTCGTGCTCATGAGGTGACATACCCTGGGAGAATTTATGATTTCTTGGCCATTTTTCAGAGAATATGAATGATAACACAAAAAACTTTCTTCCTCTCATGCTTAAAGGTTGTGTGAAGCTATATATTGGCAAACAACTGTTTACTTTTTAAAAAAAAATCAAAATGACAAAAGAAAGAACCTAAATGACCCTGATCATGTCCGCCATCTTACTTTGATGTCTGTTTATTCGGTACGGCGACTCAAACGTCGATATTGTCGATACCGCTGTTGGGGGGATCGATATTTTATTTTAAGTTTATTTTTCTTCTCACAACTAGCTGTTGTTAGTCGTGTTTATTCAAACGTTGTTATGTAATAAAAGGGAGTAAGCGAATATTTTTTCATATCATTTATTAAAAACTGTTTTTAGTCCGGCCAAACTACTTCATTCTGATTATAGGTATGATTAAAGAACTAAAGGGAAAAAAATCAGGAAATCATTCAATGCTCTGTTTAAATGGCTATGGTGTAATTTTATTTTGAAAATCCACATACTGTATCTCCTGGAATTGCGCTAATTAATTTAAAACCTCTTCTCACGCCTGCACTTACCAAAGGCATGCGGTAAAAATAAGCATGCGCTAATTATTTTAAAACCTCTTCTCATTTTGGCACTTACCAAAGGTATGCAGTAAAAATTTGAGTGTGATGTAAGCTTGGACCTTAAATCCTACTGAATAGCTCTTAATCTCCTTCCCTTAATGCGATTTCAAATTACCGGTATTGAAATCAACCTCCTCCATTTTGAAAATGATGACAGGGGAAGTGTCACGAGTTTGACCAGGCGGTAACACTAAGCATGTGCTAATTATTTTGCGAAGCGAGTTTGACCAGGCAGTAATTTAAGGCAGGCACATACTATATGCCCTGCGGCAAAACAAGGAAATACAGTATGAGGTCCCCTCCAAGGTTTCTCATAGTCATCATCATCGACGTCCAACTGGGGTGAGTTTTTCCTTGCCCTTATGTGGGCTCAACCGAGGATGTCTTTGTGGTTTGTGCAGCCCTTCGAGACACTTGTGATTTAGGGCTATATAAATAAACATTGATTGATTGATTGATTGATTGATCAAAAGTTTACATACCCCAGTGACTTTGATCCGATAACATGAACAAAAGTTGACACTAACAGGTTTGAATGGCTAATCCAGGTTCGTATCCTCACCTGTGACATGTTTGTTTGTAATTAATGTGTGTGTATAATAGGTCAGTAAGTTTCTGGGCTTCTGACCCAGATGTTTCTGGATTCTGAGTCTTGGGGAAGGCAAAAGAATTGTCAAAGGGTCTGCGAGAAAAGGTAATAGAACCACATAAAACAGGAAAGGGGTATAAAAAGATATCCAAGGAATTGAGAATGCCAATCAGCAGTGTTTAAACGTTGATTAAGACGTAGTAAATTAGGGATTCAGGTAGACCAGCAAAGATTTCAGCCACAACTGCCAGGAAATTTGTTAGAGATGGAGAGAAAAATCCACAAATAACTTCAGTTGAAATACGGGACTCTGAAAAATTGTGGTGTGGCTGTTTCAAGATGCACAATAAGGAGGCACTTGAAGAAAAATGGGCTGCATGGTCGAATCGCCAGAAAAAAACAATTTCTGCGCGAATGTCACAAAGTATCCCGCTTCCATTACGCCAAACAGCACAGAGACGTGAGTGATGACTTAATCATATATTTATCATTCATATTCTCCGAAGAATGGCCAAGAAATCATAAATTCTCCCAGGGTATGTCAACTTATGAGCACAACTGTATGTTGCTCCAAAACCTGTAAGTACTTTTCAGCATTAATGGTGCCTTCACAGATGTGTAAGTTACCCATGCTTTGGGCACTAATGCACCCCCATACCGTCACAGATGCTGGCTTTTGAACTTTTCTCCTAGAACAATCTGGATGTTTCTTTTCCCCTTTGTTCCGGAGGACACGACGTCTATAGTTTCCCAAAACAATTTGAAATGTGGACTCGTCAGACCACGGAACACTTTTCCACTTTGCATCAGTCTATTTTAGAAGAGTTTAGGCCCAGCGAAGCGTTTCTGGGTGTTTTTGATAAATGGCTTCGGCTTTTCATAGTAGTGCTTTAACTTGCACTTACAGATGTAGCGACGAACTGTATTTAGTCACAGTGGTTTTCTGAAGTGTTCCTGAGCCCATGTGGTGATATCCTTCAGAGATTGATGTCGGTTTTTGATACAGTGCCTTCTGAGGGATCGAAGGTCACGGTCATTCAATGTTGGTTTCCGGCCATGCCGCTTACGTGGAGTGATTTCACCAGATTCTCTGAAGCTTTTGATTATATTATGGATCGTAGACGTTGAAATCCCTAAATTCCTTGCAATTGTACTTGGAGAAACGTTGTTCTTAAACTGTTTGACTATTTGCTTACACGACGTCTACAGTTTCCAAAAACAATTTGAAATGTTGACTCGTCAGACCACGGAACACTTTTCCACTTTGCATCAGTCTATTTTAGAAGAGTTTAGGCCCAGCGAAGCGTTTCTGGGTGTTGTTGATAAATGGCTTCGGCTTTGCATAGTAGAGTTTCACCTTGCACTTACAAGTGGGGCGGTATAGCTCGGTTGGTAGAGCGGCCGTGCTAGCAACTTGAGGGTTGCAGGTTTGATCCCCGCTTCCACCATCCTAGTCAATGCCGTTGTGTCCTTGGGCAGGACACTTTACCCACCTGCTCCCAGTGCCCCCCACACTGGTTGAAATGTAACTTAGATATTGGGTTTCACTATGTAAAGCGCTTTGAGTCACCCCCTACCATCACAGATGCCGGCTTTTCAACTTTGCTCCTTGAAAAATCTGGATGTTTCTTTTCCCCTATGTTCCGGAGGACACAACGTCCACAGTTTCAAAAAACAATTTGAAATGTGGACTCGTCAGACCACGGAATACTTTTCCACTTTGCATCAGTCTATTTTAGAAGAGCTTGGGCCCAGCGAAGCGTTTCTGGGTGTTGTTGATAAATGGCTTCGTCTTTGCATAGTAGAGTTTTACCTTGCACTTACAAGTGGGGCGGTATAGCTCGGTTGGTTGCAGGTTTGATCCCCGCTTCCACCATCCTAGTCAATGCCGTTGTGTCCTTGGGCAAGACACTTTACCCACCTGCTCCCAGTGCCACCCACACTGGTTGAAATGTAACCTAAATATTGGGTTTCACTATGTAAAGCGCTTTGAGTCACTTGAGGAAAAAGCGCTATATGAATATAATTTCAATTTCAAATGTGGTGACCAACTGTAGTTACTGACAGTGGTTTTCTGAAGTGTTACGGAGCCCATGTGGTGATATCCTTTACACACTGATGTCATTTTTTGGATGCAGTACCGCCTAAGGGATCCAAGATCACGAGTATAGCCGCTTACGTGCAGTGATTTCTCCAGATTCTCTGAACCTTTTGATGATAATACGGAGCATAGATGGTGAAATCCCTAAATTCCTTCCAATAGCTTGTTGCTCAGGCCTTTGTTGACAAAGTGGTGACCCTCGCCCCGTCCTTGTTTATGAACGACTGAGCATTTCACAGAAGCTGCCTTTATACCCAATCACGGCACCCACCTGTTCCCAATTAGCCCGTTTGATGAGCATTCTTTAACTTCCTCAGTCTTTTTTGCCACTTGTGCCAGCTTTTTTGAAACCTGTCGCAGGCATGAAATTCCAAATGAGCTAATATTTGCAAAAAATTACAATGTTTCTCAGTTTGAACGTTAAATATCTTGTCTTTGCAGTCTATTTAGTTGAATATAAGTTGAAAATAATTTGCAAATCATTGTATTCTGTTTTTATTTACCATTTGACAACTTTGGGTTTTGTACATTATTCTTTCAATTCTGCATTAGGTCGAGCCGCTACACTCCGGTCGCGGTTTTATTCCACATGTGAATTGGAACGGGAGGATACGCCGTTGTGGTCTACCACCAAGCAACGTGTGACCATTTATAGACGAAGCGTTGACAAACTGAATTAAACCACGTTTTTGTCCGCGGTTGTTCCCGGATTTCCCTCCCGGCTTTGTTTGCCCGATGGACCCGGAAGTACACTGTAAGAAAAATCTGTCATTTTTTTTTTTACAGTCGACAGAATTTGACTGAAATGCACTGCAAAAAAAAAAAAAAAACTCAAGTCGCCAGAATTTTACTGTAAAAATATGAGTGCTGCTATTTTTTCATCGACATCAGGGTTGTCCAAAATTTTTCCACACTGAAAATTGAAAGCATTCATGGGCCGATTTGGTACTTTTCATTTTCCAACCAATTAAGTTTTGGTGAGCGTTAATAGTCCTATGGACCCAGAAAGGGTTTCAGTCTAATAATTCTTGTATTAATATTATTTTTTACTTTCGATTCTTAAAATACCTATAGATCAGGGGTCGGCAACCTAAAATGTTGAAAGAGCCATATTGGACCAAAAGTACAAAAACAAACATGTCTGGAGCCGCAAAAAAATAAAAGCCATATTACATGCAGATAGTGTCATGAGATATGAATTGAATTAAGAGGACTTAAAGCAGGGGTGTCAAACTCAAATACCGAGTGGGCCAAAATTTAAAACTGAACAAAACCGCGGGCCAAGGTTGAACAAATTAACCTTTTAATAGGGAGCCAAACAAGTTTTTCATTGAATATTGAACAAGCAAGGCTTATATAACTTTATAGTGACATGCAAAATTGAGTTTCAAATAATAATAACAATAAAAATTAAAAAATATCAAAAGGCATATCAAATCAAATTTAAATACAAATTGAATGCCTCTTTTGTATTTGCAGCCTTCTGAGGTAAATATTAACATTCACTTTTTCCAGAGGCTAATACATTTGAAAATAAAATAACAATGAATAAATCAGGCCTTTTTACTGCTCAGTCAATATCGGGGCTCAGGTGGGCGGGGTTTGTTGGTAGCTGGGGGGGGGGAGAGTTAGTGCTGCAAGGGGTTCTGGGTATTTGTTCTGTTGTGTTTATGTTGCGAAATGTGTTGGTCATTCTTGTTTGGTGTGGGTTCACAGTGTGGCGCATATTTGTAACAGTGTTAAAGTTGTTTATATGGCCACCCTCAGTGTGACCTGTATGCTGTTGATCAAGTATGCCTTGCATTTACTTACATGTGTGTAGAAGCCACATATATTACGTGACTGGGCCTGCACGCTGTTTCTGAAGAAGGAAACACAGACTTGACAGGTTGTAGGGGACGCTAAAGGCAGTACCTAAAGGCACACTCCCAATATTGTTGTCCGGGTGGAACTCGGGAGAATGGTTGCACCGGGAGGGGCACTGAAATTCGAGAGTCTCCCGGAAATCGGTGAATGCGGTGTTACAGCGGCGCCGCTGTATAACACCGGCGGGCCAGCTCTAATGTTAATTTGATATTGCCTCAAGGGCCAAATGAAATTACACGGGGGCCAGAGTTTGACACCTATGACTTATAGGAAACCAAATGAGCTCAAATATAGCTACAAATGAGGCATAATGATGCAATATGTACATACAGTTGTGATCAAAATTATTCAACCCCCACACAATTTTGGTGTTTTAGCAAGTTGGACATTTATTCCGTATTTTGTTTACAGTCATATCAAATAAAGATGTGTCAAATAGACAAATGCAACTTGAATTGTAACACTTTATTTTACAAAATACCAAAAAAATAGCATTTTTCTTAATATCTCCTTGACAAAATGATTCAACCCCCTAGTTCAGGGGTCGGGAACCTTTTTGGCTGAGAGAGCCAAGAAGCCAAATATTTTAAAATGTATTTACGTAAGAGCCATATAATATATTGTTAACACTGAACACAACTAAAAGTGTACATTTTTAATTAAGACCAACATTTCTCGAGTATAATAGGTCTCTTATTCTTTGTAATAACGTTGTTATTCTGAAGCTAACTTAGGAGGGGGCGTGGCCTGCGGGTCTGCAGCGAAGCGGGGTGTTGCCAGGACCGGCCTCAAAATCAGCAACAGCTGTGTAAATGGCCCACCCGGGCCTTGTTGAAGAACCCCCAAGAGGGCTAGCCCTACACTAACCAATAATTAAAAAAAAAGATTTCTTACCTTTAAGGCAACTTCTTGAACAGGTGCAGTAGAAAAAGGATGGATGGATTCAAATGCATGAGCATTTTTATATTTTTAACATTATTTCTAACACTGTGATTACATGTGGAATTATTCATTACTTATTGTGTTAAGCAGTGTCAGCTCAGATTTATCCGAGAGCCAGATGCAGTCATCAAAAGAGCCAGATCTGGCTCGCGAGCCATAGGTTCCCTACCCCTGCACTAGTTACATGCATCTTTAGTACTTAGTAGAACACCCTTTGGCAGTAATGACATCCTTCAAAAGGTGATACACAAGCTTCTTGCAACCATCTACAGGTATTTTAGCCCATTCCTCTTGGGCAAAGGCCTCCAGTTCATTCATATTCTTGGGCTTGCGTGCTGCAACTGCCTTCTTCAAGTCCCACCACAGCTTTTCTATAGGATTTAGGGGCCGGCAACTGTGAAGGCCACTCCAGAGTCTTCCAGCCCTTCTTCTGCAACCACTCTGATGTTGATTTGGAGGAATGCTTGGGATCGTTGTCCTGTTGGAAGGTCCAACGTCTCCCAAGCCTCAGCTTCGTCACTGACTTCATGACATTTGCAGCTAATATATCCTGCTAGGAAATGGAATTCATAATGCCTTGAACGCGCTGGAGATTCCCGGTACCTGAGGCAGAGAAACAGTCCCAGAGCATGATTGACCCCCCCACCATGCTTAACAGTAGGCAAGGTGTTCTTCTCCTTTTTCTCCTCCAGACATAACGTTGATTTATTGGCCCAAAGAGTTCCAGTTTTTCCTCATCACTCCGTAGAACAGTTTCCCAAAACCTTTGGGGTTTGTCCAGATGATTTTTGGCATACTGGAGTCTATTTTTCCTGTGCCTGGTAGTCAGAAGTGGGGTGCGCCTGGGAGTTCTGGGATGGAGGCCTTCATCTCTTATTGTTTGGGAAGAAACCTGCGTTCCCCCCTCTGCAATGTCCTGTTGTAGTTCCTCAGCTGTTACCCGGGGTTTTTTTAACCACTGTACGCTTCAAATACCGGACAGCAGTTGCACACAGCATCCTCTTTCTACCACGCCCAGGTAGTGTTTCCACTGAGCCTTTAGCTTTAAACTTGCGAATTATGCTCCCAATTGTGTCTCTTGGAATGTGTAATGTCTTTGCTATTTTCTTATATCCATATGCTTTCTTATGAAGAGAAATTACCTCCTCTCTTGACTTCTTTGACCACTCCCTGGACTTCACCATGTTGCAAATACACCATTCACCATCTACAAAAAGCTGAGCGTCACAGTCTTTTTCAATCAGTTTCATTGTTGCTGGTTATGGTTCTAATCACATCTACAGGTGTTTTCAACACCTGATTGAAAAGACCTTATTCAAATTCTGTTCTTAAGAGTTATGATCTTCAAGGGGTTGAATAATTTTGTCAATGAGATATTAAGAGAAATGACACTGTTTGGTATGTTACAAAATATAATGTTGTAATTCAAGTTGCATTTGTCTATTTAATGCATTTTTATTTGATATGACTATAAACAAAATACGGAATAAATGTCCAACTTGCTAAAACACCAAAACTGTGTGGGGGTTGAATAATTTTGATCACAACTGTAGCTAGCCTAAATAGCGTGTTAGCATCGATTAGCTTGCAGTCATGCAGTGACCAATTATGTCTGATTAGCACTCCACACAACTCAATAACACCAACAAAACTCACCTTTGTGCATTCATGCACGACGTTAAAAGTTTGGTGGACAAAATGAGACGGAAAAAGAAGTGGCATAAAACACGTCTTAGGAAGTCAGAGAAAGTTCTACATGTAAACAAACTATGGTGAGTTCAAGGACCGCCGAAATTAGTAGGACAAAACGGCGCTCGCCAAATACTCGAATCACTGAAGCATGTTTAATACAAACAGTGTGCTTTATAACAATTAGGGAGGTTTGTGTCATGTTTGTCCTCCTACAGAAACCATTTTAAAACAAAAAAAAAATATGTTTTTACCCCTCATCTTTTTCCATTTTTCATACATTTTTGAAAAAGCTCCAGAGAGCCACTAGGGCGGCGCTAAAGAGCTGCCCTAGCCGACCCCTGCTATAGATCAACTTCAGATTTATCCTTCTATTATAAGGTTTAAAAAAAAAAAAAAATGTTTTATTCCCTTTTTGTCAACAAAAAGCTGGTTTTATTATTATGGCAAACACACAATATGCACTATTTTCCAGAATTTTTTTAAAGCTTAGTAATTGGAGCCTTAAATAGGTCAGTAATTCATAACAACATTGATTTTAACTCCTTATTACTCTTTGATCATCCATCCATTTTCTACCACTTTCCCTTTCGGGGTCGCGGGAGCTTAATGACACTTAGAAGGTTCTTGCGACCCAGAAGAGTCTCGGTCATTTAAGTGTGGAAAAACAAGTCATAAGATTTTTTTTTTTACTTTTAAAACTATAATATCTTAATATCAACTTCTGATCAAGCCATTGACGTAAAGTTAGATTTTTTTTTTTTTAATGTTTTCTGCCCTTTTTTTCAACAGAAACCTGGTTTTATTCTTTATAGCAAACACAATATTCAATATTTCCCAGAAAAAAATATTTGAAGTAATTGGAGCCTTAAATAAGTCAATAATTCACAACAACATTGAGTTGAACTCATTATTACTTTTTGACCATCCATTCATTTTCTACCGCTTGTCCCTTTCGGGGTCGCCTAATGACACCTAGAAAGGTCTTGGGACCCAGAAGAGTCTCGGTCATTTAAGTGTGAAAACAAGTCATATAGTAGAATATTTATATATCAACTTCAGATCTATCAATGACGTAAAGTTTGAAAAAAATTTTTAGGTTTTGTAACCCTGCCCCTCTTATTTTTTATGGCAAAAACACAACATTTGCAAAATGTTCAAAGTGGATTATTGATGTGAAGTAATTGGAATACGTCAATAATTCATGCCAACATTGATTTTAACTCATCATTTTTTAAGCAGTGGCACTTAAAAAGGTATGTAGACCCAAAAAGGTCTCAGTCTTTAACCTAATTTAAATAGTTTGTGTAATAATATTATTTTTACTTAAACGCTTAAATACCTATAGATCAACTTCAAATTCATCCATCTTTTATATGTTGTTATGTTTTATTCCCTTTTTGTCAACAAAAAGCTGGTTTTATTATTTATATGTACAGTATATATATATATATATATAATTATACATATATATATATATATTGATGTGTGTGTGTATATATTTATATATGTTTATATATGTGTGTGTGTGTGTGTATATATGTATGTTTATATATGTGTTGGCCCTGCGATGAGGTGGCGACTTGTCCAGGGTGTACACCGCCTTCCGCCCAATTGTAGCTGAGATAGGCGCCAGCGCCCCCCGCGACCCCAAAAAGGGAATAAGCGGTAGAAAATGGATGGATGGATATATGTGTATATATATATATGTGTGTGTGTATATATATATGTTTATATATGTGTATATATATATATATATATACATATATATCTGTACATATGTATATATGTATATCTATATATACGTGTATATATAGATATACATATACATATATATGCATATACATCAACATACAATATAAATATACAATATATAAATACACATATGTATATATATGTATATATCTAATTATATATATAATTATATATAAATGTATATGTATAATATAGATATACAATTATACATACACATATGTATTATATATATAATTATATATAAATGTATATAATGTATATATATATACACATATATATACGATGAGGTGGCAACTTGTCCAGGGTGTACCCCGCCTTCCGCCCGATTGTAGCTGAGATAGGCGCCAGCGCCCCCCGCGACCCCATAAAGGGAATAAGCGGTAGAAAATGGACGGATGGATATACACATATATACTATATTCTTGTTACATTTCAGCCCGTTTGCTCTTTTATTGATGTTTTTTTTTTTTTTTTTGTAATGGTGTTTTTTAAATGTGCCGGAGGTCTTTCAAAAAAGTATCTGCATTCCACAAATGGCCCCCGTGGCCACACTTTGGACACCCCTGATCTACAGTAATGCACTAAAAAGCAACAACTGTAGATTTGACGGTAAACAAAACAACAACAAAAAAGCAGAACTTTACAGTACTGTTTTTCCATTTACAGTAAGGCACTGAAAAAACAACCAAAGATTAAAAAAAAAACTGGATTTTACCATTAAAATACTGGTGTTAGCGTTTTTCCATTCACGTTAATTCTTAGTAAAAATTTCAAGCAACGGAGCTGCCGTTTACTGTCAAATCTACAGATGATTTTTTCCCCCAGCGTAGAACTGAATGACGGGAAACAGTCGCACTCAAACGGAAGGCTGAAACAACTGCAAGGTTCCATCGCGGCATTCAAAGCTCGCCCGCCCACGCAAGCAGCCGCCATTTTGCATGTTCCAGAGTCTAGTGCCTATAACCTCGTGCGTCTTGCCAGAAGCCACCATGTCGGCCAGCGGCCATGTTGTTTCTAGACCTTAGTCGTGATGTGCGGTGACCTCATTGCTGCTGAACAATGATAATAATATTCTGCTTTCAACTCAATACACTGTCACTGTAGACTCACTAGTTTTTACCTGGTTCTTAGTTCTCTTTCGTATTAAAAAAAAAGCGTTTGTTGTCCCCCTCGGCGTCCTGGTCTGGTTCATGCACACACGCCACCAACGAAGAAGAAGAAAAGGGCTCGTCCGCTCCATTGCTGACGAAAGCTCCGCCCCCTGAAATATAATAGAGAGGATATTAGAAATGTAAGATATATCGATCTGCACCTAAAGTGTCCGATACAAGCAGATGTCCCGCAATAAGCACACAAGTCAGTCCTGTCATTTACAACAAAGGGAAACATGCTACTAATAGGCCACTGGGAGCTAGCAGCTACGCAGCAGCCAAGCAAACGATAGCACAAAAGCTAGGCATACGTAATACTAGTCCATGGGTGTCGAAATCAAGGCCCCAGGGGCCACTTCTAACCCGCCACAGCATTTTTATGTGGCTCGCGAAAGCTTGGAAAAAGTGGGTTTCAATAAAATAATTAATTAATTAAAAACAACAAGACTGGTAAACAACTCTGCTAAACAAGAAGACTGGTAAATAACAAGACTTTGTGCAGCCCTTTGAGACACTTGTGATTTAGGGCTATATCAATAAACATTGATTGATTGACTGGTAAACAACAAGACTGGTAAAAAATAACACTGGTAAACACCAAGACTGGTAAACAACAAGACTTGTAAACAACACTGGTAGACACCGACAATGGTAAACAACAAGACTTGTAAACAACACTGGTAGACACCGACAATGGTAAACAACAAGACTGGTAAACAGCAAGACTGTTAAACAACAAGACTTGTAAACAACAAGGATGGTAAACAACAAGACTTGTAAACAACACTGGTAGACACCGACAATGGTAAACAACAAGACTGGTAAACAGCAAGACTGTTAAACAACAACACTGGTAAACAACAAGGCTGGTAAACAACAAGACTTGTAAACAACACTGGTAGATACCGACACTGGTAAACAACAAGACTTGTAAACAACACTGGTAGACACCGACACTGGTAAACAACAAGACTGGTAAACAACACTGGTAGACACCAACACTGGTAAACAACAAGACTGGTAAACAGCAAGACTGTTAAATAATAACACTGGTAAACAACAAGGCTGGTAAACAATAACATTGGTAAACAACACGTTTTGTAAACAATAACATTGGTAAACAACAAGACTTGTAAACAACAAGGCTGGTAAACAACCCTGGGAAACACCGACACTGGTAAACAACATGACTGGTAAACAACAAGATTGGAAAACACAAGACTGGTAAACAACTCTGGTAAACAAGACTTTGTGCAGCCCTTTGAGACACTTGTGATTTAGGGCTATATCAATAAACATTGATTGATTGACTGGTAAACAACAAGACTGGTAAAAAATAACACTGGTAAACACCAAGACTGGTAAACAATAACACTGGTAAACAACAAGGCTGGTAAACAATAACATTGGTAAACAACAAGACTTGTAAACAACACTGGGGAACACCGTCACTTGTAAACAACAAGACTGGTAAACAACAAGGCTGGTAAACAATAACATTGGTAAACAACAAGACTTGTAAACAACACCGGGAAACACAGACACTGGTAAACAAGGCTGGTAAACAATAACATTGTAAACAACAACACTGGGAAACACCGACACTGGTAAACAACATGACTGGTAAACAACAACACTGGTAAACAACAAGATCGGAAAACACTAGACTGGTAAACAATTTTGGTAAACAAGACTTTGTGCAGCCCTTTGAGACACTCGTGATTTAGGGCTATATAAGTAAACATTGATTGACCGACAAGTAAATAACAAGACTGGTAAATAATAACACTGGTAAACAACTCTGGTAAACAACAAGACCGGTAAATAACAAGACTTTGTGCAGCCCTTTGAGACACTTGTGATTTAGGGCTATACAACTAAACATTGATTGATTGACTGGTAAACAACAAGACTGGTAAACAAGACTTTGTGCAGCCCTTTGAGACACTCGTGATTTAGGGCTATATAAGTAAACATTGATTGATTGATTGATTGATTGATTGACTGGTAAACAAACATCTTGGCAAACAATAACACTGGTAAACAACAAGGCTGGTAAACAAGACTTGTAAACAACACTGGTAAACACCGACACTGTTAAACGACAAGACTGGTAAACAATAACACTGATAAACAATAACATTGGTAAACAACAAGACTTGTAAACAACACTGGGAAACACCAACGTTGGTAAACAACATGACTGGTAAACAAGACGTGCAGCCCTTTGAGACACTTGTGATTTAGGGCTATATAAGTAAACATGGATTTATTAATTGACTGGTAAACAACAACACTGGTAAACAAGAAGACGTTGTGCAGCCCTTTGAGACACTTGTGATTTAGGGCTATATAAGTAAACATTGATTGGCTGGTAAACAACAACACTGGTAAACACTGACAATGGTAAACAACAAGACTGGTTAACAACAAGAATGGTAAACAACAACTCTGGTGAACAACAAGACTTTGTGCAGCCCTTTGAGACACTCATCATTTAGGGCTATATAAGTAAACATTGATTGACTGGTAAACAACAACGCTGGTAAACAACAAGACTTGTAAACAAGATTGGTAAACACCGACATTGGTAAACAACAAGACTGGTCAACAGGACTGGTCAACAACACGACTAGTAAACAAGACTTTGTGCAGCCCTTTGAGACACTTGTGATTTAGGGCTATATAAGTAAACATTGATTGATTGATTGATTGACTGGTTAACAACAAGATTGGTGAACAACAAGACTGGTACACAATAACACTGGTAAACAACAAGACTTTGTGCAGCCCTTTGAGACACTTGTGATTTAGGGTTATGTAAGTAAACATG